>NC_141004.1:5919631-6314631 GCF_052327205.1 Somniosus microcephalus
CCTCTCAGTCAGAAGGTTATGGGTTCGAGTCCCACTCCAGAAACTTGAGCACGTAATCTAGGCTGACTCTCCCAGTGCAGTGCTGAGGGAGTGCTGCACTGTTGGAGGTGCCGTCTTTCAGATGAGACGTTAAACTGAGGCCTCATCTGCCCTCTCAGGTGGACGTAAAAGATCCCATGGCACTATTTCAAAGCAGAGCAGGGAAATCTCTGTGGCCAATATTTATCCCTCAATCAACATCACTAAACCAGGTCATTATCACATTGCTGCTCGTGGGAACTTACTGTGCGTAAATTGGCTTCTGCATTTTCTACATTACAACAGTGACTACACTTCAAAAGTACTTCATTGGTAGTAAAGCACTTTGGGACATCCTGCGGTCGTGAAAGGCGTGATAGAAATGCAAGTCTTTCTTTTAAGTGAGTCATTATCAAGGTTCCAGGTTGTATGGCAGAAGCTGACTCATGTCCCTGTGTTTCAAAGGAGGCAGAAGCAGTGGGGGGAAACTTGGCTTCAACTTTAAAAGACCTTTGGAATTTAGCTCCCCTGCAGACTGAGCTGGAAACAGTGTGGGGCAGAAAGAAAGGAAACTATAAAAAATATACTAATAGCTCTGAACTCTCTTAGAAAAGCAATGGCAAACATTTAAAGAAATTATTCATAATTCGCAATGAATATACATTCCCTTAAGGAATAAAAACACCACGGGAAAAATGGTCGAACCGTGACTAACAAGAGAAATTAAAGATAGTATTAGATTAAAGGATGAGGCTTATAATGCTGCCAAAAAGAGTAGTAAGCCTGAGGATTGGGAGGATTTTAGAATTCAACAAAGGAGGACCAAGAAATTGATAAAGAAAGGGAAAATAGCGAGAGACATAAAAACAGACTGTAAAAGCTTCTATAGGTATGTAAAAAGGAAAAGATTAACGAAAGTAAATGTGGGTCCCTTACAGGCTGAGACAGGAGAAATTATAATGGGGAATAAGGAAATGGCAGAGAAATTAAACAAATATTTTAGAAACATAGAAACACAGAAAAATAGGAGCAGGAGTCGGCCATTCGGCCCTTCGAGCCTGCTCCGCCATTCAATATGATCATGGCTGATCCTCTATCTCAACACCATATTCCTGCTCTCTCCCCATACCCCTTGACACCTTTTGTGTCTAGAAATCTATCTATCGCCTTCTTAAATATATTCAGCGACTTGGCCTCCACAGCCTTCTGCGGTAGAGAATTCCACAGGTTCACCACCCTCTGTGAAGAAATTTCTCCTCATCTCAGCCCTAAATGTCCTACCCCGTATCCTGAGACTGTGATGGAAGAAGACGCAAAAAGCCTCCCGGAAATAATGGAGAACCAAGGGTCGAGCAAGAATGAGGAACTGAAAGAAATTTGTATTAGTAAAAAAATAGTACTGGACGAATTAATGGGACTGAAAGCCAATAGATCTCTTGGACCTGATGGCTTACATCCTAGGGTTTTGAAAGAGGTGGCTATAGATGATACAAAGCTAGGTGGGAATATAAGTTGTGAGGAGGATGCAAAGAGGCTTCAAGGGGATATAGACAGGGTAAGTGAGTGGGCAAGAACATGGCAAATGGAATATAATGTGGAGAAATGTGAAGTTATCCAAAACAACGACAGAAAATGCTGGAAACACTCAGCAGGTCAGGCAGTACTGTGGAGAGGAAACAGAGTTAACGTTTCAGGTCGATAACCCTTCGTCAGAGTGAGAGGTGGTCTCCTTACCTAAGGAAGGAGATACTTGCCATAGAGGGATTGCTATTGTATTGGATTGTGAAGTTATCCACTTTGGTAGGAAAAATAGAAAAGCAGAGTATTTTTTAAATGGTGAGAGATTGGGAAATGTTGGTGTTCAGAGGGACCTGGGTGTCCTTGTACACAAATCACTGAAAGTTAACATGCAGGTACAGCAAGCAATTTATTACAAGAAGAGGATTTGAGTATAAGAGTAAAGATGTCTTACTACAACTATATAGGGCCCTGGTGTGACCACACCTGGAGTATTGTGCACAGTTTTAGTCTCCTTACCTAAGGAAGGATATACTTGCCATAGAGGGAGTGCAACGAAGGTTCACCAGACTGATTCCTGGGATGCGGGGATTGTCCTATGAGGAGAGATTGAGTAGACTAGGCCTATATTCTCTAGAGTTTAGATGAATGAAAGCTGATCTCATTGAAACATACAAAATTGTTACAGGGCTTGACAGGGTAGATGCAGGGAGGATGTTTCCCCTGGCTGGGGAGTCTAGAACCAGGGGTCACAGTCTCAGAATAAGGGGTCGGCCATTTAGGACTGAGATGAGGAGAAATTTCTTCACTCAGAGGGTTGTGAATCTTTGGAATTCTCTACCCCAGAGGGCTGGGGAGGCTCAGTCGTTGAGTATATTCAAGACAGAGATCGGTAGATTTTTGGATATTAAGGGAATCGGGATATGGGGATAGGGTGGGAAAGTGGAGATGCGGTAGAAGATCAGCCATGATCTTATTGAATGGTGGAGCAGGCTCGAGGGGCCGAATAGCCGACTCCTGCTCCTATTTCTTATGTTCTTGTGTGCTCTCATCATTCCAAAGTATAAAGGAGAGGGAAATGGCATGTGATGGATTTTTGGGAGGATGAATGAGGAGGCAATATAAACTAATTGATACAATTTTAAAGAGGGTGCAGGAACAGAGAGACCTGGGGCGTACGGACACAAATCTTTGACGGCAGCAGGACAAGTTGAAAAGGCTGCTAAAAAAGCAGACGGTATCCTGGGCTTTATTAATAGAGGAATCGAGTACAAAAGCAAGGAAGTTATGATAAACCTTTATAAAACACTGGTTAGGCCTCAGCTAGAATATTGTGGCCAATTCTGTGCTCCACACTTTAGGAATGCTGTCAAGGCCTTGGAGAGCGTACAGAGGAGATTTACTAGA
The DNA here is from genome assembly GCF_052327205.1 of Somniosus microcephalus. Classification (NCBI taxonomy): domain Eukaryota; kingdom Metazoa; phylum Chordata; class Chondrichthyes; order Squaliformes; family Somniosidae; genus Somniosus; species Somniosus microcephalus. Next base: position 5,922,575 of record NC_141004.1, read on the forward strand.
ATGGTACCGGGGATGAGGGGCTTCAGTGATGTGGAGAGACTGGAGAAGCTGAGGTTGTTCGCCTTAGAGCAGAGAAGGTTAAGGGGAGATTTAATAGAGGTGTTCAAAGTTATGAATAGTTTTGATAGAGTAAATAAGGAGAAACTGTTTCCACTGACAGGAGGGTCGGTAACCAGAGGACACAGATTTAAGTTAATTGGCAAAAGAACCAGAGGGGAGATGAGGAGAATTTTTTTACGCAGCGAGTTGTTGTGATCTGGAACGCGCTGCCTGAAAGGGAGGTGGAAGCAGATTCAATAGTAACTTTCAAAAGGGAATTGGATAAATACTTGAAAGGGAAAAATTTGCAGGGCTCTGGGGAAAGAGCAGGGGAGTGGGACTAATTGGAGAGCTCTTTCAAAGAGCTGGCACAGGCACGATGGGCCGAATGGCCTCCCTCTGTGCTGTCCTATTCACTGAAATCCAGAGAAGTCAGGGCACTTAGAATAACGCAAGAGGAGCTTCAGTGGAGCTGGGGACTCACAGCACGCTGGGGGCTTGCTGCAGATTGAGCGAAGGAGGGGAGCACACAGCATACAGATCAGTGCCGGAACAGTGCCGTCATTGTGCCTGGATATTACAATGGCAAATGACCTCGGGCCTTCGCACCAGCGACCTAACTGTGGCAGTCCCGCACGCCGTGAAAGACAAGTAGAATTGAGATGTGTCGCGGGAACAGTGCGGTATTGATGCCGGGCTCGGGGGAGCTGTGTAAGCAGCGTTTACCCACAGTCCTCACTTGCTTGTTTTACTCTCTGCAGCAAGTGTTTTTCACACTAAAGATGATTTAGCGTTTCAGTCGAAAGGCCTGGCGGATCATTGGTGGGGATAAAGGGAAGCTTGTAAAGGCCAAACATTGAGTTGTCGAACCCTTTGCCGAGAATCGGAGCGTGACCGGGTTTGGGCGCAGGGCTGGAGTGCTGCTGATCGAAGCTGATTCAGATTCGGAGCAACTCTCCCCTCCACAGCAAGGGACACAGGATTACACAGGACATACGGCACAGAAACAGACCATTCGGCCCAACCAGTCCATGCTGGCGTTTATGCTCCACTCGAGCCTCCTCCCGTCTTTCCTCATCTAACTCTGTCAGCATAACCCTCGATTCCCTTCCCCCTCATATGTTTATCTAACCTCCCCTTAAATGCATCCATACTATTCGCCTCAACTGGGAATAAGTGTGGAGGGAAATAGATTTCTGTTTTAAAAACCAGACTGTCCAGCCCAACACAGGCCAAGTGGCAACTTAATTCCCAATCACCCTTCAAAACTGAGATGAGGAGGAACTACTTCACTCAGAGGGTGGTAGGTCCATGGAATATGCTGCCCCAAAAAGCTGTAGAAGCTACATCATTACATAAATTTAAAACAGAAATTGACAGTTTCCTAGAAGTAAAGGGAATTAAGGGTTACGGGGAGCGGGCAGGAATTTGGACATGAGACTAGGTTCGGATCGGTCATGGCCCTGTGGGTAGCGGAGCGGGCCCAGGGGCCGTGTAGCCTGATCCTGCTCCTATTTCGTGTGTCTAATTCTGTTAGATTCAGGAGATGGTTCAGTGATAGTAGGTTGGCGGTTAGGATCAGATCAGCCATGATCTTATTGAATGGTGGAGCAGGCTCGAGGGGCCGATTGGCCTACTCCTGCTCCTATTTCTTATGTTCTTATGTAAAAACAGATTGCTTCATAAAAGTCCAACAAGGTCAGGTGATGTTTCTTGGCCAAGCCATTGGGAGACGTGGGCGAGTGGGCCAGGAGAATGCTGTTCCCGAGCCCACACTTCCTTCATTCCCGCAGGTCACCTGGCAGGACACAGGTACTGACACACTGGACCATCAACTAACTGGCTGTGTTCCTATTGACTGGCAAAGGAGAGCGAAAATCTGAGTTTCATTTATTAGTGTATTCAGGAGTGTCTCAGTGGGTCGCTCTCTCGCCTCAGAGTCAGAAGGTTGTGGGTTCGAGTCCCACTCCAGAGACTTGAGCACAAAAATCCAGCCTGACACTCCCAGCGCAGTGCTGAGGGAGTGTTGCACTGTCGGAGGTGCCGTCTTTCGGATGAGACGTTAAACCGAGGCCCCGTCTGACCTCTCAGGTGGATGTAAAAGATCACACGGCACTATTTCGAAGAAGAGCAGGGGAGTTCTCCCCGGTGTTCTGGCCACTGATCCCTCAATCAACATCACTAAAACAGATGATCTGGTCATTATCACATTGCTGTTTGTGGGAGCTTGCTGTGCACAAATTGGCTGCTGTGTTTCCTACATTACAACAGTTACTACACTTCAAAAAGTACTTCATTGGCTGGGACGTCCGGTGGTCGTGGAAGGTGCTATATAAATGCAAGTCTTTCTTTCTTACAATAAATGAGAATAAATATTACATTCTAGCCCCACAATATCTCTACGACAGTATCTGTTCATATTGTATCTCGATGCTGCCCACTGAGCCACGGCTAACACAGAGAAACAGAATTGAGGCTGGGATGCCACTCACAGCCTGTTGCCTCTGTCAGGTGTTACTCCGTGTGCCTCCTCCACAGTCGAATTGCCTGCCGACACTCACCGGGGCCGATTTTACCTGCCGGGGGGTTTCCCGCCTGCCTGTGGCAGCACAACGACAGCGATTTTAACCACCCGGCCACATGACCAGAGGGCTGGTCCAGGTCCTGCCCAGAAGGAGCTGGAAGCAGGTGTGGGCCTGGTGAGCATCAGGCAGCCCATGGCTTCCCCCGGCACAGCGCCCGGGGAGGTGTGGGGAACAGCGCCTGGGAGAGACTCGCGGGAAGGAAAGGCTGCGGGGGGTGGAGCAGAGCCCGGTGCAGGGGAGGAGTAAAACATTCCCCCGGGATCCCCCGGGTCCCACAGCAGGAAAGGAAAACAAACTTAACTTTCACATCCCGACCCTCTTCCGACCGGCTTCAGCCCGATTCAAAATGCCCGTCGGGGGCGGACTGAGGTCATCAGACCCTGATTAGCATATTCAAAGGACCCCACACTTTTGCTGCCTGATCTGTAGAGCAACTTAAAACCGGACACAGCCGGATCCCACCGGACACAGTCGGATCCCACCGGGCACAGCCAGATCCCGCCAGACACAGCCAGATCCCGCCGGACACAGCCGGATCCCGCCATACACAACCAGATCCCGCCGGACACAGCCAGATCCCGCCAGGCACAGCTGGATCCCACCAGGCACAGCCGGATCCCGCCACACACAGCCGGATCCCGCCGGACACAGCCGGATCCCGCCAGACACAGCCGGATCCCACGGAGCACAGCTGGATCCCACCGCACACAGCCGGATCCCGCCGGACACAGCCAGATCCTGCCGGACACAGCCAGATCCCGCCGGGCACAGCCGGATCCCACCGGGCACAGCCAGATCCCGCCAGACACAGCCGGATCCCGCCGGACACAGCCAGATCCCGCCGGACACAGCCGGATCCCGCCGGGCACAGCCGGATCCCACCGGGCACAGCCAGATCCCGCCAGACACAGCCGGATCCCGCCGGACACAGCCGGATCCCGCCGGACACAGCCGGATCCCGCCGGGCACAGCCGGATCCCGCCGGGCACAGCCGGATCCCGCCGGACACAGCCAGATCCCGCCGGACACAGCCAGATCCCGCCGGACACAGCCAGATCCCGCCGGACACAGCCAGATCCCGCCGGACACAGCCAGATCCCGCCGGACACAGCCAGATCCCGCCGGACACAGCCAGATCCCGCCGGACACAGCCAGATCCCGCCGGACACAACCAGATCCCGCCGGACACAACCAGATCCCGCCGGACACAGCCAGATCCCGCCAGGCACAGCTGGATCCCACCAGGCACAGCCGGATCCCGCCACACACAGCCGGATCCCGCCGGACACAGCCAGATCCCGCCAGACACAGCCGGATCCCACGGAGCACAGCTGGATCCTGCCGGGCACAGCCGGATCCCACCGGCACAGCCAGATCCCGCCAGACACAGCCGGATCCCGCCGGACACAGCCAGATCCTGCCGGACACAGCCAGATCCCACCGGGCACAGCCAGATCCCGCCGGACACAGCCGGATCCCGCCGGACACAGCCGGATCCCGCCGGACACAGCCAGATCCCGCCGGGCACAGCCGGATCCCACCGGGCACAGCCGGATCCCGCCAGACACAGCCGGATCCCACGGAGCACAGCTGGATCCTGCCGGGCACAGCCGGATCCCACCGGGCACAGCCGGATCCCGCCGGACACAGCCAGATCCCGCCAGACACAGCCGGATCCCGCCGGACACAGCCAGATCCTGCCGGACACAGCCAGATCCCACCGGGCACAGCCAGATCCCGCCAGACACAGCCGGATCCCGCCGGACACAGCCGGATCCCGCTGGACACAGCCGGATCCCGCCGGGCACAGCCGGATCCCACCGGGCACAGCCGGATCCCGCCGGACACAGCCAGATCCCGCCGGACACAGCCGGATCCCGCCGGACACAGCCAGATCCCACGGGGCACAGCTGGATCCCGCTGGACACAGCCAGATCCCACCGGGCACAGCCGGATCACATCAGGTAAATAACCTCGGGCATTTTAACTGCCCACCTGCCCAGTTTCCGCCCCCCGCCCTGTCTCACTTCATAACTGAAGAAGAGTTACTTGGTGAGACACCAGATGACTGAATCATAGAATCACACAGCACAGAAGGAGACCATTCGGCCCATCGTGCCTGTGCCGGCTCTTTGAAAGAGCTCTCCAATTAGTCCCACTCCCCCTGCTCTTTCCCCAGAGCCCTGCAAATTTTTCCTTTTCAAGTATTTAACTTCAATTCCCTTTTGAAAGTTACTATTGAATCTGCTCCCACCTGAAGTTCCCGATCACAACAACTCGCTGTGTGAAACAAATTGCTGTCAGCTGTGAACCAAACCCCCAGAGAGAGTCGAAGCCAGAGTCAGCGCATGGGAGGAGGAGGAACATTGAGGAGGAGGAGGAGGAAGTGAAGAGGACTCAGGGTCAGTTGGTCGACCTTCAAAGTTTTTTGTGCTTAAACCTTGTGCACGGATAGAGAGTCAAGTCTCGGTATTCCCGATCTGGGCCGCATCAATCAAGGAGGCATCTCAAAGGCAGCTGTTGCATCTCCCAGCAGTGAGAGGAAAACTCGGAAGCAAGAGTCCCATCTGGGCAGTGCCTGGAACCTCCTCATGGCTGGATGCAGGGATCATTGCCGGGAGATTGCAGCTAACAGTCTCCTCACCCCCTCGCCCACAGGTATCAGGCCAGGTGAGCAACGAAAGGTGATCAAAAAAATAGTAAAAGTAAAGATCCAGAAATGCCCTCCATAAAAAAGCGAAAGTTGTGCCGACGCCCATTCTAATTTCTTTATATTTCAAAATCTCTTAATAGACTGTTTGCCCATTAGTTGCCTTTTTCTGAAAGTAATTAGTGGAGGTGAAGTCTTGGCTTGTCATCCACCTAACTCTCTGCTGCCTTTGGCATTTCCTGACTTGTCCCATCACTCAAATCAAAGGCACATCTTCAACACGGTTGTGCCAGTTCTGTTGAAGGGTGAAACATAATATATTAACTCTATCTTTTAAGTGGGATATGCAATGAGAACAGGCCATTTGATTGATTCTTTCTGACAGGTACAGTTGTCACTAGGATCATAACCTTCGCACTCTCACCTCTGAGTCAGAAGGTCGTGGGTTCAAGTCCCACTCAGAGACTTAAGCGCAAGACGCAGGCTTCAGTGCAGCACTGAGGGAGTGCCACATTGTCAGCTGAGATGTAAAGCCAATGCCCGGTCTGCCTGTTCTAATTGATGGCGAAGCTTCCAAGCACTCCTCAAAGAGTTCTCCCCCAGTATCTGGGCCAACATTCTTCCCTCAACCAACAACAGCAAAACTACATTAATCGTTCGTTCATGTCACTTTTGTTTATGGTACATTGCTGTGTGCAAAATGGCTGCTACATTCCCTGACCTAATGGTGACTGAACTTCAAAGCAGTTGTATGTGGGGTTGATGGGATGTTTGTGAGAGATGTGATAAGGCGCTACAGAAAGTACTGAGGGAGCGCCGCACTGTTGGAGGGGCAGAACTGAGGGAGTGCCGCACTGTCGGAGGGGCAGAACTGAGGGAGTGCCGCACTGTCGGAGGGGCAGTACTGAGGGAGCGGCTCACTGTTGGAGGGGCAGAACTGAGGGAGTGCTGCACTGTCAGAGGGGCAGAACTGAGGGAGCGATGCACTGTCGGAGGGGCAGTACTGAGGGTGTGCTGCACTGTCGGAGGGGCAGTACTGAGGGAGTGCTGCACTGTCGGAGGGCAGTACTGAGGGAGCGCTGCACTGTCTGAGGGGCAGTAATGAGGGAGTGCTGCACTGTCGGAGGGGCAGTACTGAGGGAGCGGCTCACTGTTGGAGGGGCAGAACTGAGGGAGTGCTGCACTGTCGGAGGGGCAGAACTGAGGGAGCGACGCACTGTCGGAGGGGCAGTACTGAGGGTGTGCTGCACTGTCGGAGGGGCAGTACTGAGGGAGTGCTGCACTGTCGGAGGGCAGTACTGAGGGAGCGCTGCACTGTCTGAGGGGCAGTAATGAGGGAGTGCTGCACTGTCGGAGGGGCAGCACTGAGGGAGCGGCGCACTGTCTGAGGGGCAGTAATGAGGGAGTGCTGCACTGTCGGAGGGGCAGTACTGAGGGAGCGGCGCACTGTCGGAGGGGCAGTACTGAAGGAGCGGCGCACAGTCGGAGGGGCAGTACTGGGGGAGTGCTGCACTGTCAGAGAGTCAGTACTGAGGGAGCGCCGTACTGTTGGAGGGGCAGTACTGAGGGCGTGCTGCACTGTTGGAGGGGCAGTACTGATGGAGCGCTGCGCTGTCGGAGGGGCAGTACTGAGGGAGCGCCGCACTGTCGGAGGTGCCGTCTTTCGGATGAGATGTTAAACCGAGGCCCCGTCTGTTCTCTCAGGTGGACGTAAAAGATCCCACGGCACTATTTTGAAGTAGAGCAGGGGAGTTCTCCCCGGTGTCCTGGGGACAATATTTATCCCTCAACCAACATCACTAAAACAGATTATCTGGTCATTATCACATTGCTGTTTGTGGGAGCTTGCTGTGCACAAATTGGCTGCTGCGTTTCCTACATTACAACAGTGACTACGCTTCAAAAGTACCTCATTGACTGTAAAGCGCTTTGGGACGTCCTGAGGTTGTGAAAGGCGCTGGAGAAATGCAAGTCTTTCTTTCTTGCCTACACACAACGTCCTTATTTAACTCGTCTGCTCTGGGTGTTCTACTCTTCCCCATAATAAAACCTACACTATCCATCATTTAAATCTGGGTTGCATCCCCTCAATCATTCCTCTGCTCAGCTTCTCCTGACAGAGACTCTCAGAGGCATGTCTTTGAACCTTCTTCAATGAATCAACGGCAGAGAGCCCAAAACTGAATGCAAAACATCTAATGTGGCCTTACTAATGAGTTACACAGGGTTAAGATAAATGGCTTTATAATCAATCTCCCCAGAACTGTAACCCAACGCTTCTCAATGAACTCGATACTTTCACTGAAGCGTCACACCCAAATACATTCCTTTTCCGCCTTTGTCCATTAACAGCCCTCCATTGTGTGCGTGGGGTTCACATTCCTTGTACCAATATCCGTTGCCCTGCATCTATCTGCCTTGAGTTCCATGTGCAACTCGTCAATCCATCTGCTTAATTTCTCTGCGCCCCTTTGAAAGGACTCGCTCGTGAATTCCCTCAGTGCACCTGTGTATAATTGTGTCTGCAGCTGGTTTAAATAACTTTTCCTATTAAGTGAAGAATGGGCTTGAAATTTTATCTCAGCGCAGAGAACATGAATTAAATTGTTAGCATTGATCTTGGTGGTTTGCCGTCATCCCTGCCCAGTTCAAGTGACCCACTTTGCCAACCAACTATCACCGTTTTTCCCCAAACCGGCACTCACTACACCAGCGCCCCCGCGCCCCCCCCCCACCGCCCCCCCTTCCCCCGCTCTCATTCCACTCTTTTTGTCTTGGCTTCCTACTCTGCTCCAACCAAGCTCAACGCCATCACCAGCAAGAATAGCTCCTCCTCCACCCGAGCACTCTTCTGTCGTCTGGTCAGAATGCTGACCTCAGCTGGCTCCCCCTGTTGGATTCTCCCACTGCTGCTGCCTCATCCGTTCCGGATCACCCCCTTTATCGGTCTTGGATTTTGGGCCTGTGTACCTCAATCCCCTGTCTCGGGCAACCACTGCGTTGGGTACAGTACTTCACGTCTCTCTCCAGCATCTCAAACTCTGTTAATGGGCCATTCCCCCATGAGCTGCACTGAAAGATCCCACTTGAGCCTTTCTCTTTCAGATGCTGACTGTCCTGCTGTGCATTTCCAGAGTTCTCTGTTTTCACGTCGGCTAATGATGCAGCATTGAAGAGTTGCTGCGACGTCCTATCAGCATCTGTCCTACTGAGCTGAGCCGGGAGATCCGAGCGAACGGCCAGAGTAAACGGAACACCCAGGCTCAGGCCTCGGTGTACATCTGTCTCTCGGTGAAGCTCCCAGCGCCAATGTTTATTCACCAAAGGAACAAATAATCTCTCCAGTTCCTTCATCATCACTGGGTCAAACTCCTGGAATTCCCTCCGTACCGCGCTGTGGGAGTACCTTCACCACACGGACTGCAGCGGTTCAAGAAGGTGGCTCACCACCGCCTTCTCAACCTGAAGGATCAAACCTTCCTCACAAACAGTGGACAACCATCAACCGGTCATGGTAGATGCTGCCACCTTCTCCATAGATGGAAGATTAAAGCATCCCCATCATGTGACTGTGGAGCTCCTGATCAGACCCTGGAGCACATCATTGAGCACTGCCCTCAGAGGAAATTCGCAGGCAGCCTACAAGATATCCACGCTGTTACACCGGAAGCTTTGGCCTGGATATCTGACTTAGATATTGACATTTGATTTGTTTTGCTACTACCGTAGGACAGAAGAAGAAGGGGAACTATGAATGGGCAATAAATGCCGGCCTGGCCAGCGACGCCCACAGCCCCAGTTAATTTATTTTTAATGTGAGTCTCACCAGTCCAGCAATGGCACAGTTGGTAAATTCAGGGTGTCACTGAACCGTACTGAGCATGAAGGTCCCAGGTCCGTCCCCACTCTGTGCTGAGTTGGGCCGCTCTAATTGCCCTCAGCACCAGTGGGCTAAGAATGAGGGGGAAACAAAATGGGCCAGTGTTGTAGCTCCTGATCACTGCCCAGTGACTCCTGCTATGTGTGTGTGTGAGACTGTCACGTGAGAACAGGACTTGCCTCGGATGTTCTCCCCACGAATACCCTGGAACTATTTCGAAGAGGAGCAGGGCAGTTCTCCTGGACAATATTTATCCCGCAGCCAACATCTCTAAAACAGATGATCTGCTCCATTCTCACATTGCTGTATGTGGGAGCTTGCTGTGCGCACATTGGGTGCCATGTGTCCCAACATTACAACAGTGACTACACTTCAAAAAGTACTTCATTGGGTGTGAAGCGCTTTGGGACGTCCTGAGGTTGTGAAAGGCTCTGGAGAAAGGCGAGTTCTTACGTTTCATTAAGTGCCAGTATTAGTAAGTTAGATGAGGCCAAGTTTGGGTTTTCAAAGCCTGTAAATTGTAGTGAGAGGGAATTGCACAGTGTTGAAGTCCTCGGAACTGTGTTCGAGCAGGGGCTGCAAAGGGGGAAGGACGAGTGAGAAGGTTTGTATAGGTCAAGCTTAAGCAGAAGAGAGGACGGTTCATAGGAGTACTGAGCATAATCGAAGGGAAAAAATAGACAAGAGCATTTGCTCAGAGTGAGAATATGGAACCTGGAGATAAGGGGAGACAATCAAATAAACATATTAAATTATTAAAATAAATAAATCAATGGGGCTAGATTGGTATTCAACTTCTGCGAAACAGCGAGAATCCCCAAACAGTATCGTGCACCAAATTGTTTCTGCCCCACCGGGTTTATGCAACACTTCCTCCTTTCAAAATCAGTGGAACCTTTTTTTAGCTCACAGCACACACAGAGGAAGCTGCAGGCAGTGATAACCAGCGGAGTCAAGATGGGGGGAGGGGGGGAAACAATTATTTAAAAACCTAACACTGTGGCAGATGCACCTGACCGAAAAAAGCACAAGTGACTGAGGAAAACAAACCCGTCACTCCTCACACAGAAAACAAGGTCATCTGAACAGGGCAAAGAAATATATAGACTTCGGTGGGGAAAGTGGGTCTCTTGTAAAGAGAAGGCTGAGGGCTGACCCAATAGAGGTCTTTAAAATGATGAAAGGTTTTGATAGAGTGGATACAGAGAGAATGTTTCCACTTGTGGGGAAGAGCATAACTAGAGGCCATCAATGTAAGATAGTCACCAAGAAATCCAAGAGGGAATTCAGGAGAAACTTCTTTACCCAGAGAGTGGTGAGAATGTGGAACTCGCTGCCACAGGGAGTGGTTGAAGCGAATAGTAAAGATGCATTTAAGGGGAGGCTAGATAAACACACAAGGGAGAAAGGAATCGAAGGTTATGCTGATAGGGTGAGATGGAGCATTAAAAACCAGATGGACTGGTTGGGCTGAATGGCCTGTTTCTGGGCTGTAAATTCTATGTAATCCTGTGTAAACCGGGGTTAAAACAGGGCTGTCCCTGTTAAGTCATTGCAAGCAGCACAGGTTCATATCACGCAGCGTCAGGGACTACCAGCAAAGTTTCGATCCCTGTTCCCAGTCATTCCCAGATTTTTCAATTGCCAATCCTGACAAATCTTGGGATTTTGATTTAGGATTTATCCACCAGTGATGCAACAACACTAAGAACATCCCCAGTTCCATAAAATTCTAACAGGGCGAACCAGCGCGTATGAAATGCAAGAGCAAAGAGCACTGAGTTGCCTGGACACTCTCCTGTCTGTGATCACCGCTGATATCCAGCCCAAACTGATGAGGAGTCTCCAGCTCCGCTCAATCTTGGCTCCCAGATCTGTAACCTCCTCCAGCCCAATAACCCTCCCATCTCTGTAACCTCCTCCAGCCCAATAACCCTCCCATCTCTGTAGCCTCCTCCAGCCCAATAACCCTCCTATCTCTGTAACATCCTCCAGCCCAATAACCCTCCTATCTCTGTAACCTCCTCCAGCCCAATAACCCTCCCATCTCTGTAGCCTCCTCCAGCCCAATAACCCTCCTATCTCTGTAACCTCCTCCAGCCCAATAACCCTCCCATCTCTGTAACCTCCTCCAGCCCAATAACTCTCCCATCTCTGTAACCTCCTCCAGCCCAATAACCCTCCCATCTCTGTAACCTCCTCCAGCCCAATAACCCTCCTATCTCTGTAACATCCTCCAGCCCAATAACCCTCCTATCTCTGTAACCTCCTCCAGCCCAATAACCCTCCCATCTCTGTAACCTCCTCCAGCCCAATAACCCTCCCATCTCTGTAGCCTCCTCCAGCCCAATAACCCTCCTATCTCTGTAACATCCTCCAGCCCAATAACCCTCCCATCTCTGTAGCCTCCTCCAGCCCAATAACCCTCCCATCTCTGTAACCTCCTCCAGCCCAATAACCCTCCCATCTCTGTAACCTCCTCCAGCCCAATAACCCTCCCATCTCTGTAGCCTCCTCCAGCCCAATAACCCTCCCATCTCTGTAGCCTCCTCCAGCCCAATAACCCTCCTATCTCTGTAACATCCTCCAGCCCAATAACCCTCCTATCTCTGTAACCTCCTCCAGTCCAATAACCCTCCCATCTCAGTAACCTCCCCCAGCCCAATAACCCTCCCAGATCTCTGCGCTCCTCCAATTCTGGCCTCTTGCACATCCCCCGATTTTAATCGCTCCACCATTGGCGGCCGTGCCTTCAGCTGCCTGGGCCCTAAGCTCTGGAATTCCCTCCCTAAACCTCTCCACCTCATTTAAAACTCTCCTTAAAACCTACCTCTTTGACCAAGCTTTTGGTCGCTTGCCCTAATATCTCCTTATGTGGCTCGGTGTCAAATTTTGTTTAATAACACTCCTGTGAAACACCTTGGGGTGTTTTACTATGTTAAAGGTGCTGTATAAATGCAAGTTGTTGTTGCTGTTGAAATGAGTTTGGGGGATTTTTAACTGTTTGTAATGGAACACCACAAAGCACTGAATGCGTACAACAGAGGAAGGTCTGCAAGATTACGCTCCACAGGGAGTGGTTGAGGCAAATAGTATGGATGCATTTAAGGGGAGGTTAGACAAGCATATGAGGGAGAAGGGAATCGAGGGTTATGCTGATAGAGTTAGATGAGGAAAGACGGGAGGAGGTTCGAGTGGAGCATAAACGCCGCCTGGACTGGTTGGGCCGAACACCTGTTTCTGTGCCCTATATGCTATGAAATCCAGTGTAATATGTATGTGAGCCCAGCACACTCAGTCCGCAGTATTTCCGTCCATTTATTTTAATGACTGAATGTTTGAAGGGCCGCAACTCGAGAAATCTGACCTCTGCATCCGATTCTCCAATCTGCACTCCCATCGAACGAGATCCACACCAGGAGTTACTCCAGGATTAAAACAGGATTTATTCTAACACCAGCACTCCCAATCCGCAAAACCTGAAAAATGCCCATGTGGGAAATGGAAACACGTTGCACTGATGCAGGAGCGAGTGGTCTTCTAACTCTCGGTACAAAGCACAAAGTGGGGACAGAAGGCACTTTACTCTGTATCTAACCCGTGCTGTACCTGCCCTGGGAGTGTTTGATGGGACAGTGTAGAGGGCGCTTTACTCTGTATCTAACCTGTGTTGTACCTGCCCTGGGAGTGTTTGATGGGACAGTGCAGAGGGAGCTTTATTCTGTATCTAACCCGTGCTGTACCTGCCCTGGGAGTGTTTGATGGGGACAGTGTAGAGGGAGCTTTACTCTGTATCTAACCCGTGCTGTATCTGCCCTGGGAGTGTTTGATGGGACAGTGTAGAGGGAGCTTTACTCTGTATCTAACCCATGCTGTACCTGCCCTGGGAGTGTTTGATGGCACAGTGTAGGGGGAGATTTACTCTGTATCTAACCCATGCTGTACCTGCCCTAGGAGTGTTTGATGGGACAGTGTAGAGGGAGCTTTACTCTGTATCTAACCCGTGCTGTACCTGCCCTGGGAGTGTTTGATGGGACAGTGTAGAGGGAGCTTTACTCTGTATCTAACCCATGCTGTACCTGCCCTAGGAGTGTTTGATGGGACAGTGTAGAGGGAGCTTTACTCTGTATCTAACCCGTGCTGTACCTGCCCTGGGAGTGTTTGATGGGGACAGTGTAGAGGGAGCTTTACTCTGTATCTAACCCGTGCTGTACCTGCCCTGGGAGTGTTTGATGGGACAGTGTAGAGGGAGCTTTACTCTGTATCTAACCCGTGCTGTACCTGCCCTGGGAGTGTTTGATGGGGACAGTGTAGAGGGAGCTTTACTCTGTATCTAGCCCATGCTGTATCTGCCCTGGGAGTGTTTGATGGGACAGTGTAGAGGGAGCTTTACTCTGTATCTAACCCATGCTGTACCTGCCCTGGGAGTGTTTGATGGGACAGTGTAGAGGGAGCTTTACTCTGTATCTAACCCATGCTGTACCTGCCCTGGGAGTGTTTGATGGGACAGTGTAGAGGGAGCTTTACTCTGTATCTAACCCGTGCTGTACCTGCCCTGGGAGTGTTTGATGGGACAGTGTAGAGGGAGCTTTATTCTGTATCTAACCCGTGCTGTACCTGTCCTGGGAGTGTTTGGTGGGACAGTGTAGAGGGAGCTTTACTCTGTATCTAGCCCGTGCTGTACCTGTCCTGAGAGTGTTTGATGGGACAGTGTAGAGGGAGCTTTACTCTGTATCTAGCCCGTGCTGTACCTGTCCTGAGAGTGTTTGATGGGACAGTGTAGAGGGAGCTTTACTCTGTTTCTAACCCTTGCTGCACCTGCCCTGGGAGTGTTTGATGAGACAGTGTAGAGGGTGCTTTACTCTGTATCTAACCCGTGCTGTACCTGCCCTGGGAGTGTTTGATGGGACAGTGTAGGGGGAGCTTTACTCTGTATCTAACCTGTGTTGTACCTGCGCTGGGAGTGTTTGATGGGGACAGTGTAGAGGGAGCTTTACTCTGTATCTAACCCGTGCTGTACCTGCCCTGGGAGTGCTTGATGGGGACAGTGCAGAGGGAGCTTTACTCTGTATCTAACCCATGCTGTACCTGCCCTGGGAGTGTTTGATGGGGACAGTGTAGAGGGAGCTTTACTCTGTATCTAACCCATGCTGTACCTGCCCTGGGAGTGTTTGATGGGACAGTGTAGAGGGAGCTTTACTCTGTATCTAACCCATGCTGTACCTGCCCTGGGAGTGTTTGATGGGACAGTGCAGAGGGAGCTTTACTCTGTATCTAACCCATGCTGTACCTGCCCTGGGAGTGTTTGATGGGGACTGTGTAGAGGGAGCTTTACTCTGTATCTATCCCATGCTGTACCTGCCCTGGGAGTGTTTGATGGGGACAGTGTAGAGGGAGCTTTACTCTGTATCTAACCCATGCTGTACCTGCCCTGGGAGTGTTTGATGGGGACTGTGTAGAGGGAGCTTTACTCTGTATCTAACCCCGTGCTATACCTGCCCTGGGAGTGTTTGATGGGGACAGTGTAGAGGGAGCTTTACTCTGTATCTAACCCGTGCTGTACCTGCCCTGGGAGTGTTTGATGGGACAGTGTAGAGGAGGCTTTACTCTGTATCTAACCCGTGCTGTACCTGCCCTGGGAGTGTTTGATGGGACAGTGCAGAGGGAGCTTTACTCTGTATCTAACCCGTGCTGTACCTGCCCTGGGAGTGTTTGATGGGACAGTGTAGAGGGAGCTTTACTCTGTATCTAACCCGTGCTGTACCTGCCCTGGGAGTGTTTGATGGGACAGTGTAGAGGGAGCTTTACTCTGTATCTAACCCGTGCTGTACCTGCCCTGGGAGTGTTTGATGGGGACAGTGTAGAGGGAGCTTTACTCTGTATCTAACCCATGCTGTACCTGCCCTGGGAGTGTTTGATGGGGACAGTGTAGAGGGAGCTTTACTCTGTATCTAACCCGTGCTGTACCTGTCCTGGGAGTGTTTGATGGGACAGTGTAGAGGGAGCTTTACTCTGTATCTAACCTGTGCTGTACCTGCCCTGGGAGTGTTTGATGGGACAGTGTAGAGGGAGCTTTACTCTGTATCTAACCCGTGCTGTACCTGCCCTGGGAGTGTTTGATGGGACAGTGTAGAGGGAGCTTTACTCTGTATCTAACCCGTGCTGTACCTGCCCTGGGAGTGTTTGATGCTGACACTGGATGCCTTAAATAGAAGATTGCAATTGTCAGCACTAACAACCCGCACCTTGGGAAGCATAAAAAAATTTACATGAAAAATACAAATTAGTTAATGTTTAGCTTTAAGCAAAATGCTTTTGAGTGCAATGATTTCACTCATCTTTTCAGAATTTATGCAGCGAGCAGGTTACGGTCAGAGGAAAGAACTAGAAAAATGGACGACTCGTCAGGTCAACCCTGATGGTTGCTGGGAGCACTGACCGTACTCAACACCAATGGGCAAATTGCAGCTTTCCCACCACTCAATGTGGACAGTCGTAAGGTAAATTGCTTTTTAAATATTTAAGGAAGGATATACTTTCATTGGAGGCATTTCAGAGAAGGTTCACTAGGTTGATTCTTGGGATGGAGGGGTTGTCTTCCGAGGAAAGGTTGAGCAGGGTTGGGCCCAAACTCATTGGGGTTTAGAAGAATGAGAGGTGATGTTAATGAAACATAAAAGATACTGAGGGGGCTCGACAGGGTCGATGCTGAGAGGGATACTGCGGGGGCTCGACAGGGTCGATGCTGAGAGGGATACTGCGGGGGCTCGACAGGGTCGATGCTGAGAGGGATACTGAGGGGGCGCGACAGGGTCGATGCTGAGAGGGATACTGAGGGGGCTCGACAGGGTCGATGCTGAGAGGGATACTGAGGGGGCTCGACAGGGTCGATGCTGAGAGGGATACTGAGGGGTGTCAAGAGTTGAGGCCAAGATCAGATCAGTCATGATCTCATTGAATGGCGGAGCAGACTCAAGGGGCCGAATGGCCGACTCCTGCTCCTAATTGTCATGTTCTTATGTTTTTCCATGAACCTTTGACTGTCTGCATACAGGGTTTAATGCAAGAACATGGACTAACAGAGAAAAAAGAAAGACTTGCATTTCTATAGCGCCTTTCGTGACCACCAGACATGCCAAAGCTCTTTACAGCCAATTAAGTACTTTTTGAAGTGTAGTCACTGTTGTAATGTAGGAAACACGGCAGCCAATTTGCGCACAGCAAGCTCCCACAAACAGCAATGCGATAATGACCAGATAATCTGGTTTAGTGATGTTGATTGAGGGATAAATAGAGCGATGTGGAGGACAAGCGTTCAGCTGTGCACGCACGGTGTGTAAAGCAACTTCCGCAGTTTTACGTTCACCACAACTGTTGTGAATCTCCTGCCCTCTCCTCAATGAGGTACAGACGGGACAGGCCTGGAGCTGATCCCTGATCTGTGCATAGTTAGCTGAAGTCTCCTGAAAGACTTGATTCATTGGTGACATGCAAGTGCTAATGGCCCTCCATGCCATTTCCAAGTGGCTGCTCTTCACGTGACAGTCGAGACAGTGACTCCCAGTCGGCTATTCAACCGTGGAGAGCATCACAGCTTAACCCACTCCTGCCCTCATCCAACATCCATACACGTATTTTCCCTGCTTGAGTCAGAAGGTCGTGAGTTCAAGCCCCACTCCTGAGACTTGAGCATGTAATCCAGGCTGACACTGCAGTGTAGTACTGAGGGAGCGCTGCACTGTCTGAGGGTTAGTACTGAGGGAGCGGCGCACTGTTGGAGGTGCAGTACTGATGGAGCGCCACACTGTCAGAATGGCAATACTGAGAGAGCACTGCACTGTCGGGGGGGGGGGCACTGTCAAACGGGCAGTACTGAGGGAGCGCTGCACTGTCGGAGGGGCAGTACTGAGGGGGTGCTGCACTGTCGGAGGGGCAGTACTGAGGGAGTGCTGCACTGTCGGAGGGGCAGTACTGAGGGAGCGCGGCACTGTTGGAGGGGCAGTACTGAGGGGCTGCTGCACTGTCAGATGGGCAGTACTGAGGGAGCGCTGCACTGTCGGAGGGGCAGTACTGAGGGAGCGCTGCACTGTCGGAGGGGCAGTATTGAGGGAGTGTTGCACTGTTGGAGGGGGGCAGCACTGAGGGAGCGCTGCACTATCAGAGGGGCAGTACTGACGGAGTGCTGTACTGTCAGATGGGCAGTACTGAGGGAGCGCTGCACTGTCGGAGGGGCAGTACTGAGGGAGCGCTGCACTGTCGGAGGGGCAGTATTGAGGGAGTGTTGCACTGTTGGAGGGGGGCAGCACTGAGGGAGCGCTGCACTATCAGAGGGGCAGTACTGACGGAGCGCTGTACTGTCAGATGGGCAGTACTGAGGGAGTGTTGCACTGTTGGAGGGGGGCAGCACTGACGGAGCGCTGTACTGTCAGATGGGCAGTACTGAGGGAGCGCTGCACTGTCGGAGGGGCAGTACTGAGGGAGCACTGCACTGTCGGAGGGGCAGTACTGAGGGAGGGCTGCACTGTCGGAGGGGCAGTACTGAGGGAGAGCTGCACTGTCGGAGGGGCAGTACTGAGGGAGGGCTGCACTGTCGGAGGGGCAGTACTGAGGGAGTGTTGCACTGTCGGAGGGGCAGTACTGAGGGAGAGCTGCACTGTCGGAGGGGCAGTACTGAGGGAGCGCTGCACTGTCGGAGGGGCAGTACTGAGGGAGAGCTGCACTGTCGGAGGGGTAGTACTGAGGGGGCACTGCACTGACGGAAGTGCTGACTTTCTGGATGAGAAGTTAAACCGAGGCCCCGTCTGCTCTCTCAGGTGGACATGAAAGATCCCACGGCACTATTTTGAAGAAGAGCAGGGGAGTTCTCCCCAGTGTCCTGGGGCCAATATTTATCCCTCAACCAACATCAATAAAACAGATTATCTGATCATTATCACATTGCTGTTTGTGGGAGCTTGCTGTGCGCAAATTGGCTGCCGCGTTTCCTACATTACAACAGTGACCACACTTCAAAAAGTACTTCGTTGGCTGTAAAGCGCTTTTGGACGTCCTGAGGTTGTAAAAGGCACTATAGAAATGCAAGTCTGTCTTTCCAAATTGGGAGATGATCTTTAGCTCAGTGTTGCTCTGCATTATCAGAT
This sequence comes from Somniosus microcephalus, assembly GCF_052327205.1. Taxonomy (NCBI): domain Eukaryota; kingdom Metazoa; phylum Chordata; class Chondrichthyes; order Squaliformes; family Somniosidae; genus Somniosus; species Somniosus microcephalus. The sequence continues at coordinate 5,940,869 of NC_141004.1, forward strand.
AAAGAGAAGCAGTTAGAAGTCACGAAAGGAACAATTACCTCCTTTATGCTGCAAGGACTGAGGATTTCAGTGTCGTGTCCCTCTCCACATTTCTCTCTTGTGTCACTCAGTCTCTCCGAAATCTCCAGTGGCTGCAAAAGAAATATTCAGTGGCCGTAATTCACCGAGCTGGGATCGAAGAGGCTAACTATCCCCTTTCTGTGTCTTCCCCACAGACACAGTGCGGGAGGCCAGTGCTGAGCAAGGTCAGGGGAAGTTTTTAAATTATGAAATTGCTCAGCTCCTTCCCTCTTCTTGAAATGCCACAACAAGAGTGGTTGGAGCTCTGACACCGACCAAAGGAAGCCCGCTGATCCACGATGTCTCGGGTTAACTCTTTGTGTGCTGAGGGGCCAGCGACTCCTTCGCCCACACAAACCAAAACGATCCCGTCAGTGCTTGGACTGTTCGATGCCTTTTCTTGTTTGGGTAAAGTGACAGTCCCGCCCTGAGAGGGAGGAGGCGGGGTTACTGTGATCCACAGCCCCGCTCGAACTGCCAATCAAACCACTTGAAGGATGTGTGGCAGGGGGAAAGGGTGAGCGAGGGGAATGGAGTGTGGGCAAGGGCACCAGGCCAGAAACCTATCATGGGGCAGCCAGAGTGCATCATAGGATTATATTTCTGCTTTATAAGGATGTATTTTTAAATTGGACAGCATTTGCCAGGCAACCTCACTCGAGTATTCACAGTGCTGACATGTCCAGACGTGGAGGGTGGTTCAGCCACTGCCGACTGCAGCAACACAGCAAAACAGGCACAGCTCAGCGAGCTTCCTGGAACAGTGCGGTGCTCCCTCAGTACTGCCCCTCCGACAGTGCGGTGCACCCTCAGTACTGACCCTCCGACAGTGCAGCGCTCCCTCAGCACTGACCCTCCGACAGTGTGGCGCTCCCTCAGTACTGCCCCTCCGACAGTGCAGCGCTCCCTCAGTACTGCCCCTGCGACAGTGCGGCACTCCCTCAGTACTGCCCCTCCGACAGTGCAGCGCTCCCTCAGTACTGCCCCTCCAACAGTGCGACACTCCCTCAGTACTGCCCCTCCAACAGTGCAGCGCTCCCTCAGTACTGCCCCTCCGAGAGTGCAGCGCTCCCTCAGTACTGCCTCTCGGACAGTGCGGCGCTCCCTCAGTACTGCCCCTCCGACAGTACAGCGCTCCCTCAGTACTGCCCCTCCGACAGTGCGGCGCTCCCTCAGTACTGCCCCTCCGACAATGCAGCGCTCCCTCAGTACTGCCTCTCGGACAGTGCAGCGCTCCCTCAGTACTGCCCCTCCGACAGTGCAGCACTCCCTCAGTACTGCCCCTCTGACAGTGCGGCGCTCCCTCAGTACTGCCCCTCCGACAGTGCAGTGCTCCCTCAGTACTGCCCCTCCAACAGTGCAGCGCTCCCTCAGTACTGCCCCTCCAACAGTGCAGCACTCCCTCAGTACTGCCCCTCCAACAGTGCAGCGCTCCCTCAGTACTGCCCCTCCGACAGTGCAGCGCTCCCTCAGTACTGCCTCTCGGACAGTGCGGCGCTCCCTCAGTACTGCCCCTCCGACAGTACAGCGCTCCCTCAGTACTGCCCCTCCGACAGTGCGGCGCTCCCTCAATACTGCCCCTCCGGCAGTGCAGCGCTCCCTCAGTACTGCCTCTCGGACAGTGCGGCGCTCCCTCAGTACTGCCCCTCCGACAGTGCAGCACTCCCACAGTACTGCCCCTCTGACAGTGCGGCGCTCCCTCAGTACTGCCCCTCCGACAGTGCAGTGCTCCCTCAGTACTGCCCCTCCGACAGTGCGGCACTCCCTCAGTACTGCCCCTCCGACAGTGCAGCACTCCCTCAGTACTGCCCCTCCGACAGTGCAGCACTCCCTCAGTACTGCCCCTTTGACAGTGCGGCGCTCCCCCAGTGCTGCCCCTCCGACAGTGCAGTGCTCCCTCAGTACTGCCCCTCCGACAGTGCGGCACTCCCTCAGTACTGCCCCTCCAACAGTGCGGCACTCCCTCAGTACTGCCCCTCCGACAGTGCAGCGCTCCCTCGGTACTGCCTCTCGGACAGTGCGGCACTCCCTCAGTACTGCCCCTCCGACAGTGCAGCACTCCCTCAGTACTGCCCCTCCAACAGTGCGGCACTCCCTCAGTACTGCCCCTCCGACAGTGCGGCACTCCCTCAGTACTGCCCCTCCGACAGTGCAGCGCTCCCTCAGTACTGCCCCTCCGACAGTGCGGCACTCCCTCAGTACTGCCCCTCCGACAGTGCAGCACTCCCTCAGTACTGCCCCTCCGACAGTGCAGTGCTCCCTCAGTACTGCCCATCCAACAGTGCGGTGCTCCCTCAGTACTGCCCCTCCGACAGTGCAGCACTCCCTCAGTACTGCCCCTCCGACAGTGCAGCACTCCCTCAGTACTGCCCCTCCGACAGTGCAGCATTCCTCAGTACTGCCCCTCCAACAGTGCGGCACTCCCTCAGTACTGCCCCTCCGACAGTGCAGTGCTCCCTCAGTACTGCCCCTCCAACAGTGCAGCGCTCCCTCAGTACTGCCTCTCGGACAGTGCGGCGCTCCCTCAGTACTGCCCCTCCGACAGTACAGCGCTCCCTCAGGACTGCCCCTCCGACAGTGCGGCGCTCCCTCAGTACTGCCCCTCCGGCAGTGCAGCGCTCCCTCAGTACTGCCTCTCGGACAGTGCGGCGCTCCCTCAGTACTGCCCCTCCGACAGTGCAGCACTCCCTCAGTACTGCCCCTCTGACAGTGCGGCGCTCCCTCAGTACTGCCCCTCCGACAGTGCAGTGCTCCCTCAGTACTGCCCCTCTGACAGTGCGGCACTCCCTCAGTACTGCCCCTCCGACAGTGCAGCACTCCCTCAGTACTGCCCCTCCGACAGTGCAGCACTCCCTCAGTACTGCCCCTTTGACAGTGCGGCGCTCCCCCAGTGCTGCCCCTCCGACAGTGCAGTGCTCCCTCAGTACTGCCCCTCCGACAGTGCGGCACTCCCTCAGTACTGCCCCTCCAACAGTGCGGCACTCCCTCAGTACTGCCCCTCCGACAGTGCAGCGCTCCCTCGGTACTGCCTCTCGGACAGTGCGGCACTCCCTCAGTACTGCCCCTCCGACAGTGCAGCACTCCCTCAGTACTGCCCCTCCAACAGTGCAGCACTCCCTCAGTACTGCCCCTCCGACAGTGCGGCACTCCCTCAGTACTGCCCCTCCGACAGTGCAGCGCTCCCTCAGTACTGCCCCTCCGACAGTGCGGCACTCCCTCAGTACTGCCCCTCCGACAGTGCAGCACTCCCTCAGTACTGCCCCTCCGACAGTGCAGTGCTCCCTCAGTACTGCCCATCCAACAGTGCGGTGCTCCCTCAGTACTGCCCCTCCGACAGTGCAGCACTCCCTCAGTACTGCCCCTCCGACAGTGCAGCACTCCCTCAGTACTGCCCCTCCGACAGTGCAGCACTCCCTCAGTACTGCCCCTCCAACAGTGCGGCACTCCCTCAGTACTGCCCCTCCGACAGTGCGGCACTCCCTCAGTACTGCCCCACCGACAGTGCAGCGCTCCCTCAGTACTGCCCCTCCGACAGTGCGGCACTCCCTCAGTACTGCCCCTCCGACAGTGCAGCACTCCCTCAGTACTGCCCCTCCGACAGTGCAGTGCTCCCTCAGTACTGCCCATCCAACAGTGCGGTGCTCCCTCAGTACTGCACTGGGAGTGTCAGCCTAGATTTTTTGCTCAAGTCTCGGGAGTGGGACTTGAACACCCAACCTTCTGACTAGAGGTGAGAGTGCTGCCCACTGAGCCACAGCTGCCTCTTAACATTCGTTTATTACCAGGAATTTCCGGCTTGCAGCTCAGAAAAGCATGATGGGAATAGTTCCAAAAAAACCCCAAAGACATCTTCAATGATAAATAAACAACAAGAAATATTCCCTTAGATGTTGTATTGCATAAACATCTCTATATAAATATAGAACTCGGGAATTCCCTGGATTAATACCAGAAGTAAAGGTAATGGAATCCTTACAGTTCGCCCCAGTGTTCTCTTCTGGGATTTTTCGGGGAATTTTCCAACATTCAAAATGACTGAGGAACTATCTAATTCCAGACTCACACCCACTGTAAACCCAATGGATGGGTCAGTGCTGTCCTGTCCTTCACACAGAACCTGCTGCTCAGATTCAGCAGAGACGCGTTATTTAAACTGCAATATAAGCAGAGTTTGAACGTAAGAACACAAGAATTATGAGCAGTAGTAGGCTAAAGGGCCCCTCGAGCCTGCTCCGCCATTGAATGAAATCATGGCTGATCTTGGACCTCAAAGTCCATCTTCCTGCCCGATCCCCATATCCCTTCATTCTCTTATATTGTAGATTTGCTGTTTATATCGTCGAGGCTTTTCCAGCGCACTACTCCCATCTCACTGTTCCCATCCCACCAACCCAGACCAAGCTTGCACGCTTGTCCCTCACTGGGATCTCCAGCTCTCCCATACCCTGCAACCACTAGACCCAATGCTCCCACACGCCCACTTCCCTCATGTTACCGAACCACTCCCAACATTGCAACCCACCACCATTCTCCCAGCACTGCCACAACATTGACTCTGTTTCTCTCTCCACAGATGCTGCCTGACCTGCTGAGTGTTCCCAGCATTTTCTGTTTTTAATATTAGCAGCGAGGACATAAGAACATAAGAAATAGGAGCAGGAATAGGCCACTTGGCCCCTCGAGCCTGCTCCGCCATTCAATAAGATCATGGCTGATCTTGGGCTCAAAGCCACTTCCCTGCCAGCTCCCCATAACCCTTCACTCCCTTATCTTGTAAAAATCTGTCTATCTCCACCTTAAATGTATTTAATGACCCAGCCTCCACAGCTCTCTGGGGCAGAGAATTCCACAGATTTACGACCCTCTGAGAGAAGAAATTCCTCCTCATCTCAGTTCTAAAAGGGCGACCCTTTATTCTGAAATTATGCCCCCGAGTTCTAGATTTCCCCACGAGGGGAAACATCCTCTCTGCATCTACCTTGTCGAGCCCCCTCAGTATCTTATGTTTCGATAAGATCACCTCTCATTCTTCTAAATTCCAATGAGTATAGGCCCAACCTGCTAAACCTTTCCTCATAAGTCAGCCCCCTCATCTCTGGAATTGACCAAGTGAACCTTCTCTGAACTGCCTCCAATGCAAGTATATCCTTCCTTAAATAAGGAGACCAAAACTGTACGCAGTACTCCAGGTGTGGTCTCACCAACGCCCTGTACAGTTGTAGCAGGACTTCCCTGCTTTTATACTCCAACCCCCTTGCAATAAAGGCCAACATTCCATTTGCCTTTTTTTATTACTTGCTGTACCTGCATGTTAACTTTTTGTGTTTCATGCAAAAGGACCCCCAGGCCCCTCTGAACTGTAGCATTTTGTAATCTCTCTCCATTTAAATAATAATTTGCTTTTTTATTTTTCCTGCCAAAGTGGATAACCTCGCACTTTCCCACATTATACTCCATCTGCCAAATGTTTGCCCACTCACTTAGCCTGTCTATATCCCTTTGCAGATTCTTTGAGTCCTCTGCCAACTTGCTTTCCCACCCATCTTTGTATCATCCACAAACTTGGTTACATTACACTCGGTCTCTTCATCCAAGTCATTAATGTAGATTGTAAATAGTCGAGGCCCCAGCACCGATCCCTGTGGCACCTCACTAGTTACCGTTTGCCAACTGGAAAATGACCCATTTATCCCGACTCTCTGCATTCTGTTAGTTTGCCAATTCTCTATCTATCTATGCTAATATATTACCCCCACCTCCGTAGCGCTTATCTTATGCCGTAACCTTTTATGTGGCACCTTATCGAATGCCTTCTGGAAATCCAAATACACCACATCCACTGGTTCACCTTTGTCCACCCTGCTCGTTACATCCTCAAAGAACTCCAGCAAATTTGTTAAACATGATTTCCCTTTCATAAAACCATGCTGACTCTGTTTGACTGCATTATGATTTTCCAAATGCCCTGCTACTGCTTCCTTAATGAAGGACTCCAGCATTTTCCCAACGACAGATGTTAGGCTAACTGGTCTATAGTTTCCTGCTTTCTGTCTCCCTCCTTTCTTAAATAGGGGAGTTACATTAGCAGTTTTCCAATCCGCTGGGACCTCTCCAGAGTCCAGGGAATTTTGGTACATTGCAACCAATGCATCCACTATCTCTGCAACCACTTCTTTTAAGACCCTGGGATGCAGGCCATCTGGTCCAGGGGACTTGCCGTCTTTTGGTCCCTTGGCCTCGAGGCACTGAGTCTAATCGCACCGAGCGCTGCGTTGCGCTGTCAGAGGTTTTGTTCTTCAAATGAGAAGGTAAAGTGAGAAGTGTTCCGAGGGTGGAGGTGCGAGGAGTTGAGAACACTGTGGCACTACTCAAAGAGGAGAGAGTGTAAACAGTATCCTAGCCAACATCCTTCGCTCCACAAAGACCCAAACAGAACAGTTTGGATAGTCAGTCTTTCACCTCATGACTGTCTGTGGGATGTTGTTGGTGAAGAACAGCTGCCACACAGCCTATAGAATACTGACTACACTCCAACATTCATTTACCGTGGGTGAAGCGTGTTTGACACAACAAAATACTGAGCTCCAATCAGCAGGATCAGTCACACCTGCCCAGGTGCACCTTTTTCCTCATTGTTTCTAAATTCAGAACCAAAGCACCAAAGATCTTGTATTTATATAGCGCCTTTCACAACCTCAGGCAATGAAGTACTTTTTGAAGTGTGGTCACTGTTGTAATGTAGGAAACGCGGCAGCCAATTTGCACACAGCAAGCTCCCACAAACAGCAGTGTGATAATGACCAGATAATCTGTTTTAGTGATGTTGATTGAGGGATAAATATTGGCCCCAAGAGAACTCCCCTGCTCTTTTTTGGAATAGTGCCATGGGATCTTTTACGTCCACCTGAGAGAGCAGACGGGGCCTCGGTTTAACATCTCATCCGAAAGACGGCACCTCCGACTGTGCAGCACTCCCTCAGTACTGCACTGGAGTGTCAGCCTAGCTTTATGTGTTCAAGTCTCTGGATTGGGACTTGAACCCACGACCTTCTGACTGAGAGGCGAGAGCGACACTGAGCCACGGCTGACAGCCAACATTGCAGACAGTGAGAATCCAGCGCTCCAAAAGCCAAAACACACTATGTGGAAAAGAGTTTCAAGCTGTAAGATTCGCAAAATTTCTACATTTTCCCGAAGGTTATTAATAAGAAAAGGGACCCTGCATGGACATTTTTAATGAAAAAGGGTACCCAAAATGGCGTCCGCGCCTCGTGGCAGAAAGCCTGTGAGATTTTAAAACTTAGACTCTGCAACGAAGGCAGCTTGTGGAGAAATCGAAACCAAAGCTGCAGTTTCTGTGAAGAGAGACTTTGTATTTTGAAACCAGACAGGACTTTGAATTATGTATTAGATCGAATTGGAGACAAATCTAAATTCAGTTAGGCCTATAGTTAAGGCCATCAAGCAGTTTACATATATAATCGACAACAGATTAAGGAAGCCATCGAGGCTGGACAGGCCCATCAAGGAAAATTCATGACAAAACAAGTCAATTATCGGGCCGGTAGATGCGATTACCGGCCATCTAAAAGCAGTTAGTGTGGATCGCTACCATTATTTAAAATAGCCCACCAAAATTAAGACAAAGAACTAACCTGATTTGGCGTGCAGATAAGGGTCTTCGAAAGAAGTATAATTGAAGGCCCCGGGTAGCAAGCGCGCTCTGCTCTGGTGTGCTCTGCTCTCTGCTCGGCTCTTCTGCCCCTCGCCCTCGTGGCTGTCGCTCTTTCCCCGTCCCGCGCTTACCCCCTGGCCTTTGCCCGTGCCTTTCCCCACTCCATCTGGAATCGCCCGGCACTGCATCGGGCGGACACGGACAATTCAGGCCAGGCGAGGCGGGACGTGATGAGGGGAGGAGGGAAGACCAACTGAGGAAGACCAACTGAGGAAGACGGACTGAGGGTAGGCTTCGAATCATCGGGCCTTCAGCCTCAGCCAAGCTGCGACTATCTTCATACAAACTCAAACTGTTGGCCGAAGAAGAATCATCCCTGCAAGGTAAAGTACCCAAGCAGAGACTTTAACTTTGGGGTACGTGTACCTGGACAACACCCTTGCAGCACTCGGAGACCACGTGACGATGGCAGGCTCCAGAGAGCACCAAGCGCGAACCCCGAACCCCACCGCTGTTTTGAGTTCAGCAGACCCCTTTTATTGGTGAGCATGAAGTTCTGACCCCTCGTAGCTTAATCTAGTTAGGTATAGGGGGTGGGATAAGGATAAGGGGATTGTTAAGATAGTTGTTTTCCCTCGATGTGCCGTGTGTTCCCCATTCCCTGTATAAGTATAGTTATTCTTCTGTAATTTGCCTGTAGAAGTGTACACTAGTAATTTTCAATAACATTGTATTAATTTCCTCTTCAATAAAATCTTGGTTTTTGTTTACATCTAACCACCTGTCTACTCGAGTCTTCTCTGTACCGCCGCCTTGTACCTAAGTCCGGTGTCTAGAACCCAGGGGCGTGGGAGCGATTCGAACCGCTCATAAACAGTCAGGGGCATAACTGACTGGGTGCACGCGCCACCCCACAGGCCACCCCCTACAAGCTGAAGCTGTTTCTATAACGTGGATGCAACAGGAGCCAGTCACTGGTGAGGGCGTGTGTCTGTCACTCAGGCAGTGGGATGCTACAGTGAATACAATGACATCTCACACCACCAGGGGTTTGCTAAGTGAGTGCCAATGAAACATAGAAATATAGGCGATAGGGGCAGGAGTAGGCCATTCGGCCCCTCGAGCCTGTTCCGCCATTTAATGAGATCATGGCTGATCATCCAAATTCAGTACCCTGTCCCTGCTTTCTCCCCATATCCCTTGATCCCTTTAGCCTTAAGAAATATACCTAACTCCTTCTTGAATATATTTAATGAATTGGCCTCTACTGCCTTCTGTGGTAGAGAATTGCACAGGTTCACCACTCTCTGGGTGAAGAAATTCCTCCTCATCTCTGTCCTAAATGGCTTACCCCTTATCCTTGGACTCCCCGGTCATCGGGAACATCCTTCCTGCATCTAGTCTGTCTAGTCCTGTTAGAATTTTATAAGTTTCAATGAGATTCCCTCTCATTCTTCTAAACTCTAGCGAATATAAGCCTAATCGACCCAATCTCTCTTCATATGTCATTCCTGCCATCCCAGTCTGGTGAATCTTCGCTGCACTCCCTCCATGGCAAGAACATCCTTCCTCAGATAAGGCGACCAAAACTGCACACAATACTCAAGGTGTGGTCTCACCAAGGCCCTGTACAACTGCAGCAAGACATCCTTGCTCCTGTACTCGAATCCTCTCGCTATGAAGGCCAACATACCATTTGCCTTCTTAACCGCCTGCTGCACCTGCATGCTTACCTTCAGCGACTGGTGCACAAGGACACCCAGGTCTCGTTGCACTTCCCCTTTTCCCAATCTATTGCTATTCAGATAATAATCTGCCTTCCTGTTTTTGCCACCAAAGTGATAACCTCGCATTTATCCACATTATACTGCATCGGCCATGCATCTGCCCAATCACCCAACCTGTCCAAATCACACTGGAGTTTCTCTGCATCCTCCTCACAGCACACACGCCCACCCAGCTTTGTGTCGTCTGCAAACTTGGAGATATTACATCTAGTTCCCTCGTCTAGATCATTAATATATATTGTGAATAGCTGGGGTCCTAGCACCGATCCCTGCGGTACCCCACTAGTCACTGCCTGCCACTCGGAAAAAGACCCGTTTATTCCAACTCTTTGCTTCCTGTCTGCCAACCAGTTCTCTATCCAAGTCAGTACCTTATCCCCAATCCCATGTGCTTTAACTTTGCACACTAATCTCTTATGCAGGACCTTATCGAAAGCCTTCTGAAAGTCCAAATACACCACATCCACTGGTTCTCCCTTATCTATTCTACCAGTCACATCCTCAAAAAATTCCAGTAGATTAGTCAAGCATGATTTACCTTTTGTAAATCCATGTTGACTTTGTCCGATCCTGTCACTGTTTTCCAAGTGCTCTGCTATTACATCTTTTATAATGGACTCTAGCATTTTCCCCACTACCGATGTCTGGCTTACCGGTCTATAATTCCCCGCTTTCTCTCTACCACCTTTTTTAAATAGTGGGTTACATTAGCTACCCTCCAATCCATGGGAACTGTTCCAGAGTCTATAGAATTTTGGAAGATGACCAGCAATGCATCTACTATTTCTAGGGCCACTTCCTTAAGTACCCTAGATGTAGATTATCTGGCCCTGGGGATTTATCGGCCTTGAATCCCATCAATTTCCCTAACACCATTTCCCTACAAATACTGATTTCATTCAGTTCCTCCCTCTCATTAGATCCTATGTTCCCCGACATCTCTGGGAGGTTATTTGTGTCCTCCTTTGTGAAGACAGAACCAAAGTATGTATTTAATTGGCCTGCCATTTCTTTGTTCCCCATTATAAATTCCCCTGATTCTGACTGCAAGGGACCTACGCTTGACTTCACCAATCTTTTTCCCTTTACATATCTATAGAAGCTTTTACAGTCAGTTTTTATGTTCCCTGAAAGCTTACTCTCATACTCTATTTTCCCCTTCTTAATTAATCCTTTTGTCCTCCTTTTTTGAATCCTAAACTGCTCCCAATCCTCAGGTTTGCTGCTTTTTCTGGCCGATTTATATGTCCTCTCCTTGGATCTTATGCTATCCCTAATTTCCCTTGTTAGCCACAGTTGAGTCACCTTTTTTGTTTTATTTTTATGCTAAACAGAGATGAACAAATTCTGTAGTTCATCCATGCGATCTTTAAATGTTTGCCATTGCCTATCCACCGTCAACCCTTTAAGTAACATTCCCCAATCCATCCTAGCCAACTCGCGCCTCATACCATCATAGTTTCCTTTATTTAAATTCAGGACCCTAGTCTCTGAGTCAACTACTTCACTCTCCATCTTAATGAAGAATTCTATCATATTATGATCGCATATTATGAAGTACTTTTTGAAGTGTAGTCACTGTTGTAATGTAGGAAATGTGGCAGCAAGCTCCCACAAACAGTAATGTGATAATGGAACAGATAATCTGACCAGCAGGTTAATAAAAAAATTTTTAATGCATTCTCAGGATGTGGGCGCTGCTGGCAAGGCCGGCATTTACTGCCCATCCCTAGTGGCCCCAAGAAAGTGGCGATGGGCCTTCTTCTTGAACCGCTGCAGTCCGCTTGTTATTCTTTGTTGTGGTTTTGAAGCATATGAGTGACTTGCTTGGCCACTTGAGAGGGAAGTTAAGAGTCAACCACGATGGTGCGGGACTGGAGTCAGCGAGTAAGGATGGCAGGTTTCCTTCCCTAAATACATTAGTCTTTCTTAAAGACTTTAGTGAACAAGTTACATTTTTATGACAAGCCAACAGGTTTTGCTGACACCAGCTTTTCATTTCATTTCCAGAGCAGCTGCCCTGATGGGATGTGAACTCACATTCTCCAGCTTATTATTCAGTAATATAACCACAACACCACCGGACTCCTGTTGGCAAATGCAGCCAGCTTTCTGTTCCCTGGAAATTCTGACCTGAGTCACAAAGAGTGGGTTGAAAGATTGCGCAAAAGGCTCACAGAAGCACCGTGTGGTACTGAGCCACTCAGACTGGGAAGCTCCCAGGTTCCATTCCACGTCTGTGCTGGGATAGTTGGGCCTTCCCAGGGTGATGGGAATCACAGTATCCCTGGGGGAGGGGGAGACAAAATCGACCAGGGTTCAGGCTCCTAGTCGTGGCCAGTGACCCCGGCTGGAAATTGTGTGTGTGTGGACACTGGGTAATGAGAGGGTGGGCTTCAGCTGTGAATCCCCCATGGTCGAATGACATACACTGAGATGCTTCAAATGGTCTTTTGGGCAAGTTACCAGAACATGGGCAGCCCCTTTGGAATTGCATTCTCGCAGCACCTTCGGACGTGGAGGGAGAGAAAAGAGTTTGTGGATTGAAACAAGAGCAAGGAAGAGAGAGAGAGGGAAAGAAACACAATGGAGGGAGAGAAAAACAAAACAAAGAGAGAGAAGACAACTTGCATTTATATGGCGCCTTTAACACAGTAAAACGTCCCAAGACATAGATAGAGTGAAAACAGAGAGAGACAGAGAGAAAGAGCGAGAGAGAGACAGAGAGAGAGACAGAGAGAGAGACAAAAGAGGTAGACAGACAGCGAGACAGACACAGAAAGACAGACAGACAGACAGCAAGAGATAAACAGACAGCGGGACAGACACAGAGAGACAGACAGCAAGAGATAAACAGACAGCGAGACAGACACAGAGACAGAGAGACAGACAGCGAGAGAGTGAGACCAATCACAACAGAGACAAGAGGGAGAACACAATGAGAGAGCGAGACGCCCTCCGAACAATCTCCCCCTCCCACTCCACAGCAACCCATCCACCAACCTTAAAGGGCAATGACCCCAACCAATGTGACCACTAGTGAGCAGGCTCAATGCCCCATCTCGACCCCAAACCTAAATAATGCCAGAAAAGGCCAAACAAGCTGCCTCAACCCATTGCCACACATTAGGAAGCCTCTCCCAGCGAAAGCACAGACAAAAACCCTGGATGGATCAACGTAGTCCTTCCACAGACAAATTGAATGCACTCCTTTGAAAACTCACAGGAAACAGAACAGGTGGAGCGTTCCACACATCAACCTGCACGATACAGCGGGCAAATTATTGTTTCACGGTGGAATGCAGTTATGTCATGCCGTTAGTTAGCGGCATGTTCTAAACCTCGATTTTGCTAACAGCGAGTTGGACATAAGAACATAAGAATTAGGAGCAGGACTCGGCCATTCGGCCCCTCGAGCCTGCTCCATCATTCAATAAGATCATGGCTGATCATCGACCTCAACTCCACTTTCCCGCCCGATCCCCATATCCCTTGATTCCCCTAGAGTCCAAAAATCTATCGATCTCAGCCTTGAATATACTCAACGACTCAGCATCTACCCTGTCAAGCCCCTTATGTTTCAATGAGATCGCCTCTCATTCTTCTAAACTCTAGGGAATTGACAGCCAAATACAGGTAAATACAAATCTTTTGTTTCTAAGTTACCAGAGAAGGTAATTAGAGAAGCACTAAAAGAGGGGTACAATAGCGTCGTGATTATGTTACTGGACTAGTGATCCAGAAAACGTGAGTTCAAAGCCCACCCTGTCCGTTTGTAAAATGAAGTCAGTTTAAAAAATCTGGAAATAATGAGCTGGATTGTGGTTAAAAACCCAACCCGTTCACTCATGTCCTTCAGGGAAGGAAACCCGCTGTCCTTACCCGGTCTGGGCCTGTGTGTGACTCCAGTCCCACACCAACGTGGTTGACTGCCCTGTGGAGTGGTCTAGTGAGCCTCAGTTGTACCGCCACCTTCTCAGGGCAACTAGGGGATGGGCAATAAATGCCGGCCTTGCCAGCGACGCCCACGTTCCCAAGAATGAATACATTTTTTTTAAACTAAAACTGGTTTCAAGAAACAATTGGATGTGTTTCTGGAGTAGGGTTGGACATATTCCTGGAGGTTACATCACATGATCTCTCGCCCCACACTCCCGCCATTGGTCACCCGACTATACCAAGTGAAGACACTGTTCCCCGATTGGATGATTCTTGACTGTCCTTCAAACAGCCAATTTTCCCCCGTCTCCAATTATAGAATCATAGACCTTTACGGCATAGAAGGAGGCCATTCAGCCCATGTTCCTGACAGGAGCTGGGATTTCATTTAGAGTCATAGGGTCACAAGCCAACGGGCGCCCGGGCGCGGCACTGCCCACGCCTCCCACTAAATTTCGCGGGACGTTAGTGGTGGTGCTAACCGTTAGCGCTGCGCCGCTGCCGATGACGTCATCAGTGTGTGCAGCGCCCCACTGACACCCCGGCCGCGATATTCGGCAGCGCCCCCTGATTTACCGCCGGACGCTATGTCCGACAGGGTCAGGGTGGCGTACATGCGGCCGGGGAGGCGCAAATCAAAGGCGAGGTGCGGGGCGGCCATTTTTGTTGTTGGCCGCCTGCCAGCACCTGCCTGCGCTCCCGTCCCCGGCCTCCTGAACCCCCCCCCCCCCCGCGGAGTGCTGGCTGCGCTCCAAGAGCCCGGCACTTCTCCTCAGTGCTGGGCTCTTTTGCCGGCACTCGCGATCCTCGGGGGCCCAGCTGGGCCCCAGATCGCGCTGCACAAGGCCCCTCCCCTTTAAGAAGGGGAGGAAGGCCTGCAATACCGCAGCGCGACGTGCCGCAGCGTGTGGCACTGCAGCACGTAGCACCACGATATTCACTCGCAGCACCCCAAGAGGGATGCGGGGCGCCTCCAGTAGCGCCGCGCTTCCCTTTGGGGCGCTACCACTCAATTTCCGGTGCGGGGGCGCGAATGTTTCCGGGGTGCTACTTTTAGCGCCCTGGCGAGGCTGGCGCCCCAAATGGTGCTGTACTCAATTTCTCCCTCATAGAGTTATACAGCACAGAAAGAGGCCCTTCGGCCCATCGTGTCCGCGCCGGCCATCAAGCCCTATCTATTCTAATCCCATTTTCCAGCACTTGGTCCGTAGCCTTGTATGCTATGGCATTTCAAGTGCTCATTTAAATGCTTCTTGAATGTTGTGAGGGTTCCTGCCTCTACCACCCTTTCAGGCAGTGAGTTCCAGATTCCAACCACCCTCTGGGTGAAAAAGCTTTTCCTCAGATCCCCTCTAAACCTCCTGCCCCTTACCTTGAAACTATGCCCCCTGGTTATTGACCCCTCTACTAAGGGGAAAAGTTCCAGATTTATTCGTTGTAACGTTAATGAAAGTGCTCAAAGAAAATGAAAACACACAGTTTTTTTTAAATGCCCCTTGGATTTTTCTGCGGGGATTTTGCTGGCGTCCGTGTCCTGGAGATTAATCTTCAATTCCTGGAGACTCCGGGCCAATCCCGGAGCAGTTGGTGACCCTGTTCTGGAGAGAGAAGGGATTGGGGGATGGGGAGGTGGGAGTGTTGGGGCGGACCACCGTTTCCTGTTTGTGAGAATCGTCGTGTTTTCACGGAAGGACAGGAATTTCTGGCGCACGAGCTGCTCGGACCGGCTCCGCTGGGAAATTTCCCGCTTGGAGTGTGATGGTGACAGCCCAGCCCTCGGCGGGACCTCCTGCTCATATCCCAGCTCCCATCAGGAAGCTGCTGTTCAGGGAAGCAGGAAAGGGGGCTGCTGTGGCGCGATGGAAAAGAATCATAAGTTTGAAATAATGATTTCACTTTTGCTTTTACACAAATCTGCGGCGTGCACCAAATTCCACCGAACATGGCAAACTCGGGGGAGATTGTTTCACCGTGCGGCCCAGTGGAAAGTGACTGCAGCAACCAAGCTCGGCAAAGCACGGGCCCGGGGCACTCTCACCCAAACATGAACCATTTACTCCGAATTAGCATCAGCGGGACAGCACGAATACTTCTCCCCTACCCACAACCTCAAGAAAGGAAAAACAGACAGACAGAAAAAAAAGACTTGCATTTCTCCAGCACCTTTCATGACCTCAGGGTGACCCAAAGCACTTTGCAGCCAATGAAGTACTTTTTAAGTGCAGTCACTTTGTAATGTAGGAAATGCAGCAGCCAATTGGCGCACAGCAATATCCCACAAACAGCAATGTGATAAATGATCGGATAATCTGTTTTTTATTGTTAGTTGAGAGATAAATATTGGCCTCAGGACACCTGCTCTTCTTCAAAATAGCGCCGAGGGATCTTTTACATCCACTTGAGAGGGCAGTCGGGTCCTCAGTTCAAAGTCTCATCCGAAAGACGGCACATCCGACATTGCAGCACTCCCTCAGTACTGCCCCTCCGACAGTGCGGCACTCCCTCAGTACTGCCCCTCCGACAGTGCGGCGCTCCCTCAGTACTGCCCCTCCAACAGTGCAGGACTCCCTCAGTGCTGCCTCTCCGACAGTGCAGCGCTCCCTCAGTACTGCCCCTCCGACAGTGCAGTGCTCCCTCAGTACTGCCCCTCCGACAGTGCAGCGCTCCCTCAGTAGTGCCCCTCCGACAGTGCGGGGCTCCCTCAGTACCGCCCCTCCGACAGTGCGGCGCTCCCTCAGTACTGCCCCTCCGACAGTGTGGCGCTCCCTCAGTACTGCCCCTCCGACAGTGCAGCACTCCCTCAGTACTGCCCCTCCAACAGTGCCGCGCTCCCTCAGTACTGCCCCTCCGACAGTGCAGCACTCCCTCAGTACTGCCCCTCCGACAGTGCAGCACTCCCTCAGTACTGCCCCTCCGACAGTGCAGCGCTCCCTCAGTACTGCCCCTCCGACAGTGCGGCGCTCCCTCGGTACGGCCCCTCCGACAGTGCAGCGCTCCCTCAGTACTGCCCCTCCGACAGTGCCGCTCTCCCTCAGTACTGCCCCTCCGACAGTGCAGCGCTCCCTCAGTACTGCCCCTCCGACAGTGCAGTGCTCCCTCAGTACTGCCCCTCCGACAGTGCAGTGCTCCCTCAGTACTGCCCCTCCAATAGTGCAGCGCTCCCTCAGTACTGCCCCTCCGATAGTGCAGCACTCCCTCAGTACTGCCCCTCCGACAGTGCAGCACTCCCTCAGTACTGCACTGGAGTGTCAGCCTGGATTTTTGTGCTCAAATCTCTGGAGTGGGACTTGAACCCACAACTTTCTGACTAGAGGTGAGAGTGCTGCCCACTGAGCCATGGCTGACACTAAGACCAACTCACAGGTGTCAGTTGGTGCTGTTCTGAACCAAGAGAGAGAGAGACGCAGAGAGAGGGGGCAGAGAGACCATGCTACAGTTCAGCAATGACCTTCCTCACCATCCACACCCTCCTCCCCCGTCAGACTTCACCCTGGAGAAATGTCGAGTCCCAGAACGGCTGCGCCACGGGGAATGGAATCCATGCCCTCATCGTCAGAATGGTGGAATTCTTCTAAGAACATAAGAAATTGGAGCAGGAGTCGGCCATCCGGCCCCTCGAACCTACTCCGCCATCCGGCCCCTTGAACCTGCTCCGCCATCCGGCCCCTCGAACCTGCTCCGCCATCCGGCCCCTCGAACCTGCTCGGCCATCCGGCCCCTCGAGCCTGCTCCACCATCCGGACCCTCGAGTCTGCTCCGCCATCCGGCCCCTCGAACCTACTCCGCCATCCGGCCCCTCGAACCTACTCCGCCATCCGGCCCCTCGAACCTACTCCGCCATCCGGCCCCTCGAACCTGCTCCGCCATCCGGCCCCTCGAGCCTGCTCCGCCATCCGGCCCCGCGAGCCTGCTCCGCCATCCGGCCCCTCGAGCCTGCTCCGCCATCCGGCCCCTCGAGCCTGCTCCGCCATCCGGCCCCTCGAGCCTGCTCCGCCATCCGGCCCCTCGAGCCTGCTCCGCCATCCGGCCCCTCGAGCCTGCTCCGCCATCCGGCCCCTCGAGCCTGCTCCGCCATTCAATAAGATCATGGCTGATCTGATCTTGGCCTCAACTCCACTTCCCTGCCCGCTCCCCATAACCCTCGACTCCCTTATCGTTCAAAAATCTGTCTATCTCCACTTTGAATATATTCAATGACTCCGCCTCCACAGCTCTCTGGGGGAGAGAATTCCAAAGGTTCACGACCCTCTGAGAGAAGGAATTCCTCCTCATCTCCGTCTTAAATGGGCGACCCCTTATTCTGAGACTGTGCCCCCTAGATCTAGATACATCCTCTCTGCATCTACCCTGTCCACCTTCTCGCCATCTCTCACCAAAAGGAAGCCTCGAACTGGTTAACCTGCCTGCAGCAGCCTAAGAACCCAGGCATCAGCTCCTGGCCAAAAGGGCCAGCGTTCGATGCGCGCAGTCTGCTCATGTGGAGGGAACACGCTAGCATGGACTGGTTGGGTCGAATGGCTTGTTTCTGTGCTGTAACCCATGCGTTTAGGACAGGAGTAAAGCATTGCCTCGCCACATCCCCTCGACAAAGCTACACACAACCGTGAAATCCAGAGTACTTCCGCTTCGCGAACATTGACGCTGTGTTGATCTGGGAGTGCGCCGACAGCCTGATACATGCTGGACCAGCTCGTGGACAAGCCATGGTGGCACAGGGTCTATAGTGCACAGGAAACCATTGTTACACGCCGTGCTGGAGGGGGCGATAAACACAAGAATGGGGTGATCATTAGATGTATGGGGAGAAGCAAGAGATAGGGATTGAGAAAGAAAGAATGGGAGGGAGAGATAGAGAGAGAGAGAGAGAGAGATAGCAAGAGACACACAGATAGAGAGATAAGAAAGAGAGAGACAAAAAGTACACAGAATCTACAGCACAGAAACAGGCCATTCGGTCCGACTGGTCTATGCTGGTGTTTACACACGAGCCTCCTCCCACTCTAATGACCTCCTCCCACCCTGCCCCCGTATCCCTCTATTCCCTTCTCCCTCATGTATATGCATCAAGCCTCCTCTTAAATGTGCGATGCTCTCTGCTTCAACCACTCCACGAGGCAGCGAGTCCCACATTCTCACCGCTCTCTGTGTAAAGAAATTCCTCCTAAATTCTTTATTGGATCCGTCAGTGACTATCTTATATTTATGTCCCATTGTTCTGGACTCACCCACAAGTGGAGACAGTTTCTCCACATCCACTCTATCAAACCCCTTTCATAACTTTAAAGACCTCGGTCAGGTCACCCTTCAACCTTCTCTTTTCTAGAGAAAAGAGCCCCCGCCTGTTCAATCTTTCCGGATAGTTGCATCCTCTCAATTCTCCTCGTAAATCTTCTCTGCACCTTCTCCAGTGCTTCCTTTTAATAGTGCGGAGACCAGGCTGCACACAGTACGCCACGTGTGGTCGAACCAAGGTTCAATATAACTGCCACATTCCTCCCTGATTCTGTATTCTATTCCGCTAGAAATGATCCTCAGTACTTTGCACTTTTTGTAGCCTTATCAGTTTGTGTTGCGACTTTTAGTGATTTATGTATCTGTATTCCCAGATCTCTTTGCTCCTCTACCCTATTTAGTTTCTTACCTTCCCGGGAATAAGTGACCCCCTTCGTCCTCCTCCCAAAATGAGCCACTTCACACTTCACTATATTGAATTTCATCTGCCATTTATCCGCTCACTCTACAATCCTGTTTATGTCTTCCTGTATTTGGTGCAGTCCCCACATTAGTCTCTATACCCCCGCCCCGGAATCTGGTATCATCTGCAAATTTCACACCAATTCCTGAGTCCAGGTCAGAGAGAGAGATACACACTGTGAGAGAGGAACTCTGAGACAGAGACAGAAAGACTGAGAGAGGGAGTCCGAGACTGGGAAAGACTGAAAGAGAGAAATAGAGAGAGCGAGAGAGACAAATAGAAAGTGGGCCAGAGGGAAAGATAGAGCGGGAAGGAAAGGAACAAAAAGAATGAAGGAGGCAGAGAGACAGAGGGGAAGAAATAGAAAGAATGAGATAGAGAAGTGGAGAAAGAAAGATTGAAAGAAAGAGAGAAAGAACAAAAGAAAGAGAAAGAAAGGAGAGAAAGAAAGAATGAATGTTCAAATGAACAAACAAACAAATGAAAGAAAGATGAAGACACTTAGTGATTTGCTGGGAAGGGAGTGAGGATGAGGATGTGGGTGAGGGTGTGGGTGAGGGTGAGTGTGGGTGAGGGTGAGGGTGTGGTTGTGGGTGAGGGTGAGGGTGAGGGTGGGTGAGGGTGAGTGTGAGTGTGGGTGAGGGTGAGGGTGAGTGTGAGTGTGGGTGAGGGTGTGGGTGAGTGTGAGTGTGGGTGAGGGTGAGGGTGGGTGTGGGTGAGGGTGAGGGTGAGTGTGGGTGAGGGTGAGGGTGAGTGTGAGTGTGAGGGTGTGGGTGTGGGTGAGGGTGAGTGTGAGTGAGGGCGAGGGCAAGGGTGAGGGCGAGGGTGAGGGTGAGGGTGTGGGTGAGGGTGAGGGCGAGATCAGGTTTGGTGTGATGCCCCAATGGTTGAATTGCCTGTCTCAGCAGGCACCTGTGGAACAGGACCCCAGCAAGAGTCTGTGCTTTCCAGAGAGGAGGGGAGAGAACTGAAGGGGAAGGATTTGAAAATGAAGAGTTGGCCATACTTCAGGGCTTGTAGCCTGGAAGCTGGAAAATATCACGTGTCACCTCTCCCTCACTCAGTTTTTTCCAGTGCTGCAGTGACTCAGAGGTTATTTAAAGCTTGTCTGACAGAGGAGAGAGGGAGAGCAGGATGGCGGGAAGTGTATGGTAGTGAGTGTCAGCCTTAATGTAGGTTAACTGGGAACTGCCCCTCACAGGGCAACAGTCAGAGTTACAGGCAGCTGAACCACATTCATTGCTTTCTTCCGAAGGCTCCCTTGACCAATGCACGTCTGCAGCTGTCCACACAGCGCCATGTGGACAATAGGGCAAACTCGTTCCAGTCATCTGCTCAAAGTGGTAAGCGGCACTGCACTGCGCAATGCCAAACACGGGCAGGACATGGCGCAAACATGGGCATCAGTGGCACCGGGTCAATGAAGCACAGAGCCCAGCTGGTACCTGTGGCACCTGCCCACTCACATCAGCATCAGAGCAGGAGGCTCGAGTAGTTCAAACTATCACCACTCGACTGCACAGACTCAGCTCCGGCACAAAATATATTTACTGACAGATTCATCCAGAGAATTGCAACAGAGCTCACAGCACTGGGACAGCAAACCCCTTTACTCTGCAATCGATCCTCAATTCACTGCCACTGTACCCTTCTCCTGATTTGCCAATTTTCGAACCCAATCATCAATGTGCAAATTCTCACTGGGGTACAGTTCCTGAAGGTGCTGACTCTCACTGGGGTACAGTTCCTGAAGGTGCTGACTCTCACTGGGGTACAGTTCCTGAAGGTGCGGACTCTCACTGGGGTACAGTTCCTGAAGTTGCTGACTCTCACTGGGGTACAGTTCCTGAAGTTGCTGACTCTCACTGGGGTACAGTTCCTGAAGGTGCTGACTCTCACTGGGGTCCAGTTCTTGAAGGTGCGGACTCTCACTGAGGTACAGTTCCTGAAGGTGCTGACTCTCACTGGGGTCCAGTTCTTGAAGGTGCTGACTCTCACTGGGGTACAGTTCCTGAAGGTGCTGACTCTCACTGGGGTACAGTTCCTGAAGGTGCTGACTCTCACTGGGGTACAGTTCCTGAAAGTGCGGACTCTCACTGGGGTACAGTTCCTGAAGGTGCGGACTCTCACTGGGGTACTGTTCCTGAAGGTGCTGACTCTCACTGGGGTACAGTTCCTGAAGGTGCTGACTCTCGCTGGAGTACAGTTCCTGAAGGTGCGGACTCTCACTGGGGTACAGTTCCTGAAGGTACTGACTCTCACTGGGGTACAGTTCCTGAAGGTGCGGACTCTCACTGGGGTACAGTTCCTGAAGGTGCGGACTCTCACTGGGGTACAGTTCCTGAAGGTGTGGACTCTCACTGGGGTACAGTCCCTGAAGGTGCGGACTCTCACTGGGGTACAGTCCCTGAAGGTGCGGACTCTCACTGGGGTACAGTTCCTGAAGGTGCGGACTCTCACTGGGGTACAGTTCCTGAAGATACTGACTCTCACTGGGGTACAGTTCCTGAAGGTGCTGACTCTCACTGGGGTACAGTTCCTGAAGGTGCTGACTCTCACTGGGGTACAGTTCCTGAAGGTGCGGACTCTCACTGGGGTACAGTTCCTGAAGGTACGGACTCTCACTGGGGTACAGTTCCTGAAGGTGCGGACTCTCACTGGGGTACAGTTCCTGAAGGTACTGACTCTCACTGGGGTACAGTTCCTGAAGCCGCTGACTGTTGCCTCCAGTACCTCACCAAGTTGGCCATTGTTGATGTGTGAGTGTGTCTCAGGATATTATCTGGCCACTTAACTCAAAGTTGGTTAATTCAGTTGCTCTCTTAATTCGAATTGAAATCATACAACAGACATCTCTTGTTCAAATTGTTCAATTCAAATTACAGATAAATTCACATATCTTTTTTGGGCAAAAATTTAACAGGAGCCCAACTGTACCTATTATTTTTGATCAGTATGACATCCTTCCCTTTTCCGCTCCACAGATCAACAGACTCCCATTGTGTGTCGGTCTTATTTATTCAGAAAGCAGCTGGATGATTAACTTCTTAAGAACATAGACGTTTTCTTGTCTCCACTTTTATCGATTTGATGATGGTCAGGGATCCTCTGAACTCTGTGCTCTCTAAGCTCCACGTATCCTCCCCTACACACTCCTCCTCCTCCCAGCATCCTCAAAAACCCAGCGTTCTGTCTCTCACTCCAACTCAATCCTTCCCACGACCTCTACACTGTGGAACTCTCCATCTCTCTCAATCTGCCTTTCCTTTTTGCAATCTCTGGACCCTCCTTGCTGAATGGGATGAGTTTGGTCGAGATGCCACCCCCCCATGGTGGAATAGCATGCCAACATTCACTGTCTGGGCTCAATAGCCATATGGGCGAGGTACCAGATTGGCAGACCAAAGATCAGGAGTGAAAGGGGCAAAACTTGCCAAAAAAGAAACGAGACAATCATTGCAGATACAGGACCATTGCGCACGAGAAAGCATCATATTGTTCGCCACTTGTGGCATCACCAAATCTCCGATACACTGGCACCTTATCTCAATCTCATTAAACGTGCTGGTCGGAAGCCACTCAAATGTGGTGGGACACTCGACACATCAAACAACCTCCATAAACTTGAGCTCATCCTAACTCGCACCAAGTCCCGTTCGCCCATCAGCCCCTGTGCTCGCTGACCTACATTGGTTCCCGGTTAAGCAACGCCTCGATTTCAAAATTCTCATCCTTGTTTTCAAATCCCTCCGTGGCCTCGCCCCTCCCTATCTCTGTAACCTCCTCCAGCCCCACAACCCTCCGAGATCTCTGCGCTCCTCCAATCTGGCCTCTTGCACATCCCCGATTTTAATTGCTCCACCATTGGTGGCCGTGCTTTCAGCTGCCTGGGCCCCGAGCTCTGGAATTCCCTCCCTAAACCTCTCCGCCTCTCCACCTCTCTCTCTTCCTTTAAGCTGCTCCTTAAAACCTCCCTTTTTGACCAAGCTTTTGGTCACCTGTCCTAATATCTCATGTGGCTCGGTGTCAAATGTTGTTTGATAATCGCTCCTGCGAAGCGCCTTGGGACGTTTTACCATGTTAAAGGCGCTATATAAATGCAAGTTGTTGCTGTGGCTTCAAGTGTGTTGCCGCGGAGACCAGAAGCCAAGCATTTCCTAAAAGGGGAACTAGCAACTGGAATAAAATGGCCGTTCAGCCGGGCTCCTTCTCACTCGCATTGAGGCCAACCACAGAACGAGGCTGTCCCCCATCCAACTTTGGACAGTCCACTTTCTGAGCAGGAATTTCTGAGTTATAAACTGAACGGTAAAGTCCATGGGGGAGAAATTCGGTATCGCCCCATTTGGGGCGCAATTATCGGCCGGGCGCAAAGATTAGCGCCTGGCGCTAATCATCGCCTCTGACTGCAAACTTGGCTTTTATCGCCCCTGGAGGTGATTGAAGCGCTAAATCAGGCACTTCACATCTGTCTTAAGGCGCAAAGGTCAAGGAGTGAGGCGCTAACTCACAGCGCTGGCGAAGCTCATGTGATGTCAGTCAGCAATGGAACACAGACACACTGGCACCGGCCAATTCTTAAAGGGGAGTTCTGATGAATGGTCATCGACCTGAAACGTTAACTCTGTTTCTCTCTTCACAGATGCTGCTTGACCTGCTGAGTTTCTCCAGCATTTTTTGTTTTTATCTTAAAGGGGAGGGTCGATCTTGCTCTCCATCCACATCCTGCTCATTGCAGCCTTGAGTCTCGGCCTGGAGAGACCTGTACATCAAATCTGCTGGAAAGAACAATGGAGAGGCCCAGGGAAAGAGCTCAGAGTGCAGCCCCCACAGTCTCTTCTAAATCGATACAAGGAAGGGCAAATCAAAATGAACCTGCAAAGTGCTGCTCAGTACCCACAACTCCTTCACACAGCGTTGAATCTCTCCAGAAGTCTCTCTCGCTCTCTCAGAACGCGTGGTACAAAAATGTCACCAACAAAAAAAGGCAGGAAGCGGTCGCCTTTAAATAGCGCTCCCCCAGTCCCTTTCTGACTGCAAAACGCTCCCCTCAACCTGTCATTGCTAGCGGCAGGCGGTAAGGCAGGGGGCGCCACTCAATTTCCAGTCCGGGGCGCTACTGGGGCGTTGCGCACTCGACTGACGTCACGATCTGCCGGCACAGGAGATCGTGGCGGTAGTGTTTAGCGCCGCCGCAAAATGTCCGGTCAATTTCGCGAGAGGCGCAGATATCGCCGCGCACGGGCGCTAGTTGGTTTGCGCCCCACTTAGCGCCCTCTTAAGGCGCTAATGGGTGGCGCTACCAGCTGAATTTTTCCCCCCACCTTTTTAAAAACAGGAGTCTGTTTTCCTCCACTTCTATCCCTGGTGAGATGGAGGCGTTAGTTATTCATTGGAATAATTACCAAGGTTTCCAATTAACTTTCAACAGCAGCAAAGCCCTCAAGCCTGACCGAGGTGGTGGGGGGAGGTGGGTGGGAGCGCAGGGGGTGGGGGGAACCCCGAGAGATACAGAGATAAATGTCACGAGTGATTCCAGCCATGGAAATTCAAACTCACTGAAAAGGTCAAGAAAATCAAGCTTGTATTCTTTAGAAACGAGACTTCACGGCATCCAATTAAGGATTATTCTTCCAATTTATCAATGTGAGGGATGTTAGTGATATGGGGAGAAAATGGGATTGAGGGATGTGGGGAGAAGGTGGGCAGGTGGGATTGAGGGCTGTGGGGAGAAGGTGGGGAGAAGGTGGGGTTGGGGGATGTGGGGAGAAGGTGGGGTTGGGGGATGTGCGGAAAAGGTGGGGTTGGGGGATGTGGGGAGAAGGTGGGCGAGTGGGATTGAGGGATGTGGGGAGAAGGTGGGGAGAAGGTGGGGTTGGGGGATGTGGGGAGAAGGTGGGGTTGGGGGATGTGCGGAAAAGGTGGGATTGAGGGATGTGGGGAGAAGGTGGGGAGAAGGTGGGGTTGGGGGATGTGGGGAGAAGGTGGGGTTGGGGGATGTGCGGAAAAGGTGGGATTGAGGGATGTGGGGAGAAGGTGGGCGAGTGGGATTGAGGGATGTGGGGAGAAGGTGGGGAGAAGGTGGGGTTGGGGGATGTGGGGAGAAGGTGGGGTTGGGGGATGTGCGGAAAAGGTGGGATTGAGGGATGTGGGGAGAAGGTGGGGAGAAGGTGGGGTTGGGGGATGTGGGGAGAAGGTGGGGTTGGGGGATGTGCGGAGAAGGTGGGGTTGGGGGATGTGCGGAGAAGGTGGGGTTGGGGGATGTGGGGAGAAGGTGGGGTTGGGGGATGTGCGGAGAAGGTGGGGTTGGGGGATGTGCGGAGAAGGTGGGGTTGGGGGATGTGCGGAGAAGGTGGGGTTGGGGGATGTGCGGAAAAGGTGGGATTGAGGGATGTGGGGAGAAGGTGGGGAGAAGGTGGGGTTGGGGGATGTGCGGAGAAGGTGGGGTTGGGGGATGTGCGGAGAAGGTGGGGTTGAGGGATGTGGGGAGAAGGTGGGGTTGGGGGATGTGCGGAGAAGGTGGGGTTGGGGGATGTGCGGAGAAGGTGGGGTTGGGGGATGTGGGGAGAAGGTGGGGTTGGGGGATGTGCGGAGAAGGTGGGGTTGGGGGATGTGCGGAGAAGGTGGGGTTGGGGGATGTGCGGAGAAGGTGGGGTTGGGGGATGTGCGGAGAAGGTGGGGTTGGGGGACGTGGGGAGAAGGTGGGGTTGGGGGATGTGGGGAGAAGGTGGGGTTGGGGGATGTGCGGAGAAGGTGGGGTTGGGGGATGTGCGGAGAAGGTGGGGTTGGGGGATGTGCGGAGAAGGTGGGGTTGGGGGATGTGGGGAGAAGGTGGGGTTGGGGGATGTGCGGAGAAGGTGGGGTTGGGGGATGTGCGGAGAAGGTGGGGTTGGGGGATGTGCGGAGAAGGTGGGGTTGGGGGATGTGTGGAAAAGGTGGGGTTGGGGGATGTGGGGAGAAGGTGGGCGAGTGGGATTGAGGGATGTGGGGAGAAGGTGGGGTTGGGGGATGTGGGGAGAAGGTGGGATTGAGGGATGTGGGGAGAAGGTGGGGTTGGGGGATGTGGGGAGAAGGTGGGGTTGGGGGACGTGGGGAGAAGGTGGGGTTGGGGGATGTGGGGAGAAGGTGGGGTTGGGGGACGTGGGGAGAAAGTGGGGTTGGGGGATGTGCGGAGAAGGTGGGGTTGATCTTTAATAGAGGAACAGGTTTGTTGGAATGAATAGCCTTTTTCTGTTCCTAAAAATTCTTGTGTTTTGGTCTAATTGTTGTTTTCTGAATCTGTGTCAGAAATGTTCCTCCACATTGTTTCAGGAGTTTTATTCTATTGACTCTCCTACCTTCGCCCTGTTTTCTCTCTCTCTCTCTCTCTCTCTCTCTCTCTCTCTCTCTCTCTGAGTGCGCTCACTGCCCCCTGGCTGTGAGAAACCTACCATTGACATTTCTCAGTTATTTCCTGGCAATCTGCTGGGAGTGTGACAAGCTGGAACAATCGACTGCCGCAGGCACAGCTTGCTGTGAGCTGGCTGTTCCGGAGTGTAAAAGGTGAAACTCTACCTCAAGGCGACAACAACAACTTGCATTTATATAGCACCTTTAATGTAGTAAAACGTCCCAAGGCGCTTCACAGGAGCGATTAGCCAACAAAATTTGACACCGAGCCACATAAGGAGATATTAGGACAGGTGACCAAAAGCTGGGTCAAAGAGGTCGGTTTTAAGGAGCGTCTTAAAGGAAGAGAGAGAGGCGGAGAGGTTTAGGGAGGGAATTCCAGAGCTTAGGGCCCAAGCAGCTGAAGGCACGGCACACCAATGGTGGAGCGTTGGAAATCGGGAATGCACAAGAGGCCAGAATTAGAGGAGCGCAGAGATCTCAGAGGGTTGTAGGGCTGGAGGAGGTTACAGAGATAGGGAGGGGTGAGGCCCACATTCACACACATGCAGGAGTGACTGGACAGTGAGTCTGGCTGATTTTCTCCCTCCTTAGCCCAGACACCAATTTTAACGACCCAACTAGGTCAGTGCCGTCAGCCATCTAGACCCCAATTCCCTCCCTAAACCTCTCCGCTGCTCTACCTCTCTCTCCTCCTTTAAGACGCTCCTTAACCAAGGTCTGACCAAGCTTTTGGTCGGCTCTTTACTACGTTAAAGGTGCTATATAAATGCAAGTTGTTGTTGACTGCAGTGAGGAGGATGTGTGAGTGGGACAGGGGGATCTGGAGTTCGGATCAGAGAGACCGCAACAGGGGGATGAGCTAAAAACAAAAAATGAGTTTATTAATAGTTCCTACAACTCTGAAAGTGTTAATGCAGAAAGGTTTCTGAGTCAGTCTAAAGCTGAGAGAAGTGGGCGGGATCGCAGTTGGACTCCTCCCAGCCAATAATCTCCAAAGGGCTCATTAGCCCACAGTGTCAAAGCTTTAAAAAACAAATGTTAAGCTGGTGACACTCGCCAATGGTTGTCAGGCCTACCATCCTGCTCAAAAACAAACGTTTAGCTCAGGCTGACTGGCACAGGCCCAATCCTAGCCCCGCTATCTCCGCCGGGAGATGTCCGCCCATGTAGGTTCACCTGCTACTGCCACATCTCAATAAACATGTAATCAACCAAGACACAGCAACCCAACCCAGGGACAGCTTACAGCAGGGTCATCCTCACCTTCTCACACCACGTGCCACGGTCACTGACAGCTGGAGTAGCAGACACGGCAAGAGAGCCCCAGGTGGGCAGAGGAAACGCTTCAAAGACACCCTCAAACCCTCCTTGAAAAAGTGCAACATCCCCACCGACACCTGGGAATCCCTGGCCCAAGACCGTATAAAGTGGAGGAGAAGCATCCGGGAAGGCACCGAACACCTCGAGTCTCTTCGCCGGGAGCAAATGGTCACAGTCTAAGGATAAGGGGTAGGCCATTTAGGACAGAAATGAGGAGGAATTTCTTCACCGAGAGAGTGGTGAACCTGTGGAATTCTCTACCACAGAAGGCAGTAGAGGCCAATACATTAAATATACTCAAGAAGGAGTTGGATATATTTCTTAAGGCTAAAGGGATGAAGGGGTATGGGGAGAAAGCAGGGACAGGGTACTGAATTTGGATGATCAGCCATGATCACATTGAATGGCGGAGCAGGCTCAAGGGGCCGAATGGCCTACTCCTGCTCCTATCTTCTATGGAAGCCAAGCACAAACAGCGGAAGGAGCGCACGTCAACCCAAGCACCCCACTCACCCGCCCCTTCAACCACCGTCTGCCCCACCTGTGACAGAGACTGTAGGTCCCGCATTGGACTCATCAGTCACCTGAGAACTCAGTTTTAGTGTGGAAGCAAGTCATCCTCGGTTCCGAGGGACTGCCAAAGAAGAAGAGCAGAACTCAGAGCAGCACCAGCATGGCTGAGCGATCGCAGGTTGGGAGGGGAGTGAGAGGGCTGTGCTGCGCATTGCATTATGAGCACCTCCATCAGATACGAGGAAAAGCTTGTCCTTCGATAAACAACCTTGACCTCAGCTTCGCCCTCCAGTTCTATGTCACAATCTATGTTCTCTCTCTGTACGATGGGCTCTGGCTCAGTGGGCAGCGCTCTCACCCCTGAGTCAGAAGGTTCAAGCCCCACTCCAGAGATTCAATAATAAAAAAATAATTTCTTGCATTTCTATAGCACCTTTCACAACCTCAGGGCGTCCCAAAGCACTTTACAGCCAATGAGGTACTTTTTGAAGTGTGGCCACTGTTGTAATGTAGGAAACGCGGCAGCCAATTTGTGCACAGCAAGCTCCCACAAACAGCAGTGTGATAATGACCAGATAATCTGTTTTAGCGATGCTGATTGAGGGATAAATATTGGCCAGGACATCGGGGAGAACTCCCCGTGCTCTTCTTCAAAATAGTGCCGCGGGATCTTTTATGTCCACCTGAGAGAGCAGACGGGGCCTCGGTTTAATGTCTCATCTGGATTTGAGCGCATAATCCTGTCTGATACTTCAGTGCACTACTGAGGGAGTGCTGCACTGTCAGATGTGCCATCTTTCGGATGAGACATTAAACCGAGGCCCCATCTGCCCTCTCAGGTGGACGTAAAACATCCCAGGGCACTATTTCGAAGAAGAGCAGGGGAGTTCTCCCCGGTGTCCTGGGGCCAATATTTATCCCTCAACCAACATAATTAAAACAGATTATCTGGTCATTATCACATTGCTGTTTGTGGGATCTTGCTGTGCATAGATTGGCTGCTCCGTTTCCTACATTACAACAGTGACTACACTTCAAAAGTACTTCATTGGCTGTAAAGAGCTTTGGGACATCCTGAGGTTGTGAAAGGCGCTATAGAAATGCAAGTCCCCATGTCATTCCCGCCGGGTTTGGGCAGCAGTCGGGCCTGGAGTGTGGTAATGCGGCCCGGGAGTTAAAACGGTCCCGGCCCCCACACTGACCTCTCACCCCAGGTAAAATTGACCCTTCACAGTTTAGGCTTGCGAGTGGAGAATGGCTGTTGGGCTGCCTGTGGAACCTTACTCCAGCAAAGAGTCAACACCTTGGGGAGAGCAGGAGGGGGAAAAAATGGCAGAAACAGGGAGGAGAAACCAGAAAGCACCAAACACACAGTTAAAACTAACCGCCGCAGGCCGGCTCGGTACCTGACTGGGGAATTACAGCCCTGCTAATCAGATAAAGAGGAGGGAACCGGAACAGGCCAAGTACCTGAAATATGTCCCGAGACATTCATTAACTTCAAAATGTGTAAAGTGACCTTAATTTTACCAATATTTTCTCAAGTCCACACTCCAATCACAATGTGCGAGTTATGTCTCACCAATCCGTCAGGAATTGGATCCAACCAGCTGATTGAATGGGAAGCACAACCTACAGATAGAGCCGACCCTGATTTTAACTCCAGGTGGATTCCCCGCTCTGGCCTGAGTTAAAATTACAGTCGGGTCTCGACGATGTCATCGGGCCACAACATGCATATGTGAAGAAGGACCCCGTTGGCTTCGGGCGCCTGTCCTTGCTGCCTGCTCAGGAGAGCCAGTTAAAATTGTAGATGTTGCGCTCATGGAGCCAGGGCGATTTTAACTGCCCGCCCGCCAGGTTTCTGCTGAGCGAGTAGGGTTAAAATCGCCCCCCATGGTGTCTCTCACTGATATTTGCACTATTACTGGTGTCTCTCACTATTAGACCTGCACTGAGTGTCACAAGGTAACCACAGGAGCAAACAGCCGTCACCCGCTCAGTACGGGCAAAGTTCACTTTGACATTTTGAATGAAGAAGGAGCTTGGCCCCTGGGTGATGGGAACTGACACTGGGCCCAATCATCCAGGAGCACAAAATTAACTCAATAGCAAAACTGACGAAGGGTCTTCGACCCGAAACGTTAACTCTGTTTCTCTCTCCACGGATGTTCTCGGCCTGCTGAGTTTTTCCAGTGTTTTCTGTTGTTACTTTCCACAAAATTAACTATTTGCCAAACTAATCAAAATGAAGTAAATAATTTTTCTAAAATGTTTAAATGGATTTACAATAAACTCATTTTTGATTGGAGGAAGAGAGGTGCTCAACTCCCCCTCACTAAGTCCAAGAACCCATCTGTAAAATCTCAATACACTTCAAAATGCACCAAAAAGGGTCAAAAATTAAAATGTTTTGAGGCGAGCAAGCCCCCAGACCTGCCCGAGCTCATTCGCTCCCTCAACAATTTCTATTAAACCACACGGACTGCAGCGGTTCAAGGCGGCGACTCACCACCACCTTCTCAAGGGCAATTAGGGATGGGCAATAAATGCCGGCCTTGCCAGCGACGCCCAATTATTCCCCCTATTTAACAAAGCTGATGGAATATTGAGCGATGGAATATTGAATATGACTGCAGCTCAAGCCATAGCACGACACTGCAGTATTCCCTCAGTACTGACTTCGAGGTGAGAGTGCTGCTAACTGAGCCAAGCTGACGCTCATATACAGAGCAGCATGCACTGTCATGGTGTGTATTTCCATGGCCTGTGAACACGTGTAATTCCCTGTTGAATTCAACAACAACAAAGCACCTGGCTTGTAATTCACCCGCTGGCTGTTTCCTCAGTTTAGAACGTTCAAGGTCACAACGTTCTTCCTGCTGATTTGGAAGCCCTGAGGCCAGAGAATATTCTAACCAGTTGGGATTTAAATCCACACCGTGCAATTTGGGAAGGACTCAATATCGAGTTCAACAACTTCGGATCATAACCTCGGCCCCTATTGTATTTTTATATTTTTTATCCACACTTTTGGTTTGTGACTTTCCCTTTTCCCTCTCTCCCACATGACAGCTGTCTCTCACACTGCCAGCGCATTTCACACTTCATCCAGAGCCATTGTCTGTCTCTTTACCTGTCCTATTACCATCTCGTCTCACCTTGAATATCTCTTAATGTCTCTTCTTTCATCCCCTCCCCCATTTCCCAGCCCCCAAACTGCCTTTTGTTTCATTTCCTGCATTTTCTCTCAGTCCTGAC
Source organism: Somniosus microcephalus (assembly GCF_052327205.1). NCBI lineage: Eukaryota > Metazoa > Chordata > Chondrichthyes > Squaliformes > Somniosidae > Somniosus > Somniosus microcephalus. The sequence goes on from NC_141004.1 coordinate 5,972,511, forward strand.
GAAGGGTTTCGACCCAAGACGTCGACTCTATTTCTCTCTCCACGGATGTTGCCTGGCCTGCTGAGTTTTTCCAGCATTTTCTGTTGTTATTTGGGGAAGGTGCCTGTCTGGGCTAGCGGAAGAGGACCCGCACACACTGAACAGCCCGGGGGAAGTCATTCAGATCATGCTAGCTTCCCCCAATGGCTCATAGGAACAGGAGGAGGCCACTCAGCCACTCGAGACAGTCCCGCCATTCCATCAGACCATGGCTGATCTGCACCTCAACTCCATCTACCCTCCTTTGCTCCTTATCCTCGATACCCTCACCCAACAAAAATCTATCGATCTCCGTCTGGAAAGCTCCGATTGTCCCCCAGCCTCCACAGCCTGTTGGAGGAGAGCATTCGAGATTTCCACCAGCCTTTGTGTGAAGAAGTGCTTCCTGACATCACCCCTGAACGGCCTGGCTCTAATTTTAAGGTTATGCCCCCTTGTTCTGGACTCCCCCCACCAGAGGAAATAGTTTCTCTGTATCCATGCTGTAGAACCCCTTTCCCATTTTAAACACTTCGATTAGATCAACCCTCAACTTTCTAAACTGCAGGGTATACAAGCCAAGTTTATGAAACCTGTCCCCATAATTTAACCCTTTAAACCCTGGTATTATTCTGGTGAATCTGCGCTGCACCCCCTCCAAGTGCTGAGGTTCAGTGCCTGAAACTAAACACGATACTCCAGGTCAGTTGGCAAGTTGGATCAATGTGTAACTGTGTCCTACAGACCCAACAACTCATGGGTTCTACGGGTGATCTCAGCTCAGCCAGGATGGCAATCAGAGCTTTATAATTGCCCTCAGTTCCCGGGATGGGGAGTAGGGAGCGGGAAAGTGAGTTAGGGTTCTGTTGGGTTATCAAGATTACAGGCCTATGCTTTGTGAAGTGTTTCAGGACATTTAATGATGTTAAAGGTGCTTTCTAAGTGTATGTTGTTGTGACGCTATTGTAGGGCCACAGCGAGCGGAGGGGCTGCCTGTTTCAGGTAGCAGGGAGTTGGGTATAGGCAGGCAGTGCATGGGGGGTGCGATATATTTCTGTCATTAAAACACTGGTGTCTTATACCACTCCGATTACAAGATCGCATGGCAGCAGCTGATGTACTTTTAAAAGAAACAGGCCTAAAAACCAAAATGGAGCCTATGTTGGGAGTACATTAGGAGCTGGGGCTGATCAACGGCAGCAACAGAACTGGATAAGAAAGATAAAAATGAAAATGCTGAAGTTACACAGGAGGTCAGCTTAACATTTCAGGCCCACTCCTGTGTCCCAGCGAGTCGAATTCAAAATCCTTGACTTTGTCTTCAGATCCCTCCATGGCTTCACTCCACTCTACCCGCGTGATGTCCAGCAGCCGGAGACCCTGCATGGAACAACTTCACTCCAATAGCGGGCTTCCCCCCCTCCTTCACTCCAATAGCGGGCATCCCCCCCTCCTTCAGCCCAATAGTGGGCTTCCCCCCCTCCTTCACCCCAATAGCGGGCATCCCCCCCTCCTTCACCCCAATAGCGGGCTTCCCCCCCTCCTTCACTCCAATAGCGGGCATCCCCCCCTCCTTCACCCCAATAGCGGGCTTCCCCCTCTCCTTCACCCCAATAGCGGGCATCCCCCCCTCCTTCACTCCAATAGCGGGCATCCCCCCCTCCTTCACCCCAATAGCGGGCTTGCCCCCCTCCTTCACCCCAATAGCGGGCATCCCCCCCTCCTTCACCTCAATAGCGGGCTTCCCCCTCTCCTCCACTCCAATAGCGGGCTTCCCCCCCCTTCACCCCAATAGCGGGCTTCCCCCTCTCCTCCACTCCAATAGCGGGCTTCCCCCTCTCCTCCACCCCAATAGCGGGCTTCCCCCCCTCTTTCACCCCAATAGCGGGCACCCCCCTCTCCTCCACCCCAATAGCGGGCTTCCCCCTCTTCTTTACCCCAATAGCGGGCTTCCCCCTCTCCTTTACCCCAATAGCGGGCTTCCCCCTCTCCTTTACCCCAATAGCGGGCTTCCCCCTCCTTCACCCCAATAGCGGGCTTCCGCCTCTCCTCCACCCCAATAGCGGGCTTCCCCCTCTCCTTTACCCCAATAGCGGGCTTCCCCCTCTCCTTTACCCCAATAGCGGGCTTCCCCCTCCTTCACCCCAATAGCGGGCTTCCGCCTCTCCTCCACCCCAATAGCGGGCTTCCCCCTATCCGCCACCCTAATAGCGGGCTTCCCCCCCTCCTTCACCCCAATAGCGGGCTTCCCCCCCTCCTTCACCCCAATAGCGGGCTTCCCCCCCTCCTTCACCCCAATAGCGGGCTTCCCCCCCTCCTTCACCCCAATAGCGGGCTTTCCCCCCTCCTTCACCCCAGTAGCGGGCTTCCCCCCCTCCTTCACCCCAATAGTGGGCTTCCCCCTCTCCTCCACCCCAATTGCGGGCATCCCCCTCTCCTTCACCCCAATAGCGGGCTTCCCCCCCTCCTTCACCCCAATAGCGGGCTTCCCCCTCTCCTTTACCCCAATAGCAGGCTTCCCCCTCTCCTCCACTCCAATAGCGGGCTTCCCCCCCCCTTCACTCCAATAGCGAGCTCCCCCCTCTCCAATAGCGGGCTTCCCCCCCTCTTTCACTCCAATAGCGGGCTCCCCCCTCTCCAATAGCGGGCTTCCCCCTTTCCTCCACTCCAATAGCGGGTTTCCCCCTTTCCCCTCCTCCAATAGCGGGCTTCCCCCTCTCCCCTCCTCCAATAGCAGGCTTCCCCCTCTCCTTCATTCCAATAGCGGGCTTCCCCCTCTCCCCTCCTCCAATAGCGGGTTTCCCCCTTTCCCCTCCTCCAATAGCGGGCTTCCCCCTCTCCCCTCCTCCAATAGCGGGCTTCCCCCTCTCCCCTCCTCCAATAGCGGGCTTCCCCCTCTCCCCTCCTCCAATAGCGGGCTTCCCCCTCTCCTCTCCTCCAATAGCGGGCTTCCCCCTCTCCCCTCCTCCAATAGCGGGCTTCCCCCTCTCCCCTCCTCCAATAGCGGGCTTCCCCCGCTCCTCTCCTCCAATAGCGGGCTTCCCCCTCTCCCCTCCTCCAATAGCGGGCTTCCCCCGCTCCTCTCCTCCAATAGCGGGCTTCCCCCTCTCCCCTCCTCCAATAGCGGGCTTCACCCGCTCCTCTCCTCCAATAGCGGGCTTCCCCCTCTCCTCTCCTCCAATAGCGGGCTTCCCCTGCTCCTCTCCTCCAATAGCGGGCTTCCCCCTCTCCTCCACTCCAATAGCGGGCTTCCCCCTCTCCTCTCCTCCAATAGCGGGCTTCCCCCCCTCCTCCACTCCAATAGCGGGCTTCCCCCTCTCCTCCACTCCAATAGCGGGCTTCTCTCTGTCGTCCGCTCCACCACTGGCGACTTCTCATTTTGCCACTCCACGTCTGTCGCTCGCTCCATCTTACCGTCCCCCTCTGCTTTCAGAAAGCTACACAAAATCCTTCTCTGTGATTGTGCCTTCACCTCCCTCACCCCTAACCCTGTCCAGTTGCTTTCCCCCTCCTTCCATCGCCAACTGTGATTTCCCCTCCTTAACATAAAGTACTTTGAGAGGTCTTCCTGCACATGAGGCAAGCGATAGAAACTTCTTCTTCTGTTATCTCTGTTCCCCAGTGTGAATTCATTTCAACACAGCCGAGTGTGAAACAGGAACCCGCCCGGCTGGAAGGGGTAGATTATTTGGGTAGCAGTTCCCAGAGACTGATGTGTTGGTATTGTCATAATCCCAAAACCAGATCCAAAACTGTGTAATTTGGCTCTGGTCGATGATTGCCTCACAATGACCAGACTGGACACTGTGCTCAAGCTGTCATTTCACCAGAACCTGGAGAGCTTCACCCATCTCCAGGTTTTACTTTAGATTTTTAGCGAATCTCAATATAGGTAAGTGTGAGGTGGTGCATTTTGGTTTGAAGGAATAAGGAGGCCGCATACACCTTGGAAAATAAGAGTCGAAATGGAGTAGAGGAACACGGAGATCTGGGGGAGATTCGCAAATCATTAAAAGTAGCGACGCAGGTTAATAAGGCCATAAAAAAGCAAACAAAGCACTGGGGGTCATTTCTAGAGGAAATGGAATTGAAAAGCAGAGAAGTTATTTTAAGCTTGTATAGAAGCTTTGTTAGACCACACTTGGAGCACTGTGCACAGTTCTGGTCTCCATATAATAAACAGGATATAGAAACACTGGAGAAGGTGCAAAAAAGATTTACAAGGATGATACCAGAACTGAGGGGTTATAACTATCAGGAAAGACTGAATAGGCCGGGGCTCTTTTCTCTAGAAAAAAGACTGAGGGGTGACTTTAAAATTATGAAGGGGTTTGATAGGGTTTTTTTATTATTCAGTTATGGGATGTGGGCGTTGCTGGCAAGGCCAGCATTTAATGCCCATCCCTAGTGGCCCTTGAGAAGGCGGTGGTGAGCCATCGCCTTGAACCGCTGCAGTCCGTGTGGTGAAGGTACTCCCACAGAGCTGTTAGGGAGGGAGTTCCAGGATTTTGGCCCAGCGACGATGAAGGATCGGCGATATATTTCCAAGTCGGGATGGTGTGTGACTGGGAGGGGAACTTGGAGGTGGTGGTGTTCCCATGCGCCTGCTGCCCTTGTCCTTCTAGGTGGTAGAGGTCGCGGGTTTGGGAGGTGCTGTCGAAGAAGCTGTAGAGAAAATGTTTCCACTTGTATAAGATAGTCACTAATAAATCCAATGGGGAATTCAGGAGAAACTCCTTCACCCAGAGAGTGGTGAGAATGTGGAACTCACTACCACAGGGAGTGGTTGAGGCGAACAGCAGAGATACATTTAAGGGGAAGCTGGATAAACACATGAGGGAGAAAGGAATAGAAGGATATGCTGATGGGGTGAGATGAAGAGGGGTGGGAGGAGACTCATGTGGAGCAGAAACGCCGGCACGGAGCAGTCGGGCTGAATGGCCTGTTTCTGTGCTGTACATTCGATGTAATTCCATGTAGATTCCCACTGTTTTAAGTTTATGGAACAACCGTTTACCAAGAACTGGATTGAAGGGTTTGTGGCAGTTCAGGTACAATCCACTTGGGATGTCACATCCTCAAAATCACAAGGAGATTTGTCAGCCAGGAGCCACCCTTTCCAGAGCCTCCTGAGCTGCTGTTTGCTACTTTATAAAATTCGATTCACAACAACTGGAGGCACAGGAATGAGAAGGAAGAAAAATCACAATTCTCCGGGAATTCCAACAATTGGAAATAAGAGCAAATTTGTGCCTGAAATCAGATGGTTCGTGCAGTGACCCCATTTGAAAGTGTGAGAGGAGAGAGCTGAAAGTTCATCAATGATCGATGGCTGTAGATGAGGCACAAATCCTGACACCTGGTCCTGCTCATAGCCCAGCAAACAGGTCATGAGGTCGGGACTGAGGAACATTTCAAGGAGCTGAGAATACTTTTTCACGCAGCGAGTTGTTATGATCTGGAATGCTTTGCCTGAAGGAGGTTTAATGCTACCAACTCAGCAAAGCCATCTCCTGTTCTGTCCTTTTTCTCCAAAACTCCGTGCATTCCAAAGTTGACAATGGGCCCATTAATTTCAGGCACATGGACCGGAATTTTAATCTGGAGGCGGGTCATGAGCAGGCCGTGCCGAGTTTAATGGCAGGGCCTGATTAACATTTCAAAGCTCTATCTCAAAACCATCTCTCTTGACCACTCCCCTCCACTGTCTCTGATTTGTCATCCCGTTCTGGATGGAGAGGCTGGAGAGAGGAGGGAGAGAGGGATCGGGGCCGGTGGGGATGAGGTCGGAGGCCGGAGGGAGGATTGGAGGTCTCGGGTGGGGGATGGGGTCCGATCGCGGGTGAGGCAGGGACGCTGGATCCAGCAGGTAAGTGGAAAGGCTCTCACCTCCTGGATCCAGCAGTCCTCACCTTCCTTTATCTGGCGGGCTCCCTGAGGCCCAGGAAACCCGACCAGCCAGAATTAACACCTATACGGTGGATCTCCACGAGGCACGCCAGCCTCATGTAATATTTAAATGGGCAACCTGCCATCTGGCAGCGGGTTGACTGCCCGACACCCCCGCCCCCCTACCCCCCACCCCACCCTGTTAAAACCGGAAATGGATGGGTTGGGGTCGGGATTCAGCTTTTTAACTCTTTAGCCTCCCACCTGACCCCAACCCACCCGTTTTTGGGGTTAAAATTCCCCCCATTGTTGCCGAGACCCAGGGTGCTCTCGGAATGCCAACTGGGAATAGCCAACTGATGCCACATGAAGAATGCCAGCTTGGTTGTTTACCAGAGGACAGCAGGCAGCACTGCTAGAGTCAGGAGAGTAAGGGGAGAAAACTAGAAATGAGAACAGGTTGGATTTGATTATGGAAGGAGATAGCTGGGACTGCCCTCACTGGGTTCCATTCTTATCTATCTAGTCGTAGCCAGAGAATCACCTGCAATGACTTCTCTTCCCGCTCCTGCAGCATTACCTCTGGATTCTGAAAACAAAACATCAGGTTCCACGTGTACAGTGATGACACTCAGCTCTATCTCAACACCATCTCTCTTGGCCACTCCCCTCCACTGTCTCTGATTTGTCTGACATCCCGTTCTGGGTGAGCTGAAATTTGCTCCAACTAAATATTGGGAAGACCGAAGCCGTTGTCTTTGGTTCCCCGCCACAAGCTCTGTTCCCGAGCCACTGACTCCATCCCTCTCCCTGGTAACTGTCTGAGGCTAAACCAGACTGTTCGCAACCTTGGTGTCGTATTTGACCCCGAGATGAGCTTCCGATCATATATCTTCTCCATCACTAAGACCGCCTATTTCCACCTCAGTAACATCGCCCACCTCCACCCTTGCCTCCGCTCATCCGCTGCTGAAACCCTCGGCCACGCCTTTGTTACCTCTAGACTTGATTATTCCAACGCTCTCCTCACTTTCCACCCTCCGTAAACTTGAGCTCATCCAAAACTGTTAATTCCCGTCCACCCATCCCCCTCCTGCGCTCGCTGACCTACACTGGCTCGCAATCCAGCAATACCTCCATTTTAAATTTCTCATCCTTGTTTTTAAATCCCTCCATGGCCTCGCCCCTCCCTATCTCTGTAACCTCCTCCAGCCCCACAACCCCCCGAGATCTCTGCCCTCTTGTGCATCCCCGGTTCCCATCGCTCCACCATTGGTGGCCGTGCCTTCAGCTGCCTGGGCCCCAAGCTCAGGAATTCCCTCCCTAAACCTCTCCTCCTTTAAGACACTCCTTAAAACCTACCTTTCTGACCCAGCTTTTGATCATCTGCCCTAATATCTCCTTATGTGGCTCGGTGTTAAATTTTGTCTGATAATCGCTTCTGTGAAGCATGTTGGGACGTTTTACTACGTTAAAGGCGCTATATAAATGCAAGTTGCTGTTGTCTTGATGCTTTCTTGTACGGGTATGTTTTATTTATGTATTTAGGTACAGTCGACACTCCTGGGATCTCCCCACCGCTTTCTCTGTGACATTCCCGGGCCACGGGAGCCTTCTCTTCTCCCAGATGTTCTGTGCTTCCCTCCCCATCTGCTGTCCTGCTGTTACCATTCACATCTCCTCCAGACTCCTCTAGACCCATCGTTTGTTTCTTTACTTGTCCCATTACCGTCTCCTTTTGTCTTGCACCATCATCCCTTTTGTCATTTAATCTCTCCTGCCTTCCATCCTATCACAGACCTTCCCTTTTGTTCTTTCCGCCCCCCCCACCCGCCCCCCCCCCCGACCCACCTCCACCAGTCCCCACCCCCCCATCTTGTTCCCTGGCTCTGCACTTGCTTAAAAACTGTTAAATCTCTAACTTCTTCCAGTTCTGCTGAAAGGTCATCGACCTGATACATTGGGGGGAATGTTAGCCCCCAAAAACAGGTGGGTTGGGGTTGGGGTTGGGGTCGGGTGAGATGTTAAAATTTTATAAATCTCAAACCCACTTTCAATCCACCTGCTTCCGGGTTTAATGGAGGTGGGACAGGGGACGGGCAGCCAACCCGCTCGCAGGGGGCAGCTTGGTCATTTAAATATTTTAATGAGGTTGGGAGCCTCACATTTAACCTGTCTTCCGGGTTTGACCCTGGCCGGCTGGGTTTCCCAGGCCTCGGGAAACCCGGCAGCTCAAGGGAGGCGAGGACAGCTTCGGGGAGAAGGTTCAGTGCCTTTATAGCAGGGCTTGTGGGCCAGGAGCAGCGGGAGTGTTCCCCCTGTCCCCAAGCTAAGCTTCTTCCCTTGGACAGGATCCCCTCCACCCCAATCAGACCCCCCTCAGTACAAAGAATCCCCCCCTATCGTGGATCGGACCCCTCCCCCCACCCCCCCATGCCTGTCAATCAGGCTGACCTCTGGGCGGGGATCACGTTAAAAGTAATACACACGCTGGGGAGTTTTACCATTTCCCAACGGAAACTCCGCTCCCCTGCTCACCAAACCCGCCCGTCAATATCGAGGCCATTAACTCTGTTTCTCTCTCCACAGATGCTGCCTGACCTGCTGAGTGTTTCCAGCACTTTCTGTTTTGATTTCAGATTTCCAGCGTCCGCAGAAATTTGCTTTTGTTTTTATGTTTTATGCACACATACTTCCCCTTAAAAAAAGTTAAACAAATTAGCATTTCTTACCATTGCTGTTTGTGGGAGCTTGCTGTGCGCAAATTTGCGTTTCCTACATTACAGCAGTGACGACACTTCAAAAGTACTTCATTAGCTGTAAAGCGCTTTGTAACATCCTGAATCGTGAAAGGCGCTGTATTATAGAATCAGAGAATATTACAGCACAGAAGGAGGCCATTCGGCCCATCCAGTCGGCTCTTTCGTAGAACAATCCAGTCAGTCCCCCTCCCCCGCTCTTTCCCCATATCCCTGCAATTTTTTCTCCTGCAAGTATTTATCCAATTCCCTTCTGAAGGCTACTATTGAATCTGTGTCCACCGCCCTATCAGGCAGCGCATTCCAGATCCCAACCACTCGTTGCGTAAATGTAAATGCAGGTCTTTGTTATTGAACAAGTTGAGAGTTAGGGGTTCGGGGGAATAAATCAGGGGTTAAGCAAGACACTCACTGTAACAAACTGATGATGGTGTTTGAGGTGACTCAGCATGAAATATGTTGGCCGATTAAACCAAAAAACACTCCCAAACTCGCAGCTGCAATGCAACGTTAGATTCTCTCGGTATCTTATCAGGGAGGATTTAATTAGCGGAGATAAAGAAATGATATAATTGAGAATGAGTGACTAATTCCACTCAGGGGAAAAGTTCAAAAATAGATGCGAGACACACTCTCGGCTCTTTTATTTCAGAGATGATGCAGTGTACGGTCGAACAGCCCTTCTTAGTGTTGGGTGGCTGTAGAGATAAAATTAATTAAAATCACTCCACAAATTAAAGAGGACATTTATACAATATAATGCTCACTTTCAGATGCTCGTCCCAAGCAAGTCACTTTTGTTGAAAGATATTGTGTCATCGTATTGGGTAGCAGTCTCGCCTCTGAGTCAGTAGTTTGTGGGTTCAAGTCCCACTCCAGACACTTGAGAACAGAAATCTAGGCTGAAACTCCCAGTGCAGTACTGAGGGAGCACTGCGCTGTCAGAGGGGCAGTACTGAGGGAGCTCTGCACTGTCGGAGGGGCTGTACTGAGGGAGCGCCGCACTGTCGGAGGGGCAGTACTGAGGGAGCGCCGCATTGTCGGAGGGGCAGTACTGAGGGAGCGCCGCACTGTCAGAGGGGCAGTACTGAGGGAGCGCTGCACTGTCGGAGGGGCAGTACTGAGGGAGCGCCGCACTGTCAGAGGGGCAGTACTGAGGGAGCGCTGCACTGTCAGAGGGGCAGTACTGAGGGAGCACCACACTGTCGGAGGGTCAGTACTGAGGGAGCACCGCACTGTCGGAGGGTCAGTACTGAGGGAGCGCTGCACTGTCGGAGGGTCAGTACTGAGGGAGCGCTGCACTGTCGGAGGGTCAATACTGAGGGAGCACCGCACTGTCGGAGGGGCAGTACTGAGGGAGCGCCGCACTGTCGGAGGGTCAGTACTGAGGGAGTGCTGCACTGTCGGAGGGTCAGTACTGAGGGAGTGCTGCACTGTCGGAGGGTCAGTACTGAGGGAGCGCTGCACTGTCGGAGGGTCAGTACTGAGGGAGCACCGCACTGTCGGAGGGCCAGTACTGAGGGAGCGCCGCACTGTCGGAGGGTCAGTACTGAGGGAGCGCTGCACTGTCGGAGGGGCAGTACTGAGGGAGTGCTACATTGTCAGAGGCGCCGTCTTTCGGATGAGACATTAAACCGAGGCCCCGTCTGCTCTCAGGTGGACATAAAAGATCCCAGGGCACTATTTCAAAGAAGAACAGGGGAGTTATCCCCAGTGTCCTGTCTAAAATTTATCCCTCAATCAACATCACAAAAACAAATTATCTGGTCATTGTTATATTGCTATTTGTGGAGCTTGCTGTGCGCAAACTGGCTGTCGCATTTCCTATATTACAACAGTGACCACACTTCAAAAGTACTTCATTGGCTGTAAAGCGCTTTGAGACGTCCGGTGGTCGTGAAAGGCGCTGTAGCGATGCAAGTCTTTCTTTCTTTCTTTTCTTCACTAGGAGTGAAATCAGGAAGCAATTTTTCACACAAAAAGGGTAATGGAAATCTGGAACTTTCTCCCCAAAAAGGCTGCAGAAGCTGGGGGTCAATTGGAGCTTTCAAGATTGAGAAGTTGGGTAAGGGTATCGGGCGATACGGAGCAAAGGTGGAGTTAGGATACAGATCAGCCATGATCTGACTGAATGGCGGAACAGGCTCGAGGGGCTGAATGGCCTCCTCCTGTTCCTACCTCCTGCACAAAGAAATTACAACAAGAATTAGACGTATCTCTTCTCCAAACCACAATGGCCTTTAACAAGAGGAAAGTTATCACCAGATGCAGAGTTACATTTCATCAGCCAATAGGCTTTGACTACCTGTGGATTGGGAGGGGGTCACAGAATCACAGAATCACAGAAACGCCACAGTGCAGATAGAGGCCATTTCGGCCCATCGAGCCTGCACCGACACATATCCCACCCGATCCCCGTAACCCCTACACCAACACTATCCTACCCTATCCCCATATTTAATCCCCCTAACACTAAGGGTCAATTTATCATAGCCAATCAACCTAACCCGCACATCTTTGGACTGTGGGAGGAAACCGGAGCGCCCGGAGGAAACCCACGCAAACACGGGGAGAATGTGCAAACTCCACACAGACAGTCGCCCGAGGCCGGATTCGAACCCGGGTCCCTGGCGCTCTGAGGCAACAGTGCTAACCACTATGCCACCGTGCTGCCACCGGGTCATTCCATAAGGTCAATGAGCTCATCACGGGAAAATAGAAACACCAGCTCATTGATGGCACCCGGAGTCAGGTCCCTCTACTGAGCCCCCGACAGTCCGCCCGGGCCCCCACAGTCCACCCGGGCCCCCACAGTCCGCCTTGACCCCCACAGTCCGCCAGGGCCCCCACAGTCCGCCTTGACCCCCACAGTCCGCCAGGGCCCCCACAGTCCGCCCCGGCCCCCACAGTCCACCCGGGCCCCCACAGTCCGCCTTGACCCCCACAGTCCGCCTTGACCCCCACAGTCCGCCCCGGCCCCCACAGTCCGCCCCAGCCCCCACAGTCCGCCTGGAACCCCACAGTCCGCCAGGGCCCCCACAGTCCGACTGGGCCCCCACAGTCCGCCTGGGCCCCCACAGTCCGCCCGGGCCCCCACAGTCCGCCCGGGCCCCCACAGTCCGCCCGGGCCCCCACAGTCCGCCCCGGCCCCCACAGTCCGCCCCGGCCACCACATTCCGCCCCGGCCCCCACAGTCCGCCCGGGCCCCCACAGTCCGCCAGGGCCCCCACAGTCCGCCCGGGCCCCCACAGTCCGCCAGGGCCCCCACAGTCCGCCAGGGCCCCCACAGTCCGCCAGGGCCCCCACAGTCCGCCCCGGCCACCACATTCCGCCCCGGCCCCCACAGTCCGCCCCGGCCCCCACAGTCTGCCAGGGCCCCCACAGTCCGCCCCGGCCCCCACAGTCCACCCGGGCCCCCACAGTCCGCCAGGGCCCCCACAGTCCGCCCCGGCCCCCACAGTCCGCCAGGGCCCCCACAGTCCGCCCGGGCCCCCACAGTCCGCCTTGACCCCCACAGTCCGCCAGGGCCCCCACAGTCCGCCCCGGCCCCCACAGTCCACCCGGGCCCCCACAGTCCGCCTTGACCCCCACAGTCCGCCTTGACCCCCACAGTCCGCCCCGGCCCCCACAGTCCGCCCGGGCCCCCACAGTCCGCCCGGGCCCCCACAGTCCGCCAGGGCCCCCACAGTCCGCCCCGGCCCCCACAGTCCGCCCCGGCCACCACATTCCGCCCCGGCCCCCACAGTCCGCCCGGGCCCCCACAGTCCGCCAGGGCCCCCACAGTCCGCCCGGGCCCCCACAGTCCGCCCGGGCCCCCACAGTCCGCCAGGGCCCCCACAGTCCGCCAGGGCCCCCCCAGTCCGCCAGGGCCCCCACAGTCCGCCAGGGCCCCCACAGTCCGCCCCGGCCACCACATTCCGCCCCGGCCCCCACAGTCCGCCCCGGCCACCACATTCCGCCCCGGCCCCCACAGTCCGCCCGGGCCCCCACAGTCCGCCAGGGCCCCCACAGTCCGCCCGGGCCCCCACAGTCCGCCCGGGCCCCCACAGGCCACCAGGGCCCCCACAGTCCGCCAGGGCCCCCACAGTCCGCCAGGGCCCCCACAGTCCGCCCCGGCCACCACATTCCGCCCCGGCCCCCACAGTCCGCCCGGGCCCCCACAGTCTGCCAGGGCCCCCACAGTCCACCCCGGCCCCCACAGTCTGCCAGGGCCCCCACAGTCCGCCTGGGCCCCCACAGTCCGCCCGGGCCCCCACAGTCCGCCCGGGCCCCCACAGTCCGCCAGGGCCCCCACAGTCCGCCAGGGCCCCCACAGTCCGCCCCGGCCACCACATTCCGCCCCGGCCCCCACAGTCCGCCAGGGCCCCCACAGTCCGCCTGGGCCCCCACAGTCTGCCCCGGCCCCCACAGTCCGCCAGGGCCCCCACAGTCCGCCAGGGCCCCCACAGTCCGCCCGGGCCCCCACAGTCCGCCGGGGCCCCCACAGTCCGCCCCGGCCACCACATTCCGCCCCGGCCCCCACAGTCCGCCAGGGCCCCCACAGTCCGCCAGGGCCCCCACAGTCCGCCAGGGCCCCCACAGTCCGCCTGGGCCCCCACAGTCCGCCTGGGCCCCCACAGTCTGCCCCGGCCCCCACAGTCCGCCAGGGCCCCCACAGTCCGCCTGGGCCCCCACAGTCCGCCCCGGCCCCCACAGTCCGCCAGGGCCCCCACAGTCCGCCCGGGCCCCCACAGTCCGCCAGGGCCCCCACAGTCCGCCCGGGCCCCCACAGTCCGCCCGGGCCCCCACAGTCCGCCCGGGCCCCCACAGTCCGCCTGGGCCCCCACAGTCCGCCCGGGCCCCCACAGTCCGCCTGGGCCCCCACAGTCCGCCCGGGCCCCCACAGTCCGCCCGGGCCCCCACAGTCCGCCCCGGCCACCACATTCCGCCCCGGCCCCCACAGTCCGCCCGGGCCCCCACAGTCCGCCAGGGCCCCCACAGTCCGCCCGGGCCCCCACAGTCCGCCAGGGCCCCCACAGTCCGACTGGGCCCCCACAGTCCGCCCCGGCCCCCACAGTCCGCCGGGGCCCCCACAGTCCGCCGGGGCCCCCACAGTCCGACTGGGCCCCCACAGTCCGACTGGGCCCCCACAGTCCGACTGGGCCCCCACAGTCCGCCGGGGCCCCCACAGTCCGCCCCGGCCCCCACAGTCCGCCAGGGCCCCCACAGTCCGCCCCGGCCCCCACAGTCCGCCCGGGCCCCCACAGTCCGCCCGGGCCCCCACAGTCCGCCGGGGTCCCCACAGTCCGCCAGGGCCCCCACAGTCCGACTGGGCCCCCACAGTCCGACTGGGCCCCCACAGTCCGCCAGGGCCCCCACAGTCCGACTGGGCCCCCACAGTCCGCCCCGGCCCCCACAGTCCGCCCCGGCCCCCACAGTCCGCCCGGGCCCCCACAGTCCGCCAGGGCCCCCACAGTCCGACTGGGCCCCCACAGTCCGCCCCGGCCCCCACAGTCCGCCAGGGCCCCCACAGTCCGCCCCGGCCCCCACAGTCCGCTAGGGCCCCCACAGTCCGCCCCGGCCCCCACAGTCCGCCCCGGCCCCCACAGTCCGCCCCGGCCCCCACAGTCCGCCTGGGCCCCCACAGTCCGACTGGGCCCCCCTCACCCATGCAACAGAGTAACATTTCCCGTTTCCCGCACCAGCCATCCTGTGCTCCAAGTGGGATTGTCTATTTAGGGTTTTATTTTCTTTGGTAACGCTCCGGTTACAGTGTGTCTGCATAAAACTCCTTTGTGCATCATTTACAAGGATAGCAACTGAATTAAATTAGCACACACAGAAATTTAAAAGTTTGCCAACAAAGAAAGTTCGATCACTTCTGACTAAATTAGGGCCAGTTCCGTGGTGTGAATTGGATTGAGACTGTCCTGTGCACGGTTCATGCTGGGGGGCCTCCAGTGTCACTACAGAACATCGGGAGAGGATCGGCACCAGGAGAGAATCAGGATTAACATATTCAGGAAACTCCACTGAACTCGAGGCAGAGATTGTTGTCAGTCCCACACCCAGAACTTTCCAGTTCTGTTTCGATATTTATAACATTTTCAGAAAACGATAAAAATATTAGTGTTGCTTTGACTCTATTTCTGCATTTTATGTGACCGAATGAAGTTTTGTTCTGCCCTCGCTGACTGAGGGGGGAGGGTTAAACTGGAGTCTTATTAGTTATATCAGGAGCCCGGCCACACTGAAATGCCTCGCATCATTTGCATTAAAGTGTTAGCTTGGCTCCATTAGTAGCGCTGCACTGTCGGAGGGGCGGTACTGAGGGAGCGCTGCACTGTCGGAGGGGCAGTACTGAGGGAGCGCTGCACTGTCGGAGGGGCAGTACTGAGGGAGCGCTGCACTGTCGGAGAGGCAGTACTGAGGGAGCGCTGCACTGTCGGAGGGGCAGTACTGAGGGAGCACTGCACTGTCGGAGGGGCAGTACTGAGGGAGCGCTGCACTGTCGGAGGGGCAGTACTGAGGGAGCACTGCACTGTCGGAGGGGCGGTACTGAGGGAGCGCTGCACTGTCGGAGGGGCAGTACTGAGGGAGTGCTACATTGTCAGAGGCGCCGTCTTTCGGATGAGACATTAAACCGAGGCCCCGTCTGCTCTCAGGTGGACATAAAAGATCCCAGGGCACTATTTCAAAGAAGAACAGGGGAGTTATCCCCAGTGTCCTGTCTAAAATTTATCCCTCAATCAACATCACAAAAACAAATTATCTGGTCATTGTTATATTGCTATTTGTGGAGCTTGCTGTGCGCAAACTGGCTGTCGCATTTCCTATATTACAACAGTGACCACACTTCAAAAGTACTTCATTGGCTGTAAAGCGCTTTGAGACGTCCGGTGGTCGTGAAAGGCGCTGTAGCGATGCAAGTCTTTCTTTCTTTCTTTTCTTCACTAGGAGTGAAATCAGGAAGCAATTTTTCACACAAAAAGGGTAATGGAAATCTGGAACTTTCTCCCCAAAAAGGCTGCAGAAGCTGGGGGTCAATTGGAGCTTTCAAGATTGAGAAGTTGGGTAAGGGTATCGGGTGATACGGAGCAAAGGTGGAGTTAGGATACAGATCAGCCATGATCTGACTGAATGGCGGAACAGGCTCGAGGGGCTGAATGGCCTCCTCCTGTTCCTACCTCCTGCACAAAGAAATTACAACAAGAATTAGACGTATCTCTTCTCCAAACCACAATGGCCTTTAACAAGAGGAAAGTTATCACCAGATGCAGAGTTACATTTCATCAGCCAATAGGCTTTGACTACCTGTGGATTGGGAGGGGGTCACAGAATCACAGAATCACAGAAACGCCACAGTGCAGATAGAGGCCATTTCGGCCCATCGAGCCTGCACCGACACATATCCCACCCGATCCCCGTAACCCCTACACCAACACTATCCTACCCTATCCCCATATTTAATCCCCCTAACACTAAGGGTCAATTTATCATAGCCAATCAACCTAACCCGCACATCTTTGGACTGTGGGAGGAAACCGGAGCGCCCGGAGGAAACCCACGCAAACACGGGGAGAATGTGCAAACTCCACACAGACAGTCGCCCGAGGCCGGATTCGAACCCGGGTCCCTGGCGCTCTGAGGCAACAGTGCTAACCACTATGCCACCGTGCTGCCACCGGGTCATTCCATAAGGTCAATGAGCTCATCACGGGAAAATAGAAACACCAGCTCATTGATGGCACCCGGAGTCAGGTCCCTCTACTGAGCCCCCGACAGTCCGCCCGGGCCCCCACAGTCCACCCGGGCCCCCACAGTCCGCCTTGACCCCCACAGTCCGCCAGGGCCCCCACAGTCCGCCTTGACCCCCACAGTCCGCCAGGGCCCCCACAGTCCGCCCCGGCCCCCACAGTCCACCCGGGCCCCCACAGTCCGCCTTGACCCCCACAGTCCGCCTTGACCCCCACAGTCCGCCCCGGCCCCCACAGTCCGCCCCAGCCCCCACAGTCCGCCTGGAACCCCACAGTCCGCCAGGGCCCCCACAGTCCGACTGGGCCCCCACAGTCCGCCTGGGCCCCCACAGTCCGCCCGGGCCCCCACAGTCCGCCCGGGCCCCCACAGTCCGCCCGGGCCCCCACAGTCCGCCCCGGCCCCCACAGTCCGCCCCGGCCACCACATTCCGCCCCGGCCCCCACAGTCCGCCCGGGCCCCCACAGTCCGCCAGGGCCCCCACAGTCCGCCCGGGCCCCCACAGTCCGCCAGGGCCCCCACAGTCCGCCAGGGCCCCCACAGTCCGCCAGGGCCCCCACAGTCCGCCCCGGCCACCACATTCCGCCCCGGCCCCCACAGTCCGCCCCGGCCCCCACAGTCTGCCAGGGCCCCCACAGTCCGCCCCGGCCCCCACAGTCCACCCGGGCCCCCACAGTCCGCCAGGGCCCCCACAGTCCGCCCCGGCCCCCACAGTCCGCCAGGGCCCCCACAGTCCGCCCGGGCCCCCACAGTCCGCCTTGACCCCCACAGTCCGCCAGGGCCCCCACAGTCCGCCCCGGCCCCCACAGTCCACCCGGGCCCCCACAGTCCGCCTTGACCCCCACAGTCCGCCTTGACCCCCACAGTCCGCCCCGGCCCCCACAGTCCGCCCGGGCCCCCACAGTCCGCCCGGGCCCCCACAGTCCGCCAGGGCCCCCACAGTCCGCCCCGGCCCCCACAGTCCGCCCCGGCCACCACATTCCGCCCCGGCCCCCACAGTCCGCCCGGGCCCCCACAGTCCGCCAGGGCCCCCACAGTCCGCCCGGGCCCCCACAGTCCGCCCGGGCCCCCACAGTCCGCCAGGGCCCCCACAGTCCGCCAGGGCCCCCCCAGTCCGCCAGGGCCCCCACAGTCCGCCAGGGCCCCCACAGTCCGCCCCGGCCACCACATTCCGCCCCGGCCCCCACAGTCCGCCCCGGCCACCACATTCCGCCCCGGCCCCCACAGTCCGCCCGGGCCCCCACAGTCCGCCAGGGCCCCCACAGTCCGCCCGGGCCCCCACAGTCCGCCCGGGCCCCCACAGGCCACCAGGGCCCCCACAGTCCGCCAGGGCCCCCACAGTCCGCCAGGGCCCCCACAGTCCGCCCCGGCCACCACATTCCGCCCCGGCCCCCACAGTCCGCCCGGGCCCCCACAGTCCGCCAGGGCCCCCACAGTCTGCCAGGGCCCCCACAGTCCACCCCGGCCCCCACAGTCTGCCAGGGCCCCCACAGTCCGCCTGGGCCCCCACAGTCCGCCCGGGCCCCCACAGTCCGCCCGGGCCCCCACAGTCCGCCAGGGCCCCCACAGTCCGCCAGGGCCCCCACAGTCCGCCCCGGCCACCACATTCCGCCCCGGCCCCCACAGTCCGCCAGGGCCCCCACAGTCCGCCTGGGCCCCCACAGTCTGCCCCGGCCCCCACAGTCCGCCAGGGCCCCCACAGTCCGCCAGGGCCCCCACAGTCCGCCCGGGCCCCCACAGTCCGCCGGGGCCCCCACAGTCCGCCCCGGCCACCACATTCCGCCCCGGCCCCCACAGTCCGCCAGGGCCCCCACAGTCCGCCAGGGCCCCCACAGTCCGCCAGGGCCCCCACAGTCCGCCTGGGCCCCCACAGTCCGCCTGGGCCCCCACAGTCTGCCCCGGCCCCCACAGTCCGCCAGGGCCCCCACAGTCCGCCTGGGCCCCCACAGTCCGCCCCGGCCCCCACAGTCCGCCAGGGCCCCCACAGTCCGCCCGGGCCCCCACAGTCCGCCAGGGCCCCCACAGTCCGCCCGGGCCCCCACAGTCCGCCCGGGCCCCCACAGTCCGCCCGGGCCCCCACAGTCCGCCTGGGCCCCCACAGTCCGCCCGGGCCCCCACAGTCCGCCTGGGCCCCCACAGTCCGCCCGGGCCCCCACAGTCCGCCCGGGCCCCCACAGTCCGCCCCGGCCACCACATTCCGCCCCGGCCCCCACAGTCCGCCCGGGCCCCCACAGTCCGCCAGGGCCCCCACAGTCCGCCCGGGCCCCCACAGTCCGCCAGGGCCCCCACAGTCCGACTGGGCCCCCACAGTCCGCCCCGGCCCCCACAGTCCGCCGGGGCCCCCACAGTCCGCCGGGGCCCCCACAGTCCGACTGGGCCCCCACAGTCCGACTGGGCCCCCACAGTCCGACTGGGCCCCCACAGTCCGCCGGGGCCCCCACAGTCCGCCCCGGCCCCCACAGTCCGCCAGGGCCCCCACAGTCCGCCCCGGCCCCCACAGTCCGCCCGGGCCCCCACAGTCCGCCCGGGCCCCCACAGTCCGCCGGGGTCCCCACAGTCCGCCAGGGCCCCCACAGTCCGACTGGGCCCCCACAGTCCGACTGGGCCCCCACAGTCCGCCAGGGCCCCCACAGTCCGACTGGGCCCCCACAGTCCGCCCCGGCCCCCACAGTCCGCCCCGGCCCCCACAGTCCGCCCGGGCCCCCACAGTCCGCCAGGGCCCCCACAGTCCGACTGGGCCCCCACAGTCCGCCCCGGCCCCCACAGTCCGCCAGGGCCCCCACAGTCCGCCCCGGCCCCCACAGTCCGCTAGGGCCCCCACAGTCCGCCCCGGCCCCCACAGTCCGCCCCGGCCCCCACAGTCCGCCCCGGCCCCCACAGTCCGCCTGGGCCCCCACAGTCCGACTGGGCCCCCCTCACCCATGCAACAGAGTAACATTTCCCGTTTCCCGCACCAGCCATCCTGTGCTCCAAGTGGGATTGTCTATTTAGGGTTTTATTTTCTTTGGTAACGCTCCGGTTACAGTGTGTCTGCATAAAACTCCTTTGTGCATCATTTACAAGGATAGCAACTGAATTAAATTAGCACACACAGAAATTTAAAAGTTTGCCAACAAAGAAAGTTCGATCACTTCTGACTAAATTAGGGCCAGTTCCGTGGTGTGAATTGGATTGAGACTGTCCTGTGCACGGTTCATGCTGGGGGGCCTCCAGTGTCACTACAGAACATCGGGAGAGGATCGGCACCAGGAGAGAATCAGGATTAACATATTCAGGAAACTCCACTGAACTCGAGGCAGAGATTGTTGTCAGTCCCACACCCAGAACTTTCCAGTTCTGTTTCGATATTTATAACATTTTTAGAAAACGATAAAAATATTAGTGTTGCTTTGACTCTATTTCTGCATTTTATGTGACCGAATGAAGTTTTGTTCTGCCCTCGCTGACTGAGGGGGGAGGGTTAAACTGGAGTCTTATTAGTTATATCAGGAGCCCGGCCACACTGAAATGCCTCGCATCATTTGCATTAAAGTGTTAGCTTGGCTCCATTAGTAGCGCTGCACTGTTGGAGGGGCGGTACTGAGGGAGCGCTGCACTGTCGGAGGGGCAGTACTGAGGGAGCGCTGCACTGTCGGAGGGGCAGTACTGAGGGAGCGCTGCACTGTCGGAGAGGCAGTACTGAGGGAGCGCTGCACTGTCGGAGGGGCAGTACTGAGGGAGCACTGCACTGTCGGAGGGGCAGTACTGAGGGAGCGCTGCACTGTCGGAGGGGCAGTACTGAGGGAGCACTGCACTGTCGGAGGGGCGGTACTGAGGGAGCGCTGCACTGTCGGAGGGGCAGTACTGAGGGAGCGCTGCACTGTCGGAGGGGCAGTACTGAGGGAGCGCTGCACTGTCGGAGGGGCAGTACTGAGGGAGCGCTGCACTGTCGGAGGGGCGGTACTGAGGGAGCGCTGCACTGTCGGAGGGGCGGTACTGAGGGAGCGCTGCACTGTCGGAGGGGCAGTACTGAGGGAGCGCTGCACTGTCGGAGGGGCAGTACTGAGGGAGCGCTGCACTGTCGGAGGGGCAGTGCTGAGGGAGCGCTGCACTGTCGGAGGGGCAGTACTGAGGGAGCGCTGCACTGTCGGAGGGGCGATACTGAGGGAGCGCTGCACTGTCCGAGGGTCAGTACTGAGGGAGCGCTGCACTGTCGGAGGGGCGATACTGAGGGAGCGCTGCACTGTCCGAGGGTCAGTACTGAGGGAGCGCTGCACTGTCGGAGGGGCAGTACTGAGGGAGTGCTACATTGTCAGAGGCGCCGTCTTTCGGATAAGACATTAAACCGAGGCCCCGTCTGCTCTCAGGTGGACATAAAAGATCCCAGGGCACTATTTCAAAGAAGAACAGGGGAGTTATCCCCAGTGTCCTGTCTAAAATTTATCCCTCAATCAACATCACAAAAACAAATTATCTGGTCATTGTTATATTGCTATTTGTGGAGCTTGCTGTGCGCAAACTGGCTGTCGCATTTCCTATATTACAACAGTGACCACACTTCAAAAGTACTTCATTGGCTGTAAAGCGCTTTGAGACGTCCGGTGGTCGTGAAAGGCGCTGTAGCGATGCAAGTCTTTCTTTCTTTCTTTTCTTCACTAGGAGTGAAATCAGGAAGCAATTTTTCACTCAAAAAGGGTAATGGAAATCTGGAACTTTCTCCCCAAAAAGGCTGCAGAAGCTGGGGGTCAATTGGAGCTTTCAAGATTGAGAAGTTGGGTAAGGGTATCGGGCGATACGGAGCAAAGGTGGAGTTAGGATACAGATCAGCCATGATCTGACTGAATGACGGAACAGGCTCGAGGGGCTGAATGGCCTCCTCCTGTTCCTACCTCCTGCACAAAGGAATTACAACAAGAATTAGACGTATCTCTTCTCCAAACCACAATGGCCTTTAACAAGAGGAAAGTTATCACTAGATGCAGAGTTACATTTCATCAGCCAATAGGCTTTGACTACCTGTGGATTGGGAGGGGGTCACAGAATCACAGAAACCCCACAGTGCAGATAGAGGCCATTTCGGCCCATCGAGCCTGCACCGACACATATCCCACCCGATCCCCGTAACCCCTACACCAACACATATCCCACCCGATCCCCGTAACCCCTACACCAACACATATCCTACCCTATCCCCATATTTAATCCCCCTAACACTAAGGGTCAATTTATCATAGCCAATCAACCTAACCCGCACATCTTTGGACTGTGGGAGGAAACCGGAGCACCCGGAGAAAACCCACGCAAACGCGGGGACAATGTGCAAACTCCACACAGACAGTCACCCGAGGCCGGATTCGAACCCGGGTCCCTGGCGCTGTGAGGCAACAGTGCTAACCACTATGCCACCGTGCTGCCACCGGGTCATTCCATAAGGTCAATGAGCTCATCACGGGAAAATAGAAACACCAGCTCATTGATGGCACCCGGAGTCAGGTCCCTCTACTGAGCCCCCGACAGTCCGCCAGGGCCCCCACAGTCCGCCAGGGCCCCCACAGTCCGCCAGGGCCCCCACAGTCCGACTGGGCCCCCACAGTCCGCCAGGGCCCCCACAGTCCGCCCCGGCCCCCACAGTCCGCCCCGGCCCCCACAGTCCGCCCCGGCCCCCACAGTCCGCCAGGGCCCCCACAGTCCGACTGGGCCCCCCTCACCAATGCAACAGAGTAACATTTCCCGTTTCCCGCACCAGCCATCCTGTGCTCCAAGTGGGATTGTCTATTTAGGGTTTTATTTTCTTTGGTAACGCTCCGGTTACAGTGTGTCTGCATAAAACTCCTTTGTGCATCATTTACAAGGATAGCAACTGAATTAAATTAGCACACACAGAAATTTTAAAAGTTTGCCAACAAAGAAAGTTCGATCACTTCTGACTAAATTAGGGCCAGTTCCATGATGTGAATTGGATTGAGACTGTCCTGTGCACGGTTCATGCTGGGGGGCCTCCAGTGTCACTACAGAACATCGGGAGAGGATCGGCACCAGGAGAGAATCAGGATTAACATATTCAGGAAACTCCACTGAACTCGAGGCAGAGATTGTTGTCAGTCCCACACCCAGAACTTTCCAGTTCTGTTTCGATATTTATAACATTTTTAGAAAACGATAAAAATATTAGTGTTGCTTTGACTCTATTTCTGCATTTTATGTGACCGAATGAAGTTTTGTTCTGCCCTCGCTGACTGAGGGGGGAGGGTTAAACTGGAGTCTTATTAGTTATATCAGGAGCCCGGCCACACTGAAATGCCTCGCATCATTTGCATTAAAGTGTTAGCTTGGCTCCATTAGTAGCGCTGCACTGTCGGAGGGGCGGTACTGAGGGAGCGCTGCACTGTCGGAGGGGCAGTACTGAGGGAGCGCTGCACTGTCGGAGGGGCAGTACTGAGGGAGCGCTGCACTGTCGGAGGGGCAGTACTGAGGGAGCGCTGCACTGTCGGAGGGGCGGTACTGAGGGAGCGCTGCACTGTCGGAGGGGCAGTACTGAGGGAGCGCTGCACTGTCGGAGGGGCGGTACTGAGGGAGCGCTGCACTGTCGGAGGGGCGGTATTGAGGGAGTGATGCACTGTCGGAGGGGGAGTACTGAGGGAGCACTGCACTGTCGGAGGGGCAGTACTGAGGGAGCGCTGCACTGTCGGAGGGGCAGTACTGAGGGAGCGCTGCACTGTCGGAGGGGCGGTACTGAGGGAGCGCTGCACTGTCGGAGGGGCAGTACTGAGGGAGCGCTGCACTGTCGGAGGGGCAGTACTGAGGGAGCGCTGCACTGTCGGAGGGGCAGTACTGAGGGAGCGCTGCACTGTCGGAGGGGCGGTACTGAGGGAGCGCTGCACTGTCGGAGGGGCGGTACTGAGGGAGCGCTGCACTGTCGGAGGGGCAGTACTGAGGGAGCGCTGCACTGTCGGAGGGGCAGTACTGAGGGAGCGCTGCACTGTCGGAGGGGCAGTGCTGAGGGAGCGCTGCACTGTCGGAGGGGCAGTACTGAGGGAGCGCTGCACTGTCGGAGGGGCGATACTGAGGGAGCACTGCACTGTCCGAGGGTCAGTACTGAGGGAGCGCTGCACTGTCGGAGGGGCGATACTGAGGGAGCGCTGCACTGTCCGAGGGTCAGTACTGAGGGAGCGCTGCACTGTCGGAGGGGCAGTACTGAGGGAGTGCTACATTGTCAGAGGCGCCGTCTTTCGGATAAGACATTAAACCGAGGCCCCGTCTGCTCTCAGGTGGACATAAAAGATCCCAGGGCACTATTTCAAAGAAGAACAGGGGAGTTATCCCCAGTGTCCTGTCTAAAATTTATCCCTCAATCAACATCACAAAAACAAATTATCTGGTCATTGTTATATTGCTATTTGTGGAGCTTGCTGTGCGCAAACTGGCTGTCGCATTTCCTATATTACAACAGTGACCACACTTCAAAAGTACTTCATTGGCTGTAAAGCGCTTTGAGACGTCCGGTGGTCGTGAAAGGCGCTGTAGCGATGCAAGTCTTTCTTTCTTTCTTTTCTTCACTAGGAGTGAAATCAGGAAGCAATTTTTCACACAAAAAGGGTAATGGAAATCTGGAACTTTCTCCCCAAAAAGGCTGCAGAAGCTGGGGGTCAATTGGAGCTTTCAAGATTGAGAAGTTGGGTAAGGGTATCGGGCGATACGGAGCAAAGGTGGAGTTAGGATACAGATCAGCCATGATCTGACTGAATGACGGAACAGGCTCGAGGGGCTGAATGGCCTCCTCCTGTTCCTACCTCCTGCACAAAGGAATTACAACAAGAATTAGACGTATCTCTTCTCCAAACCACAATGGCCTTTAACAAGAGGAAAGTTATCACTAGATGCAGAGTTACATTTCATCAGCCAATAGGCTTTGACTACCTGTGGATTGGGAGGGGGTCACAGAATCACAGAAACCCCACAGTGCAGATAGAGGCCATTTCGGCCCATCGAGCCTGCACCGACACATATCCCACCCGATCCCCGTAACCCCTACACCAACACATATCCCACCCTATCCCCATATTTAATCCCCCTAACACTAATGGTCAATTTATCATAGCCAATCAACCTAACCCGCACATCTTTGGACTGTGGGAGGAAACCGGAGCACCCGGAGAAAACCCACGCAAACACGGGGAGAATGTGCAAACTCCACACAGACAGTCACCCGAGGCCGGATTCGAACCCGGGTCCCTGGCGCTGTGAGGCAACAGTGCTAACCACTATGCCACCGTGCTGCCACCGGGTCATTCCATAAGGTCAATGAGCTCATCACGGGAAAATAGAAACACCAGCTCATTGATGGCACCCGGAGTCAGGTCCCTCTACTGAGCCCCCGACAGTCCGCCAGGGCCCCCACAGTCCGCCAGGGCCCCCACAGTCCGCCAGGGCCCCCACAGTCCGACTGGGCCCCCACAGTCCGCCAGGGCCCCCACAGTCCGCCCCGGCCCCCACAGTTCGCCCCGGCCCCCACAGTCCGCCAGGGCCCCCACAGTCCGACTGGGCCCCCCTCACCAATGCAACAGAGTAACATTTCCCGTTTCCCGCACCAGCCATCCTGTGCTCCAAGTGGGATTGTCTATTTAGGGTTTTATTTTCTTTGGTAACGCTCCGGTTACAGTGTGTCTGCATAAAACACCTTTGTGCATCATTTACAAGGATAGCAACTGAATTAAATTAGCACACACAGAAATTTTAAAAGTTTGCCAACAAAGAAAGTTCGATCACTTCTGACTAAATTAGGGCCAGTTCCATGATGTGAATTGGATTGAGACTGTCCTGTGCACGGTTCATGCTGGGGGGCCTCCAGTGTCACTACAGAACATCGGGAGAGGATCGGCACCAGGAGAGAATCAGGATTAACATATTCAGGAAACTCCACTGAACTCGAGGCAGAGATTGTTGTCAGTCCCACACCCAGAACTTTCCAGTTCTGTTTCGATATTTATAACATTTTTAGAAAACGATAAAAATATTAGTGTTGCTTTGACTCTATTTCTGCATTTTATGTGACCGAATGAAGTTTTGTTCTGCCCTCGCTGACTGAGGGGGGAGGGTTAAACTGGAGTCTTATTAGTTATATCAGGAGCCCGGCCACACTGAAATGCCTCGCATCATTTGCATTAAAGTGTTAGCTTGGCTCCATTAGTAGCGCTGCACTGTCGGAGGGGCGGTACTGAGGGAGCGCTGCACTGTCGGAGGGGCAGTACTGAGGGAGCGCTGCACTGTCGGAGGGGCAGTACTGAGGGAGCGCTGCACTGTCGGAGGGGCAGTACTGAGGGAGCGCTGCACTGTCGGAGGGGCGGTACTGAGGGAGCGCTGCACTGTCGGAGGGGCAGTACTGAGGGAGCGCTGCACTGTCGGAGGGGCGGTACTGAGGG
Source organism: Somniosus microcephalus (assembly GCF_052327205.1). Classification (NCBI taxonomy): domain Eukaryota; kingdom Metazoa; phylum Chordata; class Chondrichthyes; order Squaliformes; family Somniosidae; genus Somniosus; species Somniosus microcephalus. The sequence continues at coordinate 5,998,309 of NC_141004.1, forward strand.
AGCGCTGCACTGTCGGAGGGGCAGTATTGAGGGAGTGATGCACTGTCGGAGGGGGAGTACTGAGGGAGCACTGCACTGTTGGAGGGGCAGTACTGAGGGAGCGCTGCACTGTCGGAGGGGCAGTACTGAGGAAGTAATGCACTGTCGGAGGGGCAGTACTGAGGGAGCGCTGCACTGTCGGAGGGGCAGTACTGAGGGAGCGCTGCACTGTCGGAGGGGCAGTACTGAGGGAGCGCTGCACTATCGGAGGGGCAATACTGAGGGAGCGCTGCACTGTCGGAGGGGCAGTACTGAGGGAGTGCTGCACTGTCGGAGGGGCAGTACTGAGGGAGCGCTGCACTGTCGGAGGGGCAGTACTGAGGGAGCGCTGCACTGTCGGAGGGGCAGTACTGAGGGAGTGCTGCACTGTTGGAGGGGCAGTACTGAGGGAGCGCTGCACTGTCAGAGTGACAGTACTGAGGGAGCTCTGCACGGTCGGAGGGGTAGTACTGCGGAAGCGCTGCACTGTCGGAGGGGCAGTACTGAGGGTGTGCTGCACTGTCAGAGGGTCAGTACTGAGGGAGCGCTGCACTGTCGGAGGGGCAGTACTGAGGGAGCGCTGCACTGTCGGAGGGGCAGTACTGATGGAGTGTTGCACTGTTGGAGGGGCAATACTGAGGGAGAGCCGCACTGTCAGAGGGGCAGTACTGAGGGAGCGCCGCACTGTTGGAGGGGCGGTACTGAGGGAGCGCTGCACTGTCGGAGGGGGCAGTATTGAGGGAGCGCTGCACTGTCAGAGGGGCGGTACTGAGGGAGCGCTGCACTGTCGGAGGGGCAGTACTGAGGGAGCGCTGCGCTGTCGGAGGGGCAGTACTGAGGGAGCGCTGCACTGTCGGAGGGGCAGTACTGAGGGAGCGCTGCACTGTTGGAGGGGCAGTACTGAGGGAGCGCCGCACAGTCAGAGGGGCAGTACTGAGGGAGCGCTGCACAGTCGGAGGGGCAGTACTGAGGGAGCTCTGCACTGTTGGAGGTGTAGTACTGAGGGAGCGCTGCACTGTCAGAGTGACAGCACTGAGGGAGCTCTGCACTGTCGGAGGGGTAGTACTGCGGAAGTGCTGCACAGTCGGAGGGGCAGTACTGAGGGAGTGCTGCACTGTCAGAGGGGCAGTACTGAGGGAGTGCTGCACTGTCAGAGGGGCAGTACTGAGGGGGCGCTGCACTGTCGGAGGGGCAGTACTGAGGGAGTGCTGCACTGTCGGAGGGGCAGTACTGAGGGAATGCTGCACTGTCAGAGGGGCAGTACTGAGGGGGCGCTGCACTGTCGGAGGGGCAGTACTGAGGGGGCGCTGCACTGTCGGAGGGGCAGTACTGAGGGGGCGCTGCACTGTCGGAGGGGCAGTACTGAGTGAGTGCTGCACTGTCGGAGGGGCAGTACTGAGGGAGCGCTGCACTATCGGAGGGGCAGTACTGAGGGAGCGCTGCACTGTCGGAGGGGCAGTACTGAGGGAGTGCCGCACTGTCGGAGGGGCAGTACTGCGGAAGTGCTGCACTGTCGGAGGGGCAGTACTGAGGGAGCGCTGCACTATCGGAGGGGCAGTACTGAGGAAGCGCTGCACTGTCGGAGGGGCAGTACTGAGTGAGTGCTGCACTGTCGGAGGGGCACATTGAGAACCCTTGGCACTATTCAAAGAAGAGCAGAGGAGTGTCACCTGGTGCTCTGGCCAGTATTCCACCCTCGAGCAACACCACCAAGGTTAACTGGTCATTTGTCCCTTTGCTGACTGTGGGATCTTGCTGTGCAACACAGTTGCTCACCCAATGTACATTTCAGAAGTAAGTCACAGACTTTGGGTTGGCCTGAGGATGTAACAAGATGCTTTGTAAATGCAACTTCCTTCTTTTTTGTTTCTCAGCCACAACGCACAGCCCCCAACACCCGACAGGGAAGAGTGTGGACTTCTGCAATTTACCCCAAGCACGGTGTTTGTAATGAGATACAGGGTACACACACACACAGGGTACATCACCCTGCTCAGTTCTCCTCTGAGCTTTCCTGTTTGGTTCCACTTAAGCTACAAATTCCTCCCTCCTACTCACTCTTCCTCTGCCCTGCGTCCTCGCTCTCACAACTCATCCAACCTAACACAGGAACTCAAAACTGTGCAACTCCTCTCCTCTCTGTCTTCCTCCTGCAAGTTGCTGATTTTTAAAACCCAAGTTTGAATTCAGCTGGCCACCAGTCAGAGAACGCCCGTCAGCTGAGGCACTCTCTCACCTCGAGCTTGGTGTGCGCTCTCCCACAGCGGCCCTTCAGATTGGCGATTTTGGGAAGAACACTGCAATTTCACCTTTGCAACTTCTTAGAGTTGGGCTGAACTGAGGAGAACACCAAGTGCCATCTCACTGCAAATGTGTCAGCCGTGACTCAGGGGGCAGCACCCTCGCCTCTGAGTCAGAAGGTTGTGGGTTCAAGTCCCACTCCAGGGTCTTGAGCACAAAAATCTAGGCTGACTCTGTCAATGTTAAACCGAGGCCCCGTCTGCCATCCCATGGCACTATTCGAAGAGCAGGCGAGCTCTCCCTGGTGTCCTGGCCAATAACGGTGGGTACTGTGAGCACAACACCAGCCTGGCCGCTAGCCAGCCAAGGCATACAGACCAGACGGAACGGGTAAGGGGATAATGTGGCATAAAAAATATGTTGAAAAAAACTCGCAGAGCAGTTAAAGGCAAGATGCACAAGCACCACTACAGAAAGACTGACTGACCGTCCCTACAGTCAACCAATCTCCGGAGGTTCCGAGTCCCACGTTTACATTCTGTGCTGCGTCTGGTTTTACTTTTAGACGTTTGGGATCACCAAATGATGACATGGTAATTAAAGGGACTAAATAAAATCTTGACAAGTTTTTTTGGGGCTATGGGGAAAGAGCAGAGTTTTGGGACTAATTGAGCCAGTACAAGCATGATGGGCTGAATGGCCTCCTTCTGCGCTGTATGATTCTATGATTCACAAATAAAGAAAGAAAAAGCAAGACATGAATTTCTATAGCACTTTACAGCCAATGAAATACTTGTTTGAAGTGTAGTCACTGTAGCAATGTAGGAATCGTGGCATCCAGTTTGTGCACAGTAAGATCCCACAAACAGCAATGTGATAATAACAAGAAAATCTGCTTTTGAGTAATGTTGATTGAGGGATAAATATCAGCCATGACACCGGGGATAACTCCCCTGTTCTTCTTCGAAATAATGCGGTGGGATCTTTTACATCCACCTGCGAGGGCAGACAGGGCTCGGTTTAATGTCTCATCAAAAAGATGGCACCTCTGCCAGTGTGGTGCTCCCTCAGCACTGCCCCTCCGACAGTGCGGCGCCCCCTCAGTACTGCCCCTCCGACAGTGCGGCGCTCCCTCAGTACTGCCCCTCCGACAGTGCGGCGCTCCCTCAGTACTGCCCCTCCGACAGTGTGGCGCTCCCTCAGTACTGCCCGTCCGACAGTGCGGCGCTCCCTCAGTACTGCCCCTCCGACAGTGCGGCGCTCCCTCAGTACTGCCCCTCTGACAGTGCGGCGCGCCCTCAGTACTGCCCCTCCGACAGTGCGGCGCTCCCTCAGTACTGCGCCTCCGACAGCGCGGCGCTCCCTCGGTACTGCCCCTGACAGTGCGGCGCTCCCTCAGTACTGCCCCTCCAACAGTGCAGCACTCCATCAGTACTGCCCTTCCAACAGTGCAGCGCTCCCTCAGTACTGCCCTTCCAACAGTGCAGCGCTCCCTCAGTACTGCCCCTCCGACAGTGCAGCGCTCCCTCGGTACTGCCCCTCCAACAGTGCAGCACTCCCTCAGTACTGCCCCTCCGAGAGTGCGGCGCTCCCTCAGTACTGCCCCTCCGACAGTGCAGCGCTCCCTCAGTACTGCCCCTCCGACAGTGCAGCACTCCCTCAGTACTGCCCCTCCGACAGTGCGGCGCTCCCTCAGTACTGCCCCTCCGACAGTGTGGCGCTCCCTCAGTACTGCCCGTCCGACAGTGCGGCGCTCCCTCAGTACTGCCCCTCCGACAGTGCGGCGCTCCCTCAATACTGCCCCTCTGACAGTGCGGCGCACCCTCAGTACTGCCCCTCCGACAGTGCGGCGCTCCCTCAGTACTGCGCCTCCGACAGTGCGGCGCTCCCTCAGTACTGCCCCTCTGACAGTGCGGCGCTCCCTCAGTACTGCCCCTCCAACAGTGCAGCACTCCCTCAGTACTGCCCCTCCGACAGTGCAGCGCTCCCTCAGAACTGCCCCTCCAACAGTGCAGCACTCCCTCAGTACTGCCCCTCCGACACTGCGGCGCTCCCTCAGTACTGCCCCTCCGACAGTGCAGCGCTCCCTCAGTACTGCCCCTCCGACAGTGCAGCGCTCCCTCGGTACTGCCCCTCCAACAGTGCAGCACTCCCTCAGTACTGCCCCTCCGAGAGTGCAGTGCTCCCTCAGTACTGCCCCTCCGACAGTGCAGCACTCCCTCAGTACTGCCCCTCCGACAGTGCAGCACTCCCTCAGTACTGCCCCTCCGAGAGTGCGGCGCTCCCTCAGTACTGCCCCTCCGACAGTGCAGCACTCCCTCAGTACTGCCCCTCCGACAGTGCAGTGCTCCCTCAGTACTGCCCCTCCGACAGTGCGGCGCACCCTCAGTACTGCCCTCCCTCAGTACTGCCCCTCCGACAGTGCAGTGCTCCCTCAGTACTGCCCCTCCGACAGTGCGGCGCTCCCTCAGTACTGCCCTCCCTCAGTACTGCCCCTCCGACAGTGCGGCGCTCCCTCAGTGCTGCCCCTCCGACAGTGCAGCACTCCCTCAGTACTGCCCCTCCAAGAGTGCGGCGCTCCCTCAGTACTGCCCCTCCGACAGTGCAGCGCTCCCTCAGTACTGCCCCTCCGACAGTGCAGTGCTCCCTCAGTACTGCCCCTCCGACAGTGCAGCACTGCTTCAGTACTGCCCCTCCGACAGTGCAGCACTCCTTCAGTACTGCCCCTCCGACAGTGCAGCGCTCCCTCAGTACTGCCCCTCCGACAGTGCGGCGCTCCCTCAGTACTGCCCCTCCGACAGTGCGGCGCTCCCTCAGTACTGCCCCTCCGACAATGCAGCACTCCCTCAGTACTGCATTGGAGTGTCAGCCTATATTTTTTTCTCATGTCTCTGGATATACGATGGAGTGATGTAATTCACAGGAAACTGTACCATTCTGTGCATGATAAAAGTAACAAGGGCCCTTCACCCTCCCTGAAAGAAAGATTTGCCAAACATTTATTGATGAATGCACTGCTCCTTTAATTGCATGCAGCTCGTAAGCTGTTATCAGAAGTAAACTAATCTTGACAGACAGCGACAGAAGCACTTCTGGTCATAAATGCCACGCCTGCAAGAGCTGACAAGCACACCCAGGAGCATCGAGCCTCCCACTCCTGCACAGGGTCATGGTTTACAGCCTCAATAATGTGCAACTGCACAAAACAGAAATATAACTGTTATTGAGGAGATACTGAGGGGATGCAGCGGGGCAGCACACATTGTGGCAGCAAAAGTGACTGCACTCTCAACACTGTAAGAGGATTGGATGAAAATATTATTTGGGGGAGTCTCTGTCCATGTGGGAGTCTGCAGCTCGTCATAAACTAGGACTAATTCCTTACATAAACCCCTCGATTAGATTCCAGCCTGTAACTCACTCCCGAGTATCTGTTATTCTGTATATAAACCCCCCGAACCCCTCGATTAGATTCCAGCCTGTAACTCACTCCCGGGTATCTGTTATTCTATATATAAACCCCCCGAACCCCTCGATTAGATTCCAGCCTGTAACTCACTCCCGGGTATCTGTTATTCTGTATATAAACCCCCCGAACCCCTCGATTAGATTCCAGCCTGTAACTCACTCCCGGGTATCTGTTATTCTATATATAAACCCCCCGAACCCCTCGATTAGATTCCAGCCTGTAACTCACTCCCGGGTATCCGTTATTCTATATATAAACCCCCCGAACCCCTCGATTAGATTCCAGCCTGTAACTCACTCCCGGGTATCTGTTATTCTATATATAAACCCCCCGAACCCCTCGATTAGATTCCAGCCTGTAACTCACTCCCGGGTATCCGTTATTCTATATATAAACCCCCCGAACCCCTCGATTAGATTCCAGCCTGTAACTCACTCCCGGGTATCTGTTATTCTATATATAAACCCCCCGAACCCCTCGATTAGATTCCAGCCTGTAACTCACTCCCGGGTATCTGTTATTCTATATATAAACCCCCGAACCCCTCGATTAGATTCCAGCCTGTAACTCTCTCCCGGGTATCTGTTATTCTGTATATAAACCCCCCGAACCCCTCGATTAGATTCCAGCCTGTAACTCACTCCCGGGTATCTGTTATTCTATATATAAACCCCCTGAACCCCTCAATTAGATTCCAGCCTGTAACTCTCTCCCGGGTATCTGTTATTCTATATAAAAAACCCCGAACCCCTTGATTAGATTCCAGCCTGTAACTCTCTCCCGGGTATCTGTTATTCTATATATAAACCCCCTGAACCCCTCGATTAGATTCCAGCCTGTAACTCACTCCTGGGTATCTGTTATTCTATATAAAAAACCCCGAACCCCTCGATTAGATTCCAGCCTGTAACTCACTCTCGGGTATCTGTTATTCTATATAAAAAACCCCGAACCCCTCGATTAGATTCCAGCCTGTAACTCACTCCCGGGTATCTGTTATTCTATATATAAACCCCCTGAACCCCTCGATTAGATTCCAGCCTGTAACTCACTCCTGGGTATCTGTTATTCTATATATAAACCCCCCGAACCCCTCGATTAGATTCCAGCCTGTAACTCACTCCTGGGTATCTGTTATTCTATATATAAACCCCCTGAACCCCTCGATTAGATTCCAGCCTGTAACTCACTCCTGGGTATGTTATTCTATATAAAAACCCCGAACCCCTCGATTAGATCTATGCCTGCTAGCACCTCCCATTATGCCTCTGTTGGTGAAATACATTTTGATTGTGGCGGTGTCACACATTTCTCACAGGACCCCCACTATTCCCTCTTTTGCTTCCCTTCCAAATTAACAATTCTTAAAAAAAAAATCAAGAAATAACTACAAATCTATCTATACAGATCCATTCGATATAACCAGCAGGCTTCCTTCACACATCAAAGTGTCAGAAATACAAAACAAAAGGCAAAGAAAGGCCATCATTTTCAGCTGGTTTCATAGGAGCCAGAAATGTACTAACACGAGCCAATCAGCCAATCAGCCGACCTCCATCAGCAAACAGCAATTCATCTCTCATTGATTTTAGGATGTGATCATCTAGCAGCAATTAATTTCTAAATGACCTCAGGGATTTGCCTAATTATGGCAATTAGACTTTGCCCCCTTCAACAGAAGGGACAGGTAAACACAGTTCCACCTTAACTGCAAAATAATATACTGTGTGTTGCATGGCATGACCCCCCACCCCCCCACCCATCATTATAAAACAGTGTATCATCAGGATTAATGGGAGCAATGCCACAGGAGATCTGCTAGTGTAATGTAACATGTGTATACAGCAATATCTCCTCTCCACCACCAATTTTTCTGTGAATGTATGGATAAATTTACCATCCCCAGCACCGCCCCCTCTATATATGTTTTTAATAAATATATGTATATATTTTGGTTTAAACAGTGAACGCAGGCAATATAGAATCATCAGAAAGCAGATGTTACTGAGCCTGACAGTGTGGAGGAGCCAAATTAACATTGGTGGATGGAGTCCTTTACCTGGACAGGAAGTGTTGAGCTTTGTGTGTTACAGTGGCACCCTCACCCTGGCCAGTTCCACCAGTTGTTGATGTCACTGGACATCGAACTTTAAAAATGGAAATAGATAAATTGATTTCAAGAGAGTGGGCTCAGTGACTCGCTTGGTAAATGCACTGGGCCATGCGGAACACAGCCACACCCACCAGTATCGTCCTATGGTCTATGAAGACAGTTGATCTCAGAGGGGTCAATATGCAGACGGCACTTGTCAGCTGTGGCTCAGTGGGCAGCACTCTGGCCTCTGAGTCAAAGGTTGTGGGTTCAAGTCCCACTCCAGAGACTTGAGCATCTAATCTAGGCTGACACTCCCGGTGCAGTGCTGAGGGAGCGCTGCACTGTCGGAGCTGCTGTCTTTCTGATGAAACCTTAAACCGAGGCCCCGTCTGCCCTCTCAGGTGGGCGTAAAAGATCCCATGACACTATTTCGAAGAGCAGGGGGAGTTCGCCCCAGTGTCCTGGCCAATATTTATCCCTCAATCAACATCACCAAAGCAGATTATCTGGTCATTATCACATTGCTGTTTGTGGGAGCTTGCTGTGCGCAAACTGGCTGCTGCATTCCTACATTACAACAGTGACTACACTTCAAAAAGTACTTAATTGGCTGTAAAGCGCTTTGAGATGTCCTGCGGTCGTGAAAGGCGCTATAAAAATGCAAGTCTTTCTTTCTTAGCCTCAATACCCTGGGCTAGAGGTGGGGAAATAATCAGCCAGAGCTCCTGTTCCTGATACTGTAGGAGTCACTGGATAGAGTATGTGTGGATCCCAGATGAAGACACCAGTAGGCTCAGTTCAGATGCCAGATTCCATGGGAGAACATCCTGCTGCCACTCACTATCTAAGCTAACAGATAAAGAATTGCTGCTTGGGTTCTGGAGGAAACTCATAATCCATGGAACTGTGCCCCTGGAAGTACTACCAATACCTGCAGGGGGTGTCCAGGTGTGTCAGTGCCTGCAGGGTGGGCCCAGGTGTGTCAGTACCTGCAGGGTGGGCCCAGGTGTGTCAGTACCTGCAGGGTGGGCCCAGGTGTGTCAGTACCTGCAGGGTGAGCCCAGGTGTGTCAGTACCTGCAGGGTGGGCCCAGGTGTGTCAGTACCTGCAGGGTGGGCCCAGGTGTGTCAGTACCTGCAGGGTGGGCCCAGGTGTGTCAGTACCTGCAGGGTGGGCCCAGGTGTGTCAGTACCTGCAGGTTGGGCCCAGGTGTGTCAGTACCTGCAAGGTGGGCCTGGGAGTGTGTCTATACTTAATGAGGTCCCTGGATGTGCGACAATATTAACAGAGGGACTCCAGGTGTGTATTAATATTTGGAGGGCCGAGGAGTGAATAATATTGATGGGGGAGCTCCCCGACACTGAAACATTTGAAAGCCGCTGCTTTGCTGTGACTCACTGTCCTTGTTACATGTAAGTCAATCTGCTCAGCTGCACAGTGCAGCTGTAGTACTGGCACTGTGTACAGTAAACATTCGGCACGTTAACACCCATTCACATTGCACAAACATTAACACATACAATACACAGGGAACGGGAAAAAAACACATGAAACTTTTTATTTTAAAAGTGAGACCCCGGCTGGTTTTTGCCCAGTTTGTTCTGGCTCCATTCAACAACAACTTGCATTTATATAGTACCTTTAATATAGTAAAATATCCCAAGGTGCTTCACAGGGGCGTTATCAGACAACATTTGACACTGAGACACATAAGGAGATATTCTGGCAGATGACCAAAAGCTTGGTCAAAGAGGTAGGTTTCATTTCCCCTCACCCCACATCCCGTGGCACTATTCGAAGAGGAGCCGGGGAGTTCTCCCTGGTGTTCTGGCCAATATTTATCCTTCAACCAATAAAACAAGTTTTAGGAACATAGGGGTCGCTGGATGAAGAAAGACAGAGGCTCATCTCGTTCACCCTCTACCATCCTGGTAGTCACATGATACAACAATAATGGAGTTGACCAATCACAGCGATCAATCTCCATTAGGTGGTGGGGGTCTGGAACTCGCTGCCTGAAAGGGTGGGAGAGGCAGAGACCCTCAGCACATTTAAAAATCACTTGGTCTGTAGCCCTGTAGGTTACCGCACTGCAAGAGCTGGGAAGTGGGATTCGGCTGGATCGCTCTTTTTCGGCCAGCACAGACACGATGGGCCGAATGGCCTCCTTCTGTGACGTAAATTTCTATGATCCTATTCTATGATTCTATCAATGGGTCTACAACAGACCCAGACATGAGGCGAGGAAAAACCCCCAGTGGTGGAGAGCTTTGGGAACCAGAGGTCCAGAGTCACCTGTCCCTCCCGAGCTCGCCTCCCACACAGCACGTCTCACATTAGTCATGCACTGGATCCCAAAATGTTATTTCCTGAAAGAAATCTAATTATCTGTTCATTTATCTCATTGCTGTTTGTGGGAGCTTGCTGTGCGCAAATTGCCTGCCTTTCCCTACATTACAACAGTCACTGCACTCGCAGGTGATAAATAGCGCTGTATAAATAAATACAAGTTCTTCCTTTATATAAAGGTCACCTTTCACCTCGCCAGCTCTCGAGGCTGCAGTGGAAGTATTTTCTGACCTCTCCTAACCGCTTGACACGGGATGGTCGGGAGATCGGCCCTAACCTGCAACAAACCTTCTGCAGCGTCCCAGCAATTTCATAGAAAATTTAATCAACTCTCTGGAATTTGGAAACGCGAGGGAAGGAGTGTGAGCATTCGCTTGCTGCCGGCGGATTGCAATGAAGGTCCCTGCCTCTCTAGAGGTCGCTGCCTTTTATCCACTTGTCAGATGTGAGCCATCTTGTGGGGATATAAAAATAGTTCACGGCGGAATTTCGGATTTGTAAACAGTGGCAGATGAAACATCATAAGGGCAACTCGTTTCTCAACATTCTGCTCTTCAACTTTTTGCTGATGTTGCAATTCCTTGTAATCTATCGCCTCTATATTTATTTATTTAAGAGTGGCACAGATCCGTGTCGGTTTTAAATCGCCCCCCGGAGTTTTACCTACTTTGCAAGATGACCTTAATTTTGCAAACGAGCGGGGGACATTAATGAAATCAGGTCTAAAAATAAAAGGTTACACTTTCTGGCAACATTGCAGCGGCACTGGTGACATTGTTACATTAGTTAATGTAACTAATCGCTGCGGTTACAATGTATCACAAGTGTAGCAGTTTGTGCTCCCTGCACTTTGGGGAAAGCAGCGCTCACTCACCCGGTGAAGGTCAGGCAGACGGGCTGTGGCCGCAGAGAGTGTTTGGAGTTCGGATCCTGTCGCTCCCGCCAGGGAAAGTGGCTCTCAGTGAAACTGACGCAGCTTTCCCCCGCCAGCTGATCGCAGTCAGTTTCACTCCCTGCCCACAACACCGAGCCAGGCGGCGAGGGATGCTGGGGATTGTAGTCCAGCCCGGGGAACACAGGACACAAACACAGGGCACAACTACAGGGGTGTACACACACACTGACACAACTACAGGGGTGTACACACACACTGACACAACTACAGGGGTGTACACACACACTGACACAACTACAGGGGTGCACACACTGACACAACTACAGGGGTGCACACACTGACACAACTACAGGGGTACACACACACACTGACACAACTACAGGGGTACACACACACACTGACACAACTACAGGGGTGTACACACTGACACAACTACAGGGGTGTACACACACACTGACACAACTACAGGGGTGTACACACTGACACAACTACAGGGGTGTACACACACACTGACACAACTACAGGGGTGTACACACACACTGACACAACTACAGGGGTGTACACACACACTGACACAACTACAGGGGTGCACACACTGACACAACTACAGGGGTGCACACACTGACACAACTACAGGGGTACACACACACACTGACACAACTACAGGGGTGTACACACTGACACAACTACAGGGGTGTACACACACACTGACACAACTACAGGGGTGTACACACTGACACAACTACAGGGGTGTACACACACACTGACACAACGACAGGGGTGCACACACTGACACAACTACAGGGGTGCACACTGACACAACTACAGGGGTACACACACACACTGACACAACTACAGGGGTGTACACACACTGACACAACTACAGGGGTGTACACATACACTGACACAACTACAGGGGTGCACACACACTGACACAACTACAGGGATGTACACACACTGACACAACTACAGGGGTGCACACACACTGACACAACTACAGGGGTGTACACACACTGACACAACTACAGGGGTGTACACACACACTGACACAACTACAGGGGTGCACAGACACTGACACAACTACAGGGGTGTACACACACACACAACTACAGGGTGTACACACACACTGACACAACTACAGGGGTGTACACACACTGACACAACTACGGGGTGTACACACACACTGACACAACTACGGGGTGTACACACACTGACACAACTACAGGGGTGTACACACACACTGACACAACTACAGGGGTGTACACACACACTGACACAACTACGGGGTGTACACACACTGACACAACTACGGGGTGTACACACACTGACACAACTAAAGGGGTGTACACACACTGACACAACTACAGGGGTGCACACACACTGACACAACTACAGGGGTGTACACACACTGACACAACTACAGGGGTGTACACACACACTGACACAACTAAAGGGGTGTACACACACACTGACACAACTACAGGGGTGCACACACACACTGACACAACTACAGGGGTGTACACACACACACACACAACTACAGGGGTGCACACACACTGACACAACTACAGGGGTGTACACACACTGACACAACTACAGGGGTGTACACACACACTGACACAACTACAGGGGTGTACACACACTGACACAACTACAGGGGTGTACACACACACTGACACAACTACAGGGGTGTACACACACTGACACAACTACAGGGGTGTACACACACACTGACACAACTACAGGGGTGTACACACACACTGACACAACTACAGGGGTGCACACACACTGACACAACGACAGGGATGTACACACTGACACAACTACAGGGGTGCACACACACACTGACACAACTACAGGGGTGTACACACACTGACACAACTACAGGGGTGTACACAAACTGACACAACTACAGGGGTGCACACACACTGACACAACTACAGGGGTGTACACACACTGACACAACTACAGGGCTGTACACACACACTGACACAACTACAGGGGTGTACACACACACCGACACAACTACAGGGGTGCACACACACTGACACAACTACAGGGGTGTACACACACTGACACAACTACAGGGGTGCACACACACACTGACACAACTACAGGGGTGTACACACACACTGACACAACTACAGGGGTGTACACACACACTGACACAACTACAGGGGTGCACACACACTGACACAACTACAGGGGTGTACACTCACACTGACACAACTACAGGGGTGTACACACACACACTGACACAACTACAGGGGTGTACACACACACACTGAAACAACTACAGGGGTGCACACACACACTGACACAACTACAGGGGTGCACACACACACTGACACAACTACAGGGGTGTACACACACTGACACAACTACAGGGGTGCACACACACACTGACACAACTACAGGGGTGCACACACACTGACACAACTACAGGGGTGCACACACACTGACACAACTACAGGGGTGCACACACACTGACACAACTACAGGGGTGCACACACACTGACACAACTACAGGGGTGCACACACACTGACACAACTACAGGGGTGTACACACACACACACTGACACAACTATAGGACTCTACACACACCCTCGCCTCTGAGTCAGAAGGTCGTGGGTTCAAGTCCCACTACAGAGACATGAACACAAGATCTAATGTGACACTCCCAGTGCAGTACTGAGGGAGCGCTGCACTGTCTGAGGTGCCATCTTTCAGATGAGACGTTAAACCGAGGCCCCGTCTGCTCTCTCAGGTGGATGTAAAAGATCCCATGGTGCTATTTCGAAGAGGAGCAGGGGAGTTCTCCCTGGTGTCCTGGGCCAATATTTATCCCTCAATCAACATCAATAAAACAGATGATCTGGTCATTATCACATTGCTGTTTGTGGGAGCTTGTTGTGCGCAAATTGGCTGCCGCGTTTCCTACATTACAACAGTGACTACACTTCAAAAAGTACTTCACTGGCTGTAAAGTGCTTTGGGACGTCTGGTGGTTGTGAAAGGCGCTATAGAAATGCAAGATTTTCTTTGCTTTTCTGACAGAGTTACAGGCCTATATATATACTGAAACTTTAAACACCTCAATTAGATCACCCCTCAACTCCGATGAACTCTTTAGTAAGCATCTCTTTAGTCCCTATCTTTAGGCTCCACACACATTTCTCACTGTGTAATTACGGGTCTTTGTGATCGAGTTAATTGTTACCTTTTGAAATCAGCTTATCTTCCGAGAGAGCTACAAAACCCTCGCTCTATGAGCTCCACCTAAGAATTATTGACCCTATCAATCGTTTGGCATTAATACCTGAGGGTCTATTTTAGCAATGCAGCCGAGCGAGAGAGAGCTGTGTCTGCGGCCATGGGTATCGGGAAATCACAAAAGTTCCGTAAACAATTCCCTCATTCCCACAGCTGGAGAATCCGCCCTTTGGTGTTTAACATAATGTTTGTTACGACTTTTAAAAATTGTAAAGGGTGTTATAAGAATCATAGAATCTTACAGCACTGAAGGAGACCATTCGGCCCATCGTGTCCGTGCCGGCTGAAAAAGAGCTATCCAGCCTAATCCCACTTTCCAGCTCTTGGTCCGTAGCCCTGTTGGTTTCGGCACTTCAAGTGCATATCCAAGTACTTTTTAAATGTGATGAGGGTTTCTGCCTCTACCACCCTTTCAGGCAGTGAGTTCCAGACCCCCACCACCCTCTGGGTGAACAAAGTTCTCCTCAACTCCCCTCTAATCCTTCTACCAATTACTTTAAATCTCTGCCCCCTGGTTATTGACCTCTCTGCTAAGGGAAACAGGTCCTTCCTATCCACTCTATCGAGGCCCCTCATAATTTTATACACCTCAATCAAGGCTCCCCTCAGCCTCCTCTGTTCCACAGAAAACAACCCCAGCCGATCCAATCTTTCCTCATAGCTAAAATTCCCCAGTCCTGGCAACATCCTCGTAAATCTCCTCCGCACCCTCTCTAGAGCAATCACATCCTTCCTGTAATGTGGTGACCAGAACTGCACGCAGTACTCTGGCTGCCCAACATAAATGTCACCAGAGGTGGGAACAGTCACATAATACACGGGATGGTGCATGGCGATCACATGCAAATGAAGGCATTTCATCAGACAGAGTAATTCCTGCCCGAGTCTCCAGCTTTGCTTTGGGCCTCGTCGGGAGCATTTAAAGTTTCAATGCTCAGTGTTTGATTGCACAGGATTAGGGAATCCGTCATATTTCAGATTCCGGACTCCAGGGGTTAAGTTACGAGGAGAGATTACACAAACTAGGGTTCATATTCCCTGGAATTTAGAAGGTTAAGGGGTGATCTGGTCGCAGTTTTCAGGATATTAAGGGGAACAGATAGGGTAGAGAGAGAGAAACTATTTCCGCTGGTTGGGGAGTCTAGGACTAGGGGGCAGAGTCTAAAAATTAGAGCCAGACCTTTCAGGAGTGAAATTAGGAAACACTTCTACACACAAAGGGTGGTAGAAGTTTGGAACTCTCTTCCACAAATGGCAATTGATGCTAGATCAATTGTTAATTTTAAATCTGAGATTGATAGATTTTTGTTAACCAAAGGTATTAAGGAATAACATAAGAACATAAGAAATAGGAGCAGGAGTCGGCCATTCGGCCCTTCGAGCCTGCTCCGCCATTCAATAAGATCATGGCTGATCTTCTACCTCATCTCCTGCACTATCCCCATATCCCTTGATTCCCTTAATATTCAAAAATCTATCGATCTCTGTCTTGAATATACTCACTGGGGCAGAAATTCGGGTCGGGGGCTTGCCGCGCGTGCAAGCCCCCGATCTGCACTTACCCGATGCGCCGGCCGTTGAGCTTCAGGGACGCCTGGAATTGCTGTTTTAAAATGTTGACTCCCGGGCAGCGTCTGACGTCACGCCGCCCAGGAGTGCAGCCAGCGCGAAGCCTGGAGCGTGCTGTGCAACTGAGACACGCCCCTTGAGGTCTCAGTTTAATAGGACACGCCCCCAATGCTTCTCACAAGCTGCAATGCAGTTTTACATGTAGAGCAGCATTTCAAATAGGCTTTTGGTATTTTTAAGAAGCTTTTGGTAACTTTTATAAACTTTTTAAAACGTTTACATTATTTTGAAGAATCTGAAGTAGTTTTAAACAGAATTAAAGCGATTTAAAGACTTTTAAAAGCCCTGAAAGCATTTTTTTCATTCCATTTATTTAATTAGCAACGTCGTCGTCGTACGTGTCTTCACACTGTTCCCTTTGGGGAACTGTATGAAGTGGTGGAAGGATTTCTGGCCGTGATTAACGCTCCTTCCATGACCGTAACCATCTTTGTACCAGCCATTAGGGTGGTTAGTCCTATGGCGGGAGGGTTTTACGGGCTCCCACAACCTATACGAGGGGGGGCGCCACCCACACCCACGGATGCAAATATCCCACTGGATGTCTACCCAGAATTTAGAGCCGGAGCTCCGACTCCACTTGCTGGGACTGTCTGGAGCGGGGTTAGAAACCCTACGCCGTGTGGCCCAGCGGCGGGGATGCTACCGCTACGCCAAAGGCCCACTCAGATTAGCAACGTGAAATGGCTGGAATGAGCACAATTCACGGCATTAAAAGAACTCACAATTGAACTGATGATGACCTCAGCAATCTCCTCAACGAGGTGGAGGCGCAGCGCCTGCTCATCATTGGTAATGAGAAGTCAAAGGCGCCACAAAAAGGACAGATGATAGCTTGGTCTTTCAAGTGGCAGCATAGGGCTCCAGTCACGGGGAGGGAAAAGGCGCAGGAAACGTATGGGTGTCACCTTTTGCGCGGAGTGGGCCTTTTGCGTAGCGGTAAGCATCCCCGCCGCTGGGCCAGAAGGAATAGGGTTTCGAACCCCACTCCAGACAGTCCCGGCAAGTGGAGTCGGAGCTCCAACTATAAATTCTGGGTGGACATCCAGCGGGATACTTGCGTCCGCGGGTGTGGGTGGCCCCCCCCCTCAGATGGGTTGTGGGAGCCCGTAAAACCCTCACGCCATAGGACTAACCACCCTAATGGCTGGTATGAAGATGGTTATGGTCATGGAAGGAGCGTTAACGTGGCCAGAAATCCTTCCACCACTTCATACAGTTTCCGAAAGGGAACAGTGTGAGGATACGTACGACGATGACCTCTTGCGCAATGCACCTCCTTGGACCCTCAGTCGCAGATGCGAGGGGGCAAATCGTGCAATTGTTAAATTTTTCATTTTATTGACATGTAAAATGAACGGCCCAGTAATTCCGTTCCAAACACGTGAGTACGGTCGGGGTACTCACGCGTCTGGCCAGAGGAAATGCCAATTTTCAGCATGCACAGCGCATGCGGGGAAAACCGGCATTTCCTGTCCTCTGAACGAAGGGGTTCAGAGGCAGAACGCGTGCGACTGCACAGGCAGCGCGTGCGCAGTAAATTTCGCCGGTTTCATTCATGCTTTCAGTGAGGTTAAGTCCTTACAACTTACACATGAAAAAAGCATGAGTACAGTTGCTCCAGAGGCTGCGGAGGAAGATATATTTTATCGTGGAGCTTCTGAAAGGCAATATTTTTGTTTGGGAAAGGGAGGAAAGTTATTTTAAGAAATGCTGAGGTAAGTTTTAAAGTTTATTTTTGTATTTTAAAATGGGTTTTCAGCACTGTAGGTAGAAGGAGCAATTGTGGCTATGTGAATTGAATTTGCTGTGTTTATTAAATGTGAAAATGACTCCAACATTTTTAAGAAAGAAACTTTTCATCAGTAATATATTCTTTTAAGTAATTATGCATGTATGTCTGTATATATTCCTTTGCGTATATGTATGTATATATTCCTTTACTTATGTGTATGAATGTATGTATTTAATTATGACTTTCAGAGAAAGTAACTTATTGGAAAATCATAATTAAATACATACATTCATACACATAAGTAAAGGAATATATACATATACGTAAAGGAATATATACGGACATACATACATAATTACTTAAAAGAATATATTACTGATGAACAGTTTCTTTCTTAAAAATGTTGGAAATGTTACATTACTCATTTTAGAACAGTCATTTTCACATTTAATAAACACAGCAAATTCAATTCACACAGCCACAATTGCTCCTTCTACCTACATTACTGAAAACCCGTTTAAAAAAAAAAAATTAAACTTTAAAACTTACCTCATCATTTCTTAAAATAACTTTCCTCCCTTTCCCAAACAAAAATATTGCCTTTCAGAAGCTTCACGATAAAATATATCTTCCTCCGCAGCCTCTGGAGCAACTTTACCCATGCTTTTTTCATGTGTAAGTTGTAAGGACTTAACCTCACTGAATCCATGAATGAAATCGACGAAGTTCACTGCGCACGCGCTGCCTGTGCAGTCGCACGTGCTGTGCCTCTGAACCCCTTCGTTCAGAGGACAGGATATGCCAGTTTTCTCCGCATGCGCTGTGCATGCTGAAAACCGGCATTTCCTCCGGCCAGATGCGTGAGTACCCCGACCGTACTCACGTGTTTGGAACGGAATTACTGGGCCAATGACTGAGCCTCCACAGCCCTCTGGGGTAAAGAATTCCAAAGATTCACCACCCTCTGAGTGAAGAAATTTCTCCTCATCTCAGTCCTAAATGGCCGACCCCTTATTCTGAGACTGTGACCCCTGGTTCTAGACTCCCCAGCCAGGGGAAACATCCTCCCTGCATCTACCCTGTCAAGCCCTGTAAGAATTTTGTATGTTTCAATGAGATCACCTCTCATTCTTGATATGGGCCAAAGGCCGGTGTATGGAGTTAGGTCGCAGATCTGCCATGATCTCATTGAATGGCGGAACAGGCTCGAGGGGCTGAATGGCCTCCTCCTGTTCCTGTGATCCTAGATTAACATTCACGGGTTTTTCTGTGTGTCTGAAAGGGAATGTGACAATGTCTGAGGAGAAGAAAGCAGCTGCCAAGAAGGGCACCAAGAAAGTCGTGGGTAAAGTGACATCAAAGGGCGTCAAGAAGCAGAGAAGGCGGAGGAAGGGGAGTTGCTCCATCTCCAAGGTGATTCATCCTGACACCAGCATCTCCTCCAAGGCCACGAGCATCACAATCTCCTCTGTGAACGATATTTTCGAGCTCACGGTGGGTGAGGCTGCCAGGCTGGCCCGTTACAACCAGCGTCCGACCGTCAGGTCCCGAGAGATCCGGACCACCGTGCTCCTGCTGCTGCCCCACTGGGGGGCGAGGGGAGGGGGAGCTGGTCAAACGCGCCCTGACGGAAGGGCCATCGGCTGTGACCAAGTACACCAGCTCCGAGTAAAAACTGTACCGGGGAAGACAAAAACATTCACATTAACATTTTATTTAAACGTTGGGCCAGAATCACTGTGCCGCCGGGATTATCCTCCCCACACCTGACACAGGCACTCAAAATGGTCCCGCCGTCCGGTCCAAAAATAGGCCGGGGTAGAACCAAGGGACGGGTGGAAATCTCACCCCGTCGCACACCCTCCCTCCTGCAGTGTCATAGGAAATTCTCACCCACTATAATTTACATTTTATCATGTGTAATAATGTTTATCTGTATCTGATTTGATACCGATCCCATTTTAAACCCATCTATGCGAGCATGGCCACGGGAGGTCCCACGCATAGAGTGAGTGCGCCCTCTGGTGGGCGGACAGAATTATAACAGCTCAGACACAAAGGGCTCAATTTTGTCACTGGGACGGGCTGGGGTCGTGTAATCCGCTCTTCGTGTTAGCCACCCGATTCTAAATCGATGTGGGAGAATGAAGCGATTTTAACTTAAGTGGGCAATTGAGTTCCAGCATGTGGGAACCCATGGCCAATGAGTTTTTTCAGTCTGAAACTCGCCTCTGATGACGTCATCATTGCTGCTGCATTTAAGGTCTGCAACAAGCCTTGCTTCTTCTGCAGACTACCAACCTTTTGGCTTTTCATGCTACAGGGACCTAGAGGCAGAATGGCCAGCCAGAGACCTAGGTCTGCTCCCAGGTTTGATGACGTTGCCCTGCAAGCTTTAGTGGAGGGAGCAAGAGCCAATAAAGAGGTGCTCTTCCCTTCTTCAGGGAGGAAGAAGCCTCCCCAGCAAACCACGGCTGTGTGGATCCAGGTGGCCCAGGAGGTCAACTCTTTGTCGATGAGCCGCAGAACCTGGCTTCAGTGCAGGAAGAGGTTTCATGACCTTCTGCGCACAGGAAAAGTGAGTATGACTTTCCCATCACCCTCAATCTGATCCCCATTGCCTCTCCTCACCAGCACTCAGCTTTAGCAATCTCTTCCTCCACATCCCACTTGACACTGACATCCATGCACCCTTACCCATTCCCTCTCTCTCTATGGTCACATTCACCTAACTATTTGACTATGCAGCCTTCACACTCCCTATCACTGTGATGCTGTGAAAACAACTTACAACACAGGGAGGGCCCTTGGTCTAGCCACCTCACTCCTTTGTCTCCTTCTAAGCATCTATGCTATGGATTCTCTACACTCACTCCTTCATTCTCACTCAAACTCCACTTGTCTCCCTCATTGCAGGAAAAGAGAGCCCACAATAAGAGGGAAAGAGCGAGGACAGGAGGAGGGCCACCCTCAGTAGCCCAGCTCACCACCTGGGAGGAGGCGGTCCTGGAGACCGTGGGAGTGGAGGAAGATTCCCAAGTGGGGGACGGACAGACGGGCTCATCACAGCAAGCTGGTGACAGAATAGTTTTCCATCTCTCTCATTGACATAGCATGAGTCGCTGATAATGATTCTGAAGCTCTAACAGATGGACTTATGATCATCTGCAATATGCAATGTGCATGTAACCTTGGCATCACATCTCTAACTCTTTCCTTTGCTCCCCCACAGGACCATCGCCAGCACAGTCCCCACTAGCCAGGAGGAAGAGCCTGAGCCTCAAGACTCCTCAGAGGAAGCTGCAACCTCTGAGGGCGCAGCGTCAGCAGAATTCAGCGCACCCAGCACCAGCGCAGGCACTCACACCTCGGTGGGACCTTCGGGACATAGAGTAGTGTTGACACCTGGTGTATCACAGCTCACAAGTGAGCATCAGCAGATGGTGGAGACAGGGACAGCAGTGGAGAGTCCTAGTCGGAGGGCGCAGGACTCTGCCAGCTCGGCTCAGCTGCATGTCGACCTTCTGCCTCTGGGTCCATCCATAAGATCAGTGGGGCTGGAACTCCAGGAACAGGTGCAGGAGTCTCTGGCAGGTTTTGTCTCTAGGGTCGCTGTGAGTGTGGAGCGAATGGAGGAGTCCATAGCGAACATGAGCAGAGCCTTTGTGGAGTCATTGGCGCATGAACGCATCACCACGGAAAGGATGGCAACCTTCATGGAGTTGATAAGTCGCCAGAGTGTAGAAAACATGGTGAGTGTTCTGAATAGAATGACATCTCTGGAGGAGTGATGGTCATCTATTGAACAGAGAAACCAGACCTTCATGGAAGTCCTCAGAGCGGCAGCGACGGCGGCGGTGGTGGCGGGAATCTCGGCGGAGCGGCGAGTATTTAAAGAGGCCCCAGAGACCAGGTAGACCTCAGAGCGGCGCGAGCGATGGCGGGAATCTCGGCGGAGCGGCGAGTATTTAAAGAGGCCCCAGAGACCAGGTAGACCTCAGAGCGGTGCGAGCGACGGCGGGAGTCTCGGCGGAGAGGCGAGTATTTAAAGAGGCCCCAGAGACCAGGTAGACCTCAGAGCGGCGCGAGCGACGGCGGGAATCTTGGCGGAGCGGCGAGTATTTAAAGAGGCCCCAGAGACCAGGTAGGCCTCAGAGCGGCGCAAGCGGCGGCGGGAATCTCGGCGGCGGTGAGTATTTAAAGAGGCCCCAGAGACCAGGTAGGCCTCAGAGCGGCGCGAGCGGCGGCGGGAATCTCGGCGGAGCGGCGAGTATTTAAAGAGGCCCCAGAGACCAGGTCAGTTTACTGATCTCCAATCCCCGAACTCAGAGGGAAGGAGAGAAGTAAAAAGTAATCGAAGTGTGATGTCACCAGAAAGCAGGTAAGTGATTGGTTGGTGAGTATTTCTCTCTTTTCAAACCTTAACTCTGTGGTTTATAGTTTCTAAAGTCTCTGTGGTGTAGCAGGGACTGTTGGTAAACCAGGGCCCTTAAATATATCATTTAACTGTAGTTTAATTGGTGGGATTGATTTGATTTAATTTAATTTCAATTAATTAAAGGGTAAGTCATGGCAGGACAGCCCGGTGCCGTGGTATGCTCCTCCTGCGCTATGTGGGAACTCAGGGACACTTCCTATGTCCCTGACAACTATGTGTGCAGGAAGTATGTCCAGTTGCAGCTAATGGCAGACCGCATTGAGGCACTGGAGCTGCAATTGGATACATACTGGACCATTCACGATGCTGAGGAAGTCGTGGATAACGCGTTTAAGCAGTTGGTCACACCGCAGGCAAAGGTTGGACAGGCAGAAAGGGAAAGGGTGACCAACAGACAGAGTGCTAGGCGCAGGCAGGTAGTGCAGGGGTCCCCTGTGGACATCCCCCTCTCAAACAGATACACCACTTTGAGTACTGTTGGAGGGGGATGGCTTATCAGAGGAAGGCAGCAGCAGCCAACTTCCTGGCACCAGGGGTGGCTCTGCTGCACAGGATGGGAGGAAAAAGAGGGGTAGAGCTATAGTAATAGGGGATTCTATTGTAAGGGGAATAGATAGGCGTTTCTGCGACCGCAAACGAGACTCCAGGATGGTGTGTTGCCTCCCTGGTGCAAGGGTCAAGGATGTCTCCGAGCGGCTGCAGAACATCTTGGAAGGGGAGGGTGAACAGCCAGTTGTCGTGGTGCATATAGGCACCAACGATATAGGTAAAAAATGGGATGAGGTCCTAAAAGCTGAATATAGGGAGTTAGG
This sequence comes from Somniosus microcephalus, assembly GCF_052327205.1. Taxonomy (NCBI): domain Eukaryota; kingdom Metazoa; phylum Chordata; class Chondrichthyes; order Squaliformes; family Somniosidae; genus Somniosus; species Somniosus microcephalus. The sequence goes on from NC_141004.1 coordinate 6,021,264, forward strand.
AGGTAAATTAAAAAATAGCACCTCAAAGGTAGTAATCTCAGGATTGCTACCAGTGCCACGTGCTAGTCAGAGTAGAAATAGAAGGATATTTCAGATGAATACGTGGCTAGAGGAATGGTGCGAGGGGGAGGGATTCAAATTCCTGGGACATTGGAACCAGTTCTGGGGGAGGTGGGACCAGTTCAAACCGGATGGTTTGCACCTGGGCAGGGCTGGGACCGATGTCCTAGGGGGAGTGTTTGCTAGTGCTCTGGGGGAGCGTTTAAACTAAAATGGCAGGAGGTTGGGAACCTGAGCAGGGGGACAGAGGAAAGGGAAACAAGGATAAAAGCAAAAGAAAGGAAGGAGAAAAACAAAAGTGGCAGTCAGAGAAATCAATGGTTTAAATCAAATATGGCCACAGTAAATAATAATTCTAATAGGTCTAAGAGCGTTAAAAAAAATAAGCCTGAAGGCTTTGTGTCTTAATGCGAGGAGCATTTGTAATAAGGTGGATGAATTAGCTGCGCAAATAGAGGTAAACTAATATGATTTGATTGGGATTACGGAAACATGGCTCCAGAGCGGCCAAGGCTGGGAACTCATCATCCAGGGGTATTCAATATTCAGGAAAGATAGGCAAAAAGGAAAGGGAGGTGGGGTAGCATTGCTGGTTAAAGAAGGGATTAACACAATTGTAAGGAAGGATATTAGCTCTGATGATGTGGAATCTATATGGGTAGAACTGAGAAATACCAAGGGGCAGAAAACATTAGTGGGAGTGGTATATAGACCTCCAAACAGTAATGCGGAGGCTGGGGATGGCATTAAAAGGGAAATTAGAGAAGCATGCAATAAGGGCACAGCAGTCATCATGGGTGACTTTGATCTACATATAGATTGGGTTAACCAAATTAGTAACAATACTGTGGAGGAGGAATTCCTGGAGTGTTTACAGGATGGTTTCCTGGACCAATATGTCGAGGAACCAACCAGAGATCAGGCCATCTTAGACTGGGTATTATGTAACGAGAAAGGATTAATTAGCAATCTTGTTGTACGAGGCCCCTTGGATCAGAGCGAACATAATATGATCGAATTCTTCATTAAGATGGAGAATGAAATAGTTGACTCAGAGACTAGGGTCCTGAATTTAAATAAAGGAAACTACGATGGTCTAAGGCGCGAGTTGGGTAGAATTAATTGGGGAATGGCACTCAAAGGGTTGATGGTGGATAGGCAATGGCAAACATTCAAAGACTGCATGGATGAACTACAGAATTTGTTTATCCCAGTTTGGCATGAAAATAAAACAAAAAAGGTGACTCAACCGTGGCTAACAAGGGAAATTAGGGATAGCATAAGATCCAAGGAGAGGACATATAAATTGGCCAGAAAAAGCAGTAAACCTGAGGATTGGGAGCAGTTTAGGATTCAACAAAGGAGGACAAAGGGATTAATTAAGAAGGGGAAAATTGAATATGAGAGTAAGCTTGCAGGGAACATAAAAACATAACATAAGAACATAAGAAGTAGGAGCAGGAGTAGGCCATATGGCCCCTCGGGCCTGCTCCGCCATTCAATAGGATCATGGCTGATCTGAACCTAGACTCACGTCCAGTTCCCTGCCCGCTACCCATAACCCTTAATTCCCTTATCAGCTAGGAAACTGTCTATCTTCGTTTTAAATTTATTTAATGTCGCAGCTTCCACAGCTCTCTGAGGTAGCAAATTCCATAGATTTACTACCCTCTGAGTGAAGAAGTTTCTCCTCATCTCAGTTTTGAAACGGCAGCCCCTTATTCTAAGATTATGCCCCCAGTTCTAGTTTCACCCATCAGTGGAAACATCCTCCCCGCATCCACCCGATCAAGCCCCATCACAATCTTATATGTTTCAATAAGATCGCCTCTCATTCTTCTGAATTCCAATGAGTAGAGGCCCAACCTACTCAACCTTTCCTCATAAGTCAACCCCCTCATCTCCGGAATCAACCGAGTGAACCTTCTCTGAACTGCCTCGAGAGCGAGTATATCTTTTCTTAAATATGGAAACCAAAACTGCACGCAGTATTCCAGGTGTGGCCTCACCAGTACCCTGTATAACTGAAGCAAGACTTCCCTGCTTTTATACTCCATCCCCCTTGCAATAAAAGCCAAGATTCCATTGGCCTTCCTGATCACCTGCTGTACCTGCATACTAACCTTTTGTGTTTCATGCACCAGGACCCCCAGATCCCTTTGTACTGTAGCACTTTGCAGTTTCCTTCCATTTAGATAATAACTTGCTCTTTAATTTTTTCTGCCAAAGTGCATAACCTCACACTTTCCAACATTATATTCCATCTGCCAAATTTCTGCCGACTCACTTAGCCTGTCTATGTCCTTTTGCAGGTTTTTTATGTCCTCCTCACTCACTGCTTTCCCTCCCATCTTTGTATCGTCGGCAAACTTGGATACGTTGCACTCGGTCCCTTCCTCCAAATCATTAATATAGATTGTAAAGAGTTGGGGTCCCAGCACTGACCCCTGCGGAACACCACTAGTTACTGATTGCCAACCTGAGAATGAACCATTTATCCCAACTCTCTGTTTTCTGTTAGATAGCCAATCTTCCACCCATGCCAGTATATTACCCCCAATCCCGTGATTTTTTTTATCTTGTGCAGTAATCTTTTGTGTGGCACCTTGTCAAATGCCTTTTGGAAGTCCAAATACACTACATCCACTGGTTCCCCTTTATCCACCCTGTTTGTTACGTCCTCAAAGAATTCGACCAAATTTGTCAAGCATGATTTCCCCTTCATAAAACCATGCTGACTCTGTCCGATTAAATTATGTTTATCCAAATGTCCTGTTACTGCTTCCTTAATAATGGACTCCAACATTTTACCAACCACAGATGTTAAGCTAACTGGTCTATAGTTTCCAGCCTTTTGTCTACCTCCCTTTTTAAATAAAGGCGTTACATTAGCAGTTTTCCAATCTGCTGGGACCTTTCCTGAATCCAGGGAGTTTTGGAAAATTACCACCAATGCATCCGCAATCCCTACCGCTACTTCTCTCAAGACCCTAGGATATAAACCATCAGGTCCAGGGGATTTATCCGCCTTAAGTCCCATTATCTTACCGAGTACCATCTCCTTAGTGATTTTAATCGTGTTTAGCTCCTCCCCCCCTGTAGCCCCCTGTTTGTCCAGTGTTGGGATATTTTTAGTGTCCTCTACTGTAAAAACTGATACAAAATATTTGTTCAGCGTATTTGCCATCTCCATGTTCCCCACTACTAATTTCCCTGTCTCGTCCTCTAAGGGACCAACATTCACTTTAGCCACCCTTTTTCTTTTTATATAACTGTAGAAGCTCTTGCTATCTGTTTTTATATTTTTTGCTAGTTTACTTTCATAATCTATCTTCCCTTTCTTAATTAATCTTTTAGTTATTCTTTGCTGGCTTTTAAATGCTTCCCAATCTTCTATCCTCCCACTAGGTTTGGCTACTTTATATGCCCTTGTTTTCAGTCGGATACTATCCTTTATTACTTTACTTAGCCACGGATGGCTGTCTTTTCTTTTACGCCCCTTTTTCCTCAGTGGAATATATTTTTCTTGAAAGTTGTGAAATATTTCCTTGAATGTACACCACTGCTCCTGTACCGTCTTACACCTTAATCTATTTTCCCAGTCCACTTTAGTCAACTCTGCTCTCATACCTTCATAGTCTCCTTTATTTAAGCTTAGTACGCTGGTTTGAGATCCGACTCTCTCACCCTCCCACTGAATTTGGAATTCAACCATGTTATGGTCACTCATTCCAAGGTGATCCTTTACTAGGACATTTTTTATTAATCCTGTCTCATTACACAGGACCAGATCGAAGATTGCCTGCCCCCTGGTTGGTTCAGTAACATACTGCTCAAGGAACCCATCCCTAATGCACTCTATGAACTCTTCCTCAAGGCTGCCCTGCCCAATTTGATTTGTCCAGTCAATATGAAAGTTAAAATCTCCCATGATTATAGCTGTTCCCTTATTACAAGCCCCAACTATTTCCTGATTTATACTCCGACCAACAGAGTTGCAACTGTTAGGAGGCCTATAGACTACGCCCACTAGTGACTTTTTCCCCTTATTATTCCTTATCTCCACCCAAACTGTTTCACTATCCTGATCCTTTGACCCAATATCATTTCTCACTATTGCAGTGATTCCATCCTTTATTAACATAGCCACCCCACCTCCCTTTCCTTCCTGTCTGTCCTTCCTAATAGTCAAATACCCCTGGATGTTTAGTTCCCAGTCATGGTCACCTCACAGCCATGTTTCTGTAATGGCCACCAGATCATACCCATGTGTAGTTATTTGTACCGTCAACTCGTCTATTTTGTTACGAATGCTGCGTGCATTCAGATAAAGAACTGACTGTAAAAGCTTTTATAGATATGTGAAGAGAAAAAGATTGGTGAAGTCAAGCGTAGGTCCCTTGCAGTCAGAATCAGGGGAATTTATAATGGGGAACAAAGAAATGGCAGACCGATTAAATACATATTTTGGTTCTGTCTTCACAAAGGAGGACACAAATAACCTCCCAGAGATGTCGGGGAACATAGGGTCTGATGAAAGGGAGGAAATGACAGAAATCAGTATTTGTAGGGAAATGGTGTTAGGGAAATTGATGGGATTGAAGGCCGATAAATCCCCAGGGCCTGATAATCTACATCCTAGGGTACTTAAGGAAGTGGCCCTAGAAATAGTAGATGCATTGCTGATCATCTTCCAACATTCGATGGAATCTGGAACAGTACCCATGGATTGGAGGGTAGCTAATGTTACCCCACTATTCAAATAAGGTGGTAGAGAGAAAACGGGGAATTACAGACCGGTAAGCCTGACATCGGTAGTGGGGAAAATGCTAGAGTCCATTATAAAAGATGTAATAGCAGAGCACTTGGAAAACAGTGACCGGATCGGACAAAGTCAACATCGATTTACAAAAGATAAATCGTGCTTGACTAATCTACTGGAATTTTTTGAGGATGTAACTGGTAAAATAGATAAGGGAGAACCAGTGGATGTGGTGTATTTGGACTTTCAGAAGGCTTTTGATAAGGTCCCGCATAAGAGATTAGCATGTAAAGTTAAGGCACATGGGATTGGGGGCAAGGTATTGACTTGGATAGAGAACTGGTTGGCAGACAGAAAGCAAAGAGTTGGAATAAACAGGTCTTTTTCCGAGTGGCAGGCAGTGACTAGTGGGGTACCGCAGGGATCGGTCCTTGGACCCCAGCTATTCACAATATATGTTAATGATCTAGACAAGGGAACTAGATGTAATATCTCCAAATTTGCAGACGACACAAAGCTGGGTGGGAGTGTGTGCTGTGAGGAGGATGCCGAGAATCTCCAGGATGATTTGGATAGGTTGGGTGATTGGGCAAAAACATGGCAGATGCAATATAACGTGGATAAATGTGAGGTTATCCACTTTGGTGGCAAAAACAGGAAGGCAGATTATTATCTGAATGGCAATAGATTGGGAGAAGGGGAAGTGCAACGAGACCTGGGTGTCCTTGTGCACCAGTCGCTGAAGGTAAGCATGCAGGTGCAGCAGGCGGTTAAGAAGGCAAATGGTGTGTTGGCCTTCGTAGCGAGAGGGTTTGAGTACAGGAACAGGGATGTCTTGCTGCAGTTGTACAGGGCCTTGGTGAGACCACATCTTGAGTATTGTGTGCAGTTTTGGTCGCCTTATCTGAGGAAGGATGTTCTTGCCATGGAAGGAGTTCAGCGAAGATTCACCAGGCTGATACCTGGGATGGCAGGAATGACGTATGAGGAGAGATTGGGACGATTGGGCTTGTACTCGCTGGAGTTTAGAAGAATGAGAGGGGATCTTATTGAAACTTATAAAATTCTGACAGGACTGGACAGACTAGATGCAGGAAGGATGTTCCCGATGGTCGGGGAGTCCAGAACCAGGGGTCACAGTCTAAGGATAAGGGGTAGGCTATTTAGGACAGAAATTAGGAGGAATTTCTTCACACAGAGAGTGGTGAACCTGTGGAATTCTCTACCGCAGAAGGCCGTAGAGGCCAATTCATTAAATATATTCAAGAAGGAGTTGGATTTATTTCTTAAGGCTAAAGGGATCAAGGGGTATGGGGAGAAAGCAGGGACCGGGTACTGAAATTGGATGATCAGCCATGATCACATTGAATGGCGGAGCAGGCTCGAGGGGCCGAATGCCCTACTCCTGCTCCTATCTTCTATGTTTCCTTCTGAGTAGGACTGCCAGTGCAGATACGGGTCCCCATGGCCCCCCTGATGTGCAGCAAGGTGCTCTCAAGTCACTTGCAAGCGCTGAGGGGGACCTGACCCATGAGAGGGAAGTTGGTGGCAGACATCAAGGAAGTGGGGGCTCCTCTCCAAGCGCTCACACGACCATGCCACTGCAGAGCCCTCGGTCAGAGCCCCACCAGCGTCCACACCCAACTGAAATCGGCGTCTCAACCCCTGCACAGCCACAGGAGCAGCAGACTGTTGGCGAGCCCTCACAGGTTCGCAACCCCAGAGGACGCCCGCCAAAGGTGTCGAGACAGGAGCAGCAAGAAACTGAACAAGGTGCCTCCACATCTGCTGAAGCCACAGGGGAAGCACCATGTAGGAGCACGCGTAAGAGAAAAATACTGCACAAATTGTCACAAGGGTAGTCACTTGGGTGAAATTTGATGTTTAATGTTAAAAAGCCATCAGATGGTTACTGTAAATAAAAAATCTGATGGCTACTGCTGCATTTGTGGCGTGTGTCATTTCGCTAATGGGACTGCCACATTGAGGGCTTAGGATTACTTGCAATTGTCAGTATGGTGGTCAAATTGTTAGGAATCTGTTGGTTCTTGGCCATTGTCGACGTCTGGTAAGAAGCTGCGAGGCAAAAGTGCTTGATTGGCTAGGCTAAGCAAATCTGGCCAAGATGAGTGCGTTCCTTGCATCCCGGGCAGCAATTTCCTCGCGTACTGCTGCCGCTGGTTGATGGGCCTCTGCAAGATGTTCGTTTTCGCCCTCCTCCTCCTCCTCATCTGAGGAGGATATGTGACGAGCCACTTGGTCCTCAGGAATCTGCAAGCCACGACGCTGTGCCATGTTGTGAAGTGCACAGCAAACCACAACGATTCTGGAGACCCTGGCACTCCTGTTGTTGCTGCTGCTGTTCATGGTTCTGCTGGTGCCGCGGCTGGTCTTCGTCCTCATCTGATGTCCAGAAGAGAAGGAAATAATTGGCTCCCATGCTTCTGGTATATGCCTCAGTTGAGGAAGCGCTCAGTGAAGGTGGCGAGAGGGGTTTCCCAGGAGGTCACACTGGAGATGGGTGTCAGGCTCCAAACTTCCACAGCTGTGGTTATGCCTTCTAAAAGTTCCCCCAGACCTGAGACAACAAAGTCCTGCCACCTGCAAATGATGGCTGATCAAATATCCTATTTAATGGTGGAGCTGCAGCTAATAGTCAGCAATTCAATTGTGCTCCCACCAGGTTTCACCGTCGTGTTTCAGAACAGGCGTGCTTCACGTGGGAAAAGGGTTAAAATCACAAAGGCCTTTCAAAATGTGATAATAGAGGCAATTTAGTGCTTGTTATGGGCCTTAAGGGCCTATCCCGCCTCTTGGAGGCGGGACGGAGATGGGAGCAGTAAACACGATTTCTTGAAAATTGCTTGGAGGCGGAATGGAGGCGGGGTTGGGCCCGCCCGCCACTTTTTGCAATTTTAACACCCCACACGCCCCATTCCTGCCTCAACGGCCCTGTGAAATTCGAGCCCATTGGGTCGAAATATGACCTGAGCGAGGTGGTCCTGCAGTTGGGGAGGCTGCTGGGGGACCGCTGTCTCCTTGGTCCGCTCCACACGATGGTGTGGCCTTGGCAGGCAGTGTCGTGCAGCTTGAAGGTGGTAGCCTCTGAAGAACGTGCACATCCCGCGGTTTCCACAGCTGCTGCGGTTGTCCAACAACAGCAACTTGCATTTATATAGCGCCTTTAACATAGTGAAACTTCCCAAAGTGCTTCATGGGAGCGTAAATCAGGCAAAAGTTTGACAGCAATCCACATAAGGAGATATTAGGACAAGTGACTAAATGCTTGGTTAAAGAGGTAGGTTTTAAGGAGCGTCTTAAAGGAGGAGAGAGAGGCGGAGAGGTTTAAAATGGGGGATGCTCAAGAGGCCAGAATTGGAGGAGCGCAGATATCTCGGAGTGTTGTGGGGCTGGAGGAGATTACAGAGATAGGGAGGGGCGAGGCCACGGAGGAATTTGAAAACAAGGATGAGAATTTTTAAATTGAGGTGTTGCCAGACCGGGTGCATGCTGAGAGTGACGGAAAAGTTGGACCAATCTGAAAAGAGGATGAGAAGGTGCAGATTCGTAAGATATAAAGAAGACCTGCATTTCATGACCTCAAGACGTCCCACAGTGCTTTACAGCCAATGAAGTACTTTTGAAGTGTGGTCACTGTTGTAATGTAGGAAACGCGGTAGTCAATTTATGCACAGCAAGCTCCCACAAACAGCAATGTGATAATGACCAGATAATCTGTTTTAGTGATGTTGGTTCAGGGATAAATATTGGCCCCAGGACACCGGGGAGAACTCCCCTGCTCTTCTTCGAAATAGTGTCATGGGATCTTTAACATCCACCTGAGAGAACAGACGGGGCCTCGGTTTAACGTCTCATCTGAAAGACAGCAGCGCTCCCTCAGCACTGCACTGGAGTAAACAGTATGGATGGTTTGATGGAGGGAGCAGGGGCCCAGAGGAGTGGAGGCTGCAGTGCTGAGTCAGAAGGCTACAGGAGTTCAGACAGCTAGGGTGGGGCAAAGCTGTGAAGGGATTTGAAGATTCTTTCCTGGTCTGCATTGCTGAGGCGGCACTAGGAACTACGCTGTTCCAATGAAGCTCAACGCAAGCTCGAGCAACAGCACCTCATCTTTCGATTAGGTACTTTACAGCCTTCTGGACTCAACATAGAGTTCAACAATTTCAGACCATAACCACTGCTCCCAAGTTTTTGGACAGCAGCTGTTGATGATTCTGATATTCCCATTTACACCCCATTTACCCATCTTTTGTTTCTTAACTTGTCCCATTACCACCTCCTTTTGCCTCGCACCATCATCCCTTTTGTCATTTAATCTCTCCTGCCTTCCACCCTATCACAGACCTTCCCGTTTGTTCTTTCTGTTGTGTATGTACCTTTAAGGGAATAACTGGTCTCAGACTGCAGTACCGGCAGTGACCACCCCTGTATAAAAGGCCCTAGCAGGCTTCTGTAGTTTCAGTTTCCAGGTTGTCTCCATTCAGTAAAGACTTGTTATAATCAACTCCTGCAGTCCGTGTCTCAATCATTCACGGACATAATACTGGCGACGAGTAAGAAACGAACTTACCTGCAACTCGGCAGCACCTCAGACGACGTTATTGAAGGTTGAAGCCAGAAGAAAGAAAAAAAAAAAATAATCCAAAGAAACTCGAGAAACGGGCGTCGACCGTGGGCAACTGCCCTCCAAATCATCGAATTGAAAAGTGCAGGAGAGACTGTCGAGAGCCAGGCTTGGTTCTCCAGTCTGTGGTTTCCCAGCTAATCGGGCTGGTGGCAGGTAGTGCACTGATCCTTCCTGGGCTGCAGCGGGCTAGAGCTCGATCGGGTGGCTCTGCAACGGGGCCGGGCAGCGAGTCGGGAAGCAAAGAGAGAGGGTGGAGCACACAGGGCGCGGCCGGTGCTTCGAAGCCGGGCAGCGTTCGGACCTAAGAAGAGGGAGGGAAGTGTCCCAGAGGGTCCGCTCCACGACGGGAACGGTTCTTCAATTAATGGAGCAAATATTGAAGCGCGATAGAAAAATAAAAATACCGCAGAGAGCGGCGTTGACAGCAGTGATCGGGGAGGCGCGAAGACCATAGGGCATCGCCATTACAGGATAGTAAAATAAATATAATCGCCAGCAACAGCGTTGGCAGCAGCGGCAGCGGCGGGAAAGCGCGGGAGGTGCCATCTTAACTCAGCGGGGAAAAAGGAAAAGCACGGGAGGCAATATTTTGATCCGTTGGGGACGAAGGCAAAGCGCGGGAGGCGCCATCTTAGATTTTCAAGATGCCAAAGACTGGCGATATCACTGCCTTCGATAATGCAATAGAAGACTGGACCACGTATGTGGAAAGAGTCGAGGTATATTGCGAGGCAAACGAAATAGCCGATGAGAAAAAGGCATCGGTATTGCTAAATTTAATGGGCGCAAGAACGTACGACCTATTGCGGGACCTGATTACTCCAGCCAAACTGAAGGCGAAGAGTTTTAACGAAATTGTTGCTATCCTACAGGAACACCTAAATCCTACACCGCTGCTGATAGCAGAAAGATTTAAATTCCACAGGAGAAATCAGCATAAAAATGAGAGCAATGCTGATTACCTTACGGAACTACGCAAGCTATCAAAGCACTGCCAGTTCGGAGCAGGACTGGCAGATACCTTACGGGACAAATTTGTCTGTGGACTCCTGAGTGAAGGAACCCAGAAGAGGTTACTTTCAGAGAAAGAGCTGACGCTAGATAAGGCTTTCAGCGTGGCAATATCGTACGAAGCAGCAGCAAGGAGAGCTGCGGAAATACAACAAAAGCCACAGGAATACAGCACCCACGAAATGACACGGGGATTTGCAAAATGTTATCGCTGCGGCAGAACAAACCATGACCAGAAGGACTGCTGGTCCAAGGACAAAATATGCAGGCAATGCGGAAAGATGGGACACATTGCACGAGTTTGCAGGTCTGGGAAGAAGACCAACGACAACAAAAAGGCTACTAAGGAACCGTACAGGAAAGTACAAAAGATGACGGACAGTAGTTCCGAAGACCAGATGAGCGATAGTGAATCCGGGAACAAGAGACTAAGCTGTCTCAAACTTCACAACGTAATCGCAAAAGAGGATCACCGAACCATTTGGGTCACCCTCACGATAGCAGGGTCCCAAGTCAAAATGGAATTGGATACAGGATCAGCTCTAACCATCATGAATCGACGAGACTACGAGCGGCTATTCTCACACATACCCTTGAGAGAGACATCCATTGTCTTGAGGACGTATACGGGGCAAAAAGTATACCCCAGAGGAAATATAAGGGTGCCTGTCGAATACAACGGCAAGAAAATACGGAAATTGTATCTCTACATTCTGCAAGATGGTAGACCACCGTTATTGGGACGTGAATGGATCAGAAAGATAAGTTTAGACTGGCACTCCATTCAGGCACTGACGGTGGCTGGTAAAAAGGATGACGACGTCACTCCTGGACGATTGTCAACAATCTTAGCTGACGCCAGAGAGGTATTTCAACAAGAACTGGGCACTCTTAAAGGCGTAACCGCCTCGATAAAAATAGAGGAGAATGCAATTCCCAAGTTTTTCAAAGCAAGACCGGTACCATATGCAATTCGCCCAGCCGTCGAGGCAGAGCTGGAGAATCTGGAGAATGCAGGCGTGTTATCTAAGGTAGACTGGAGCGAGTGGGCGACACCCATCGTTCCTGTCATGAAGAAAACGTTAAACAATAAGTCTGAGGAGCCAAGGAAGGTTCGCATCTGTGGGGCCTTCAAGGTGACGGTGAACCCAGTCCTTCACACAGTACAATATCCTCTTCCAAGGATAGAAGATATCTTCGCCTCACTATCTGGAGGGAAGCGTTTTACAAAAATTGACCTAGCACAAGCATATTTGCAGATGGAGGTTGAAGAATCCTCTAGGAAGTATCTCACGATAAACACTCACAAAGGTCTTTACCAGTATAATCGACTGGTATTCGGAGTAGCATCAGCTCCGGCGATATGGCAAAGAGCGATGGAACAAGTCCTGCAAGGGATTCCGGGGACTCAGTGTTACTTAGACGACATCCTAGTGACAGGTGAAGATGACAGTGAACACCTTGCCAACCTAGAGCAGGTGCTCACTAGACTACGTGAACATGGGCTACGAGCCAATCGCCCCAAGTGCGAGTTTTTTAAGAAACAGATATCGTATTGTGGCCACGTGATTGATGAAGAGGGGTTACATAAGTCCCCTGACAAAATTGAAGCGGTAGTTAAGGCTCTAGCGCCTGAAAATGTGTCGCAACTGAGGTCATTCCTCGGATTGGTGAATTACTACCATAAGTTTTTGCTGAATTTGTCCACAATTCTGCATCCACTGAACGCCCTACTACGAACGGGAGTAGCATGGAAATGGAGCGATGAATGTAAGCGGGCCTTTCAGAAGAGTAAGGACCTAATCACTTCAAAAGAAGTATTGGCTCACTACAACCCAGCACTACCGATAAGACTGGCGTGTGATGCGTCTCCCTACGGCATTAGGGCGGTACTGTCACATAAATTCCTTGATGGTTCAGAGAGGCCGATAGCTTTTGCATCACGCTCGTTAACTTCAGCCGAGCGTAACTACGCCCAGATTGACAGAGAGGCCCTCAGCCTGGTGTGGGGGGTGAAGAAGTTCAATCACTACCTGCACGGTCAGAAATTTACTCTACTAACTGATCATCAACCTCTCGTCTCCATTTTCAACCCTCAGAAGGGCGTACCGATAATGACGGCACAGCGGCTACAGAGGTGGTCCCTTTTCCTAGGGGCACACCAATATGACATCGAGTACAAAGGAACTAAACAGCATGGGAATGCTGATGGATTGTCGCGCCTACCGTTGCTGACGGTGGAAGAAGAACTGGCAGTGGATCCAGTGGAGTTATTCCACTCGACTATAGTCGAATGTCTCCCTGTGATGAATGCAAACATAGAAAAGGAAACACGAAATGACCCGACACTCTCCTGGGTCTATGATTTAACGGAGAAGGGATGGCCAGCACATGGCGAACCACTGCTGCCAGCATTCTCGCCGAGAAGAGAACAGCTGTCAGTGTGCAGAGGAACCTTGATGTGTGGATCCAGAGTAGTAATTCCACCCAAATTGAAGGATAGAGTGCTCAATGAGCTTCATGAGGGTCATCTGGGAGGGGTAAAAATGAAAAACTTAGCCAGAGCGTTTGTGTGGTGGCCGGGAATCGATAGAGAAATCGAAGAGATGACCACGAGCTGTACAGGATTCCAGAAGGTCCAAACCGCCCCACCACAAGCCCCTCTACATCCATGGGAGTGGCCCTCATCTCCATGGCAAAGGGTGCACCTTGATTTTGCTGGTCCCTTTATGGACTCGATGTTTTTAATTGCGGTGGATGCACATTCAAAGTGGCCAGAGGTAATAAAAATGTCCTCAACCACCACAGAAAAAACTATCACAGTCTTACGAACCATATTCACCAGGAATGGGCTGCCTGAACAGATTTGCTCTGACAATGGACCACAGTTTGTGTCTGAAGAGTTCCGGAGGTTCCTAAAGAACAATGGTGTTAAGCATTACACATCCGCCCCATATCATCCAGCCACTAATGGATTGGCCGAGAGGTTTGTTCAAACATTCAAGAAGGCTATCAAGGCAATGTGTAATGAAGATATACCCCTACAACACAAGGTGGATAACTTCTTGTTTGCCTACCGGAATGCGACACATGCGGTTACCAACCAAACTCCAGCCATGATGTTCTTCAATCGAAGACTACGATGCCGCTTGGATTTGGTTAAGCCAAACGTCAGAAGAGATGTGGAGAACAGGCAGTTTCAGAATATGAATGAAAGGCCGACCAGGAGTTTTAAGATAGGTCAACCAGTTTTGGCCCGGGACTACCGCACAGAGAAATGGCAGCCAGGAACGATCTGTACACGGCAAGGACCTCTAATGTATACCGTGGACGTTGGAGAGAGCATTGTAAGACGCCATGCTGACCAGATTCTAGAGTCACTGGAAAACGTCAACTCCACACCACGATCTGATACACCTGGCAATGAAACCGAAGTACCAATTGCATCTACCGCAGAATCGGTGATATTGGAAGCAGACGAACCAAACAACGACATTGATCCTGACTCAACCTTGCCAGAAGAACCTGATATCCCAAAGCGGCGTTATCCAGACAGAATCAGGAAGCCTCCTCAAAGACTGAACTTATAATTGCTTAACTTCAACCAATGTATCTAGCAACCGTAATTGTAATTGTAATTAGTTATTATTTAGTTGTTAAATGAATGTTATGTACTGTTTATCTAAAAGGGGAGGAATTGTTGTGTATGTACCTTTAAGGGAATAACTGGTCTCAGACTGCAGTACCGGCAGTGACCACCCCTGTATAAAAGGCCCTAGCAGGCTTCTGTAGTTTCAGTTTCCAGGTTGTCTCCATTCAGTAAAGACTTGTTATAATCAACTCCTGCAGTCCGTGTCTCAATTATACACGGACATAATACTTTCCTCCCCTCCCCCCTTTCCCTGCCCCTGCACTTGCTTAAAACCTGTTACATCTCTAACTTTTGCAGTTCTGATGAAAGGCCATCGACCTGAAACGGTAACTCTGTTTCCACAGATGCTTTCTGACCTGCTGAGCATTTCCAGCATGTTGGCCCAGAAATTCGGGTCGCCACGGGTGAGTACGCACGGGGTACTCACCCGAAGGCCCAATGGAAGTGCCGGTTTCCTGCATGCACTGCGCATGCGCGGGAAACCGGCACTTCCGTTCCCCTGAACGAAGGGGTTCAGAGTTCGAACGCGTGCGCGGGAGAGGCTGCACGTGCGCATCGAACTTAGGTTTTTTTTACAGGTTTTCCCGGGAGGGTAAGTCTCCAGAAGTTAGACATGTAAAAAGCAGTCGCAAGGCCTGCTTTTAACAAGGTAAGTGGTGAATTAATTACAATTAAAACATTTTTTCCACAGGTTTATTATTTTTAAATACTTTAAAGCAAGGTAAGTTTATTTTTAGCCCCGTTAGAAAATAAAATTATTTTTTTCAAAAATTTAAATTGTTTAAACATAAACATAGAAACATAGAAACATAGAAGATAGGAGCAGGAGTAGGCCATTCGGGACTTCGAGCCTGCTCCGCCATTCAATGTGATCATGGCTGATCATCCAAATTCAGTACCCTGTCCCTGCCTTTTCCCCATATCCCTTGATCCCTTTAGCCTCAAGAAATATATCCAACTCTTTCTTGAATATATTTAATGAACTAGCCTCCACCGCCCTCTGTGGCAGAGAATTCCACAGGTTCACCACTCTCTGGGTGAAGAAATTCCTCCTCATTTCAGTCCTAAATGGCTTACCCCTTATCCTTAGACTATGACCCCTGGTTCTGGACTCCCCAGCCATCAGAAACATCCTTCCTGCATCTAGTCTGTCCAGACCTGACAGAATTTTATAGGTTTCGATGAGATCCCCTCTCAATCTTCTAAACTCCAGTGAGTATAAGCCCAATCGACACAATCTCTCCTCATACGTCATTCCTGCCATCCCAGATATCAGCCTGGTGAATCTTCGCTGCACTCCCTCCATGGCAAGAACGTCCTTCCTCAGGTAAGGTGACCAAAACTGCACACAATACTCAAGGTGCGGTCTCACCAAGGCCCTGTACAACTGTAGCAAGACATCCTTGTTCCTGTACTCGAACCCTCTTGCTACGAAGGCCAACATACCATTTGCCTTCTTAACCGCCTGCTGCACCTGCATGCTTACCTTCAGCGACTGGTGCACAAGGACCAAAATAGTTATTTCATGTAATTTATAGTTTATTTAAAAAATGTGATTTTTAAAAAAAATTTTTGAAGATTTAGTGCTGTTTTGGGGCCGTAGTATTTACAAGTCTTGACAGCTCTTCCTGTCAGACTTATGAATGGAGCATTCCCTGCTCCGATTGGCTCTCCATGGCCCACGTGATCCCAGGGGACGCATCGAACTAACTGCGCCCCTGGGATACGCAAGCACTGCGCGCCGGCAACTGGAGCAGGCCCCGGATCGGAATCCCACGCGGGCCCCACAGCTCAACGGCCGGCGCTCAAGCTAAGTGCAGGTCGGGGGCTTGCACCTGCGGGAAGCCCCCGACCCGAATTTCTGGGCCGTTATGTTTTCATTTATGGCAATAGGAACTGTTCAACTGCCTTCAAATCAGTCGGGATTCCCATTCCAGATCTCTCTCCAGCAAAATCATGAGGGGTCTGGACAGAGCAGATAGAGAGAAACTGTTCCCATTGGCGGAAGGGTCGAGAGCCAGAGGACACAGATTTAAGGTGATTGGCAGAAGAACCAAAGGCGACATAAGGAAAAACTTTTTTACGCAGCGAGTGGTTAGGATCTGGAATGCACTGCCTGGAGGGCTGGTGGAGGCAGACTCAATTGTGGCTTTCAAAAGGGAATTTGATAAGTATCTGAAGGAAAAAAAATTGCATGGCTCCGGGGAAAGGGCGGGGGAGTGAGACTAGCTGAAGTGCTCTTGCAGAGAGCCGGCACGGGCTCGACAGGCCGAATGGCCTCCTTCTGTGCTGTAACCATTCTATGATTCCACGTGTGGACACTCCCTCAGGTTCTGACACCAATGGCGGAGCATGGCAGGAAAGGTGGCAGTTGTGTGAGGAGCCAGGCACGGAGAGGTTGTGACCTTTGCTGTCTTTCTCCATCCAGCTCACAAGGTTTAGGTTCACCAGGGAGAAATCTGAGACACACAAAGGCTGTAGCGAACACCTCCTGCAAAACACAGAGTCAGTGGGAATTACTGAGCACTTTCTTTAATCAGTTGCTGTCAAGAGTGTTGAGCCAGAAGTAACAACAGAAGAAAGAGAAGAGTGAACGTCAATCATTAAATGTTCAGTGAAAACCAAAGGGATATTAGTGTTTATACAGCCTGCCGCAGGTAGAGGGCAGCAACACACAGCCTGACTGTATCAAACACCTCATCATTCATTACATAGCAATATACGCGTATTAGCACTTTTTGTTTTTATTATTCATTCTCGGAGATGTGGGCGTCGATGGCAAGCCCAACATTTATTGCCCATCCCGAGTTGCCCTCGAGAAGGTGGTGGTGAGCCGCCTTCTTCAACCGCTGCAGTCCGTGTGGTGAAGGTGCTCCCACAGTGCTGTTAGGGAGGGAGTTCCAGGATTTTGACCCAGCGACGATGAAGGAATGGCGATATACTTCCAAGTTGAGATGGTGTGTGACTTGGAGGGGAGCTTGGAGGTGGTGGTGTTCCTGTGCGCCTGCTGCCATTGTCCTTCTAGGTGGTGGTGGTGGTCACGGGTTTGTGAGGTGCTCCCGAAGAAGCTTTGGCGCTGTATGACAGTGTCAGGCTGTTGCTTGGTTAGTCTGTGGGACAACGCTCCCAACTTTGGCCCCAGTCCCCAGCTGTTAGTGAGGAGGAATTTGTAGGGTCGACTGGGCTGGGTGCGCCTTCGTCATGTCCTGATTCGATGCCTGGATCGCAGTCAAGTGGCCCATCCATTCAAAGACAGACTATCAATCAGGAATCCTATCCTGTCTGTGCAGTGTGTTAAATGTATTGACTGGTAGGTCAAAGTAAAAATGAGCAAGCATTTATTTAGAACGTTATCACATCACTCAGTAACATCCCAAAGCACTTCATATTCAATGAATCATTTGAAGCATATTAGCTGTTGTGATGTACGTTTGCAGAGCCACACAGACTAGGCAAATCACAAGTTCAATCCTAATCCCAGGCAGGGCAGAAGCGGTAGAAGCAGTACAATGGCCTCAGCACCAACCCAGACTAAGGGAAGGGGTGGGGGAATCAGCCGGGAGTTCAGCTCTTGATCACGAATCAATGACTGCTGCTTGTGATTAGGCGCGAGGTGAGAAGAGAATTGTGATGCCTTCCATTGCAGATTAGTCTAGTTTCCCAAATGAAGAATGGCCACTTGGGCAAGGTATCAGAGGACCGTACTCCAACAATGACCATCACTGTCCAGGAGAGATGGGGAGAATAGAGAAAGAAAGTGAAGGAAGAACAGAAGGTGCCAGAAAGGGTCATGCAAATTCCTCGATGATTGCCAACCAGTCTAAATGTATTCAGTGGCATTCAGATGATCTCCTGAAATTTGCCTGTTATCAGTGACACCAGAAACAATCTCAGTCTGAAAGCAGGCTTCCGACACAATAGGTTGACTGATGCGTTCAGTTTGCTTTTAAATATCAGCAGAATGCAGAGGCTTTAACACCAGCCCCTTCCCATTAAACACACGACGACCTTTTACTAAAGAAGTATAACGAGAGAATTCTAATGGGAGCCGATGTGTAAATAGGTAGAATTAAACATGAGCTGGGGAATGCACTTGGCAAGGCAAACAGTGAACGCCAAGACTGTACTTCATCTCCACACCTCCTCTACGTTACACTAATCACTAAAGGTAGTGATGCAGGCCATTTTAAAAAGTAATCCAAGTCGTCAGGTTCATTTCGAGAGGAACAGAATTGAAACGCAGAGCAGTCATTTTAAACTTGTATCGAACCTTGGTTAGACCACACTTGGAGTGCTGTGCACAATCTGGTCCCCATATTATAAACAGGATATAAAGGCACTGGAGAAGGTGCAAAAAAGATTTACAAGGATGATACCAGAACTGAGGGGTTATAACTATCAGGAAAAACTGAGGCTCTTTTGTCTAGAAAAGAGAAGGCTGAGGGGTGACCTGATAGAGGCCTTTAAAATTATGAAAGTGTTCAACAGGGTAGACGTAGAGAAAATGTTTCCACTAGTTGAGAAGTCCAGAACTCGGGGCCATCAATATAAGATAGTCACTAATAAATCCAATGGGGAATTCAGGGGAAACTCCTTCACCCAAGAGTGGTGAGAATGTGGGACTCGCTACCACAGGGAGTGGTTGAGGTGAATAGTATAGATACATTTAAGGGGAGGCTGGATAAACACATGAGGGAAAAAGGAATAGAAGGATATGTTGATGGGGTGAGATGAAGTCGGGAGGAGACTCGGGTGGAGCATAAACACCGGCACAGACTAGTTGCTCATGTTAGTTCTATAAGTTTGTATAGTTTCAGGAATATTGGGAGGACTCGTAAAAATCAACATTTCATTGTGCAGTACACACGTCTGCTGCATATATGACAAATAAAATTGAACTGAATTGACTTGAATAACACCAAAGTTGGTAAAGAGTGATTGATGGGTCAGATTGCCTGGGGAGGTTCAGCTTGTGGAAACTAATACCCGAAGTAGGCAGAAGCTTGAAGACAAAAAGCAATCTGTACACAGGACCGTTCGATCGTTTTCACCGTCATCTCATTCAGGAGTCTGACAGTTAAAGGAAGCGTAGTATACTGGCACAGGGTAAACCCTGAGCTCCCAGTGAGGACCCCCACTCAATGGGAGCAAGGGTCAGTAACACTGATTATCCGACCTAGACTCCCTTTGAGCATGGCTGTCTACTGAGGGTAGTGACAGAGGAACATTAGGAACAGGAGGAGGCCATTCCGCCCATTGAGCTTACTCTGCCATTCTGCTGTCAGCTGTGGCTCAGTGGGTAGCACACTCACCTCTGAGTCAGAAGGTTGTGGGTTCGAGTCTCACTCCAGGGGCTTGAGCACAAAAATCTAGGCTGACACTCCAGTGCAGTGCTGAGGGAGTGCTGCATTGTCAGAGGTGCCGTCTTTCCGATGAGACGTTAAACCGAGGCCCTGTCTGCTCTCTCAGGTGGACGTAAAAGATCCCGTGGCATTTTTTCGAAGAGCAGGGGAGTTATTTATCCCCGGTGTCCTGGCCAAACTTATCCTTCAATCAACATAACAAAAACAGATAATCTGGTCATTATCACATTGCTGTTTGTGGGAGCTTGCTGTGCGCAAATTGGCTGCCGCGTTTCCCACATTACAACAGTGACTACACTTCAAAAGTACTTCATTGACTGTAAAGCGCTTTGAGACGTTCGGTGGTCGTGAAAGGTGCTAGAGAAATGCAATTCTTCCTTTCAATGAGATCATGACTGATCTGCACCTCAATTCCATTTTCTCGCCTTTGCTCCATATCGCTAGATATCGCTACCCGACAAAAAGCTATCGCCCTTCGTCCTGGAAGCTCCAATTGGCCCCCAGCATCCACAGCCTTTTGAGAGGGTGGGGGGGGGGCGGAGAGAGTTCCCGATTTCCACTACACTTTGAGTGAAGAAGTTTCCTGACATCATCCCTGAATGACCCAGCTCTAATTTTAAGATTATGTCCCTTCATTCTTGATTCCCCCACCAGAAGAAATAGTTTCTCTGTATTTCTCCTATCAAATCCTTTAATCATTTTAAACACCTCAATCCGATCACCCCTCAGTCTCCTACACTCTAAGGAATACAAGCCAGGTGCGAGTGTGCTGGAATTACCATCACCAGAAAGGAAGATTATAGGCAATTCACTGAAAACTGATCGACAGGGTAGATGCTGGGAGGATGTTTCCCCCTGGCTGGAGAGTCTAGAACCAGGGGTCACAGTCTCAGGATAAGGGGTCGACTATTGAGGACTGAGATGAGGAGGAATTTCTTCACTCAGAGGGCAGTGAATCTTTGGAATTCTTTGCCCCAGAGGGCTGTGGAGGCTCAGTCGCTGAGTATATTCAAGGCTGAGATCGATAGATTTTTGGACTCTGGGGGAATCAAGGGAAACGGGCATCTGGTGGGAAAGTGGAGTTGAGGTAGAAGATCAGCCATGATCGTATTGAGGGGCCGAATGGCAGAGCAGGCTCGAGGGGCCGAATGGCCAACTCCTGCTCCTATTTCAACGTTCTTATAAAACGTACCCTAGAAGCAAAGGCAGGTTGAACTGTTTTGATACATCAGTTACACTGCTAACCAGTCAGAGAACCACAGAGCTGTACAGTACAGAAGGAGGCCGTTCGGCCCATTGTACCTATGCTGGCTCTTTGCCGGAGAAATGGTTATAGGCCTTTAGATGAAGACGTAGATTTGAACAAAAAGAACACAAGTGCAACTTGCTACCTTGCCGTATAAACTGCAAAAACGTAATCTTGCTCAGCACTTTGTGATTGATTTTTTTATAGCACCTCGTCACATCCTCGGGATTTCCCAAAGCACAACAGAAGAGTGATCAGAGTGAGCCTCAGCAGTGAACTAGACAGAGATGCCATAAAAAACTGAACCCAGATAAGGCTGTGATTCTGAATGGAGTTACACTGTGTTATATGGAGCCCAGTTACTGTGGTTCCAAAGCCATGTGATTTAATTGGCAATATTCTTACCTTGGACCATGAATCGCAGTGTGTTAAAGTAATTATTGGTTGTACAACAAACTGCACACTGCTCAGGCCTTGATATCTATAGGGTGATCTAGAAGTTTAATGAGTCCTTGTTACGGAGTTGGTTTATGTTGGATAATTCAAGAATAGTGATCACATAAATAACCCCTAAAGACAAACCCGGAGTGCAGGAGCCCGAGGGGGAAGTTACTCCGGAGTATTTGATTATATGCAATCAGAAAACAGTTCAAAGATTTCAATTGTCATTTTTAATGGGAAGTTTAGACGTATGTGGGATCAACAAAGTGTCAGACTCCCTCCCCTGCCCTTCCCCACACAGTCATTGAGAGAAACTATCAGGGAGTGAGAAATACAGTCAAAAGACCAAAGAATCGTACAGCACAGGAGTCCATTTGGCCCATCGTGCCTGTGCCAGCTCTTTGAAAGAGCTCTCCAATTAGTCCCACTCGCCCTGCCCTTTCCCCACAGCCCTGTAAATGCTTAAGTGTTTATCCAATTCCCTTTTGAAAGTTACTATTGAATCTGCTTCCAGTGCCCTTTCAGGCAGCGCATCCCAGATCACAACAACTCGCTGTGTTAAAACATTTTTTTCCTAATTTCCCTCTAATGTTTTGCCAATTATCTTAATTCTGTGTCCTCTGATTACTGACCCTTCTACCAGTGGAAACAGTTTCTCCTTATTTACTCTATCAAAACCCTTTATGATTTTGAACACCTCTATTAAATCTCCCCTTAACCTTCTCTGCTGTAAGGAGAACAATCCCAGCTTCTCCAGTCTCTCCACGTAACTGAAGTCCCTCATCCCTGGTAGCATTCTAGTAAATCTCTTCTGCACCCTCTCCAAGGCCTTGACATCCTTCCTAAAGTGTGGAACATACCATAGAAAGTGAGGTTGTGGAAGCCTGAGTGAGATAGGACAGTCCAGTTCCCTTTCAGCAGAAACCCCCAACACTAACTTACCCGTATTAACATCATTTCAAAGTAATTTGAGTTGTCCATAAAATTGAGCTTATCCCAAACTCTGCTGCCCGTGTCCTAACTCACACCAAGTCGGGTTCTCCCATCATTCCTGTGCTTGCTGACCTACATTGGCTCCCGGTCTAGCAATGCCTCAAATTTAAAATTCTCATCTTTGTGTTGAAATCCCTCCAGGGCCTCGCCCCTCCCTATCTCTGTAACCTCCTCCAGCCCCACAACAACCCTTCGAGATTTCTGCGCTCCTCTAATTCAGGCCACTTGTACATCCCTGATTTTCTTCATCCCACCATTGGCGGCCGTGCCTTCAGCTGCCGAGGCCCTACACTCTGGAATTACCTCCCTAAACCTCTCCACCTCTCTATCCACCTTTAAGACGCTCCTTAAAACCTGCCTCATCTGTCCTAATATTTCATGTGGCTCGGTGTCAAATTTTGTTTGATAACGCACCTGTGAAGCGCCTTGGGACGCTTTACTACGTTAAAGGCGCTGTTGTTGTATGTGAAGTGCTTGTCTAAGAGACAGATTAGGGCGCGATATAAATGTGTGTTTTTCTTTCTTCCTTTCCTTTCTCCCACTTTGTCAATAACAGAATGTCCCACTCCACATTGACTCAGTAAGACATCCCATAGCATAAAACAAACAGCCACTGTGTGATTTATACATGACTTAAAAAAAGAAAAGAAAGATTTGCATTTATATAACACGACTTCAGGACATTCCAAAGCGCTTTACAGCCAACAAACTACTTTTGAAGTGTAGTCACTGTTGTAATGTGGGAAACGCAGCAGTGAATTTGCACACAGCAAGCTCCCACAAACAGCAATGGCCCAGAAATTAGTGTCCCAACGCGCGAGTAAGCACGATAGCAAAATACTGCAGATGTTGGAAATCTGAAATAACAACAGAAAATGCTGGAAAAACTCAGGAGGTCAGGCAACATCCGTGGAGAGAAACTTGAGTTGACGTTTCGGGTTGAACCCTTCTTCAAAACTGGAAAGAAAAGAAAATAGATCGAAGGCAGGGCTGCGATCGGACAAAAGAAGTGAAAGAGACAAAAGTAGTAGAAGAGACAATAAAAGGTGTTCGAAGCTAGACGAGATGGTAATAGGCTGAGATTAGGTGTGAAGTGTACTGGCAGGGCAAGAGATAGCTGCCAGGTGGGAGAGAGAAACAAAAGGAAAGGGGGGGGGGGGGAAAGGAGTGGAAAAATTACAAGAAAAAAGTAATAGGGGCCGAGGTTATGATCTGATTGTTGAACTCGATATTGAGTCCGGAAGGCTGCAAAGTGCCTAATCGGAAGATGAGGTGCTGTTCCTCGAGTTTACGTTGAGCTTCTGTGGAACAATACAAGAGGCCAAGGACGGTGAGGTCCGAGTGGGAATGGAGCGGTGAATTAAAATGACAGGCGACCGGAAGCTCGGGGTCACCCTTACGGACTGAACTGAGGTGTTCCGCAAAGCGGTCACCCAATCTGCGTTTGGTCTCCCCACTGTAGAGGAGACCGCATCGTGAGCAGCGAATACAGTATACTAGATTGCGAGAAGTACAAGTAAATCGCTGTTTCACCTGGAAGGGGTGTTTGGGGCCCTGGACAGTGGGAAGGGGGGGGAGGTATAGGGGCAGGTGTTACATCTCCTCCGCTTGCACGGGAAGGTGCCAGGCGAAGGGGAAGGACTGTTTGGGGTGATAGAGGAGTGGACTAGGGTGTCTCGGAGAGAGCGGTCTCTACTGAATGCTGAAAGGGGAGGGGAGGGGAAGATACGTTTGGTGGTGGGATCACTTTGGAGGTAGCGGAAATGCCGGAGGATGATCCGTTGAATGTGGAGGCTGGTGGGATGAAAGGTGAGGACAAGGGGAACCCTATCGTGGTTCCGGGAGGGAGGGGCAGGGGTGAGGGCAGAGGTGCGGGAGATAGAACTGACACGGTCGAGGTCAGTGTCAACCACGATAGAGGGGAATCCTCGGTTGTGGAAAAAGGAAGACATGTCTGAAGCACTGGTGTGGAAGGTGGCATCGTCGGAGCAGATACGGCGGAGACGGAGAAACTGGGAGAATGGAATAGAGTCCTTACAGGAGGCGGGGTGGGAGGAAGTGTAGTCCAGGTAGCTGTGGGAGTCAGTGGGCTTGTAGTGAATATTGGTCGATAACCTATCCCCAGAGATGGAGACGGAAAAGTCGAGGAAGGGAAGGGAAGAGTCAGAGATGGACCATGTGAAGGTGAGGGAAGGGTGGAAATTGGAAGCAAAGTGAATTAAATTGTTTAGTTC
Source organism: Somniosus microcephalus (assembly GCF_052327205.1). NCBI lineage: Eukaryota > Metazoa > Chordata > Chondrichthyes > Squaliformes > Somniosidae > Somniosus > Somniosus microcephalus. The sequence goes on from NC_141004.1 coordinate 6,045,671, forward strand.
GGGGCGAGAGCAGGAAATGGCACCGATACAGTCATCAATGTATCGGAAAAAGAGGTGAGGGAGGGGGCCTGAGTAGGACTGGAACAAAGATTGTTCCACATAGCCCACGAAAAGGCAGGCATAGCTAGGACCCATGCAGGTACCCATGGCAACACCTTTGATTTGGAGGAAATGAGTGGAGTTAAAGGAGAAGTTGTTCAATGTGAGAACAAGTTCAGCCAGGCGGAGGAGGGTGGTGGTGGATGGGGACTGGTCGGGCCTCTGTTCAAGGAAGAAGCGGAGCGCCCTCAGGCCATCCGGGTGGGGGATGGAGGTGTAGAGGGATTGTACGTCCATGGTGAAAAGGAGACGGTTGGGGCCAGGAAACTGGAAACTGTTAAAGTGGCGGAGGGCGTCCGAAGAGTCGCGAATGTAGGTGGGAAGAGACGGGACAAGGGGAGAAAAGATAGAGTCGAGATAGGAAGAGATAAGTTCGGTGGGGCAAGGACAGGCTGAAACGATGGGTCTACCAGGGCAGTCCTGTTTGTGGATCTTGGGAAGGAGGTAGAAGCGGGCTGTGCGGGGTTGGGGAACTATGAGGTTGGTGGCAGCGGGGGGAAGATCTCCAGAGGAGATGAGGTCAGTGACAGTCTTGGAAATGGTGGTTTGATGTTCGGTAGTGGGGTCATGGTCCAGGTGGAGGTAGGAGGAGGTGTTGGAGAGTTGGCGTTCAGCTTCCGCTAGGTAGAGGTCAGTACGCCAAACAACAACAGCACCACCCTTGTCAGCAGGTTTAATGACAATGTCAGGGTTGGATCTAAGAGAATGGAGTGCTGCAAGTTCAGAGGGAGATAGGTTGGAGTGAGTGAAGGGAGCAGAGAAATGGAGACGGCCAATGTCACGGCGGCAGTTAGCGATGAAAAGATCTAGAGAGGGTAAGAGGCCAGGGGGAGGGGTCCAGGTAGAACGGGAATTCTGCAAGCGGGAGAAAGGGTCAGTTGTGCGGGGGGAAGACTCCTGGCCAGAGAAGTGGGCACGGAGACGAAGGTGGCGGAAAAAGAGCTCAACATCGTGCCGAGCTCGAAATTCATTGAGGTGGGGGCGTAAGGGGATGAAGCTCAGGCCTTTGCTGAGGACTGATCGTTCAGGGTCAGAGAGTGGAAGGTCAGAGGGGATAGTGAAAATGCGGCAGGGGGTGAGATTGGGAGAAGGGGGGTCAGAGGAAAGTGAAGGGGAAGAAGGTTCCGGAGGGGCGTTGGTGTCCAAGAGTTGATGAAGCTTGCGATCCTTGACATCGGAAAGGAAGAAAAAAAGTTTTTTGTTGAAGCGTCGGATGAGTCGAAGGATGAAATGGAACTGTGGACCTGGACAGCTTTGAGATAGAGTGCGCCGGTGCTGCTGAAGAGAGAGGTCGAGAGTGTTCATGTGGTGCCGCATGGCGTTGAGCGTGGATCTCAGGATGCGGCGAGAGCAGTAGTTCAAGGAACGAAGAATATCTTGGAGATATTTGTAATCCTGGGTGGATCCAAAGCACGAAGGGTGGAAGTTTAGTTGGAATCCACGTGGAATAAGTCGGAACCGGAGACAGTTGCTGAGGAAAATGATGTGGCTGTGAAACCGAGTCTTGGCAGATACCTGATCAAACACGAGAAGGGAAACTGAAAGTAATGAAGATGAACAAGGTTGAAGAGCCAAACGGAGATCCCGTCGAAGAGAAGAGCAGAACTTCTTCAAGGTAGGCATTCCTAGAAGAGGTGTGGCAGTGAACCAAACACTAGTACGATAGCAAAATACTGCAGATGTTGGAAATCCGAAATAACAACAGAAAATGCTGGAAAAACTCAGCAGGTCAGGCAACATCCGTGGAGAGAAATTTGAGTTGACGTTTCGGGTCGAACCCTTCTTCAAAACTGGAAAGAAAAGAAAATAGATTGACGGCAGGGCTGCGATCGGACAAAAGAAGTGAAAGAGACAAAAGAAGTAGAAGAGACAATAAAAGGTATTCGAAGCCAGACGAGATGGTAATAGGCTGAGATTAGGTGTGAAGTGTACTGGCAGGGCGTGTACTCACGCGTGGGACCGATGGAATTGCCGGTTTTCTGCATGCACAGCGCATGCGCGGGAAACCGGCATTTCCGATCCTCTGAACCAAGGGGTTCAGAGGTCGAACGCGTGCGCGCAGGGGTCTGCGCGTGCGCGTTGAACTTCCTTTTTTTTTCCAGGTTTGCCCGTGTGTGAAGGCCTCCACTTTTTACACTTTAAAAAAGCAGACTTAAGGACTTAATTTTAAAAGGTAAGTGGTCTATTAATTAAAATTAGAATTTTTTTTCCACAGGTTTATTATTTTTAAAGACTTTACAGTAAGGTAAGTGTATTTTTAGCCCCGATTTTTTATTAAATTATTTTTTTCAAAAATTTAAATTATTGTTTAAAATAGTTATTTAAAGTTATTTATAGTTCATTTAAATAGTGTGATGTTTTTTTAAATTTTATTTCAAGTTTAAGTACTGTTTTGGGCGCCCGGAGTTTTCATGAGTTTGACAGTTCTTACTGTCAAACTCATGAATGAACTTTTGCATCCTCCGATTGGTTGCCCAGTGCTCACGTGATCCCAGCCGACGCATCGCACTAAGTACGCCGCTGGGCCACGCAAGCACAGCGCGCCGGGAGCTGAACCGGGCCACAGACAGGAAATCCACGCAGGCCCAGGCTTCAACTGCCGGCGCGCTAGGTAAGTGTAGGTCGGGGGCTTGCACCCGCGGGGAGCCCCCGACACCAATTTCTGGGCCATTGTGTACATGACCAGATAATCAGTTTTTTAGTATTGTTGGTTGAGGGATAAATAGTGGCCCAGGACACTGGGGAGAACTCCCCTGCTCTTCTTCAAAATTGTTTATGTCTATCTGAGATGACAGACGGGGCCTCAGATTTAACGTCTCATCTGAAAGACGGCACCTCCCTCAGTACAGTACTGCACTGGGGTGTCAGTCTAGATTTTTGTGCTCAAGTCTCTGGAGCGGGACTATGAACCCACAACCTTCTGACTCAGAGGTGAGAGGGTGCTGCCCACTGAGCCACGGCTAACTCAGTTGGATCTTATCTTTCTCATTAAGCATAATAAACCTCATCTCTCTCCTTTTCAACAGGGAAACCATCAACTCACAGAATACTGCACAAAACTATCCAGCAAGAATACATACTGAAGCTGAAAGATTAATTGCATTGACTGTTTGTAGACTTTCCTATCAATCAGCAGAGGGCAGTGTTAGGTTTGGTATTAGAAAACTCTCCACATTCTGCATCAAGCTGACTCGTAGCTCCAGGCTCAGAGGTTCTGTTCAAAGATACAGGAGCAGCATTACCATGGAAAAGAAAATGGTGGAAGTTCACAACAGGTCCATCAGCACCTGAACAGTACAGACCCAACACCCAGCGAGTGGGAGGCTGGGGGCAGGGTAGGGTGTGGGCACTGGAGGTCTTTGTGTTGGAGCAAGCTCGCAAGTCTGGTGAGGAGAACGTTGGAGGGTCAAAGCTGGAGGCGGCAACGGTTCAGATGAGGGTTTCAGCAGTGGTGGGTGTGAGGTATAGTCAGGGGGAGGGGCGATATTATAGAGGATAAACCGGTGGCCTTGGTGAGATTTGAAGCTCAACTTAGGGTCACCTGGGACCAAGATGGTGTATCATTGGGATCAACATGAATGAGTAGCCAGGAAAGGGGAGGGAACCAGCGCTAAGGTGCTAAACAGGAGGTGTGCAGGGTGGCTTTGGTCTTGCTCATGTTGAGTTGTGGAAAATTCTGACTCATCCATGACCTGATGTTGGGTGGGGACTGGATCTGGTTCAGCTGTGATGCCCCTCACAGTTGAATAAGTTGATAACCTTCACCATTGAGGCTTACAAATGAACAATGGGTACCTGGGAGAGATACCAGAGGGCACACAGCATCCATGGCAATGTACCCCAGCAAGAGTCAACATCTCTAGCAGTCAAATTTTGTCTAATAACACGCCTTGGGACGTTTTACTACGTTAAAGGCGCTATATAAATGTAAGTTGTTGTAGGAAGGAGAAAGTTACTCTCATATACTGAACATAACAATGCAGGAAGGACAAATCAGACAAAAATTTAATTGCGAGCTTTCAGAATAGGTTTGAGGAGCGAAACAGCTTCTGAGCATTTTCAACAGAATTAAAAACACAAGATCGGAACTGTGACCCACACAGAATCAAACAGCAGCCGGTAGGTTAAAATAATCACACAATCACACGTAAATAATTGAATTTTCTTTTTTGTGAAAACTCCTTAATACTTCCACATTTGTTCCTGCAAACAGCCTGCAGCGCGAGAATTCATTTGAATAAAGAGATTCCCAGAGGTTGGGAACATGCAATAAATCCGCGTGAAAAGGAATAATGGTAGTTGTCAGTGTTAGACAAGCTGATGTATACTGCACTTTGACATCAAGAGCGATCACTGAGACAGAGACAGTGCCTGAACCTTTCTCCAAACGCTTCAGCTGTGATGACAATAGGCACTTGGTGTTTACACACTATCCTAACTCAGTGTTCTGTGTCAGTGGAATTTGAGTGAAGCACCTGCACTTGTTTCTTTCAACTTTAAATAAAAGTCTGACTGTACTAAAGGAAGTCAATTTTTTTTAATCACACCCCCCATAACTTACAACCGGCTCCTGTTCTCGCCCCTCCTCTCCTGAGGGCACTGACTCTCATGAGGTGTGGTTCCACGGGGGCTGACTGTCAGTCAGTATCTCACCCAATGAGACACTCCAATGCAATACTGAGGGAGTGCTGCACTGTCAGAGGTGCCGTCTTTCAGATGCGGCGTTAAACTGAGGCCCCGTCTGCCCTCTCAGGTAGACGCAAAAGATCCCACGGCACTATTTCAAAGTAGAGCAGGGGAGTTATCCGCGGTGTCCTGGCCAATATTTATCTCTCAATCAACATCACTAAAAACTTAAATACCTGATAAGGACCTGAAGGAAAAATAATTGCAGGGCTACGGGGGAAAGGGTGGGGGGGGGGTGGGACTAGCTGAATTGCTCTTGCAGAGAGCCGGCACGGGCTCGACGGGCCGAATGACATCCTACTGTGCTGCAACAATTCTAGGATTCTACTCTATGAAAACAGATTATCTGGCCATTATCACGTTGCTGTTTGTGGGAGCTTGCTGTGCACAAATTGGCTGCCGCGTTTCCTACATTACAACAGAGACTACACTCCAAAAGTACTCCATTGGCTGTGGACACTTAGAAAATATCAATGGAATTAGACAAAGTCAACATGGACTTATGAAAGGGAAATTGTGTTTGACAAACCTACTGGAGTTTTTTGAGGATATAACTGGTAGAATAGATAAGGGAGAATCAGTAGATGTGGTGTATTTGGATTTTCAGAAGGCCTTTGATAAAGTCCCAAATAAGAGGTTAGTGTGCAAAATTAAAGCACATGGGATTGGGGGTAATATACTGGCATGGATTGAAAATTGGTTAACAGACAGGAAACAGAGAGTAGGAATAAATGGGTCTTTTTCGGGGTGGCAGGCGGTGACTAGTGGGGACCCGCAGGGATCAGTGCTTGGGCCCCAGCTATTCACAATATATATCAATGATTTGGATGAGGGAACCAAATGTAATATTTCCAAGTTTGCTGACGACACGAAACTAGGTGGAATTGTGAGTTGTGAGGAGGATGCAAAGAGGCTTCAAGGCGATTTAGAAAAATTGAGTGAATGGGCAAATACATGGCAGATGCAGTATAACGTGGATAAATGTGAAGTTATCCTCTTCGGTAGGAATAACAGAAAGGCAGAGTATTATTTAAATGGTGATAGATTGGGAAATGTTGATGTACAAAGGGACCTGGGTGTCCTTGTACACCAGTCACTGAAAGCAAACATGCAGGTGCAGCAAGCAGTTAGGAAGGCAAATGGTATGTTGGCCTTCATTGCAAGAGGATTTGAGTACAGGAGCAAGGGTGTCTTACTACAGTTATACTGGGCCTTGGCGAGACCACACCTGGAGTGCTGTGTGCAGTTTTGGTCTCCTTACCCAAGAAAGGATATACTTGCCATAGAGGGAGTGCAGCGAAGGTTCACCAGACTGATTCCTGGGATGGCAGGACGAGGAGAGATTGGGTCGACTAGGCCTGTATTCACTAGAGTTTAGAAGAATGATCTAATTGAAACGTATAAAATTCTGACAGGACTAGACAGACAGGATGCAGGGAGGATGTGTTCCCTGGCTGGGGGGTTTAGAACGAGGGGTCACAGTCTCAGGATATGGAGTAGGACATTTAGGAATGAGTTGAGGAGAAATTTCTTCACTCAGAGGGTGGTGAACCTGTGGAATTCTCTACCACAGAAGGTTGTGGAGGCCAAGTCGCTGAATATATTTAAGAAGGAGATAGATAGATTTCTAGGCACAAAAGGCATCAAGGGGTATGGGGAGAGAGCGGGAATATGGTATTGAGATAGAGGATCAGCCATGATCATATTGAATGGCGGAGCAGGCTCGAAGGGCCGAATGGCCGACTCCTGCTCCTATTTTTCTGTTTCTAAAGCGTTTCGGGACTCCCTGAATTTGCAAAAGACGCGATAGTAAAGCAAGTTCTTTCTTTCCTCCACAGAGTAACAGGAAGTGGTAGCATACTGGTAACGTTACTGGGCTTGTAATCCAGAGTCATTAGACTAATGATCCAAAACTGTGGGTTCAAATCCCACCATAGCAACTGGGGATATATAAATTCAGTTAATTAAATAAACCTGGAATAAAAAAAGCTAGTAATTGTAACCATGGAACTATCGGTTTGTTATAAAAACCCATCTGGTTCAATTATATTTTTTAGAAAAGGAAATCTGCCATCCTTACCTGGTCTGGCCTATATGTGACTCCAGACTCTTAACTGCCCTCTGAAAAGGCCTAGCAAGCCACGAAACACAATAAGAATAAAACTGGACGGCACACCCAGCCCAGTCAACCCTGCAAAGTCCTCCTCACCAACATCTGGGGACTTGTGCCAAAATTGGGAGAGCTGTCCCACAGACTATCAAGCAACAGCCTGACACAGTCAGAATCATACCTTTCAGCCAATGTCCCAATGTAAATAAATCTGGAATAATTATATTAATGGTGACCATGAAACTATCGGATTGTTGTAAAAACCCATCTGATTCACTAATGTCCTTTAGGGAAGGAAATCTGCCGTCCTTACCCGGTCTGGCCTATATGTGACTCCAGACCCAGAGCAATGTGGTTGACTCTTAACTGCCCTCTGAAATGGCCAGCGAGACACGCAGTTGTAACAAACCACTATGAAACAAAATAATAAGAATGAAACCGGACGTCGACCTCGGCCAAAATTTATTGCCCATCCCTAATTGCCCTCAAGAAGGTGGTGGTGAGCTGCAGTCCGTGTGGGGCAGGCACTCCCACAGTGCTGTTAGGGTGGGAGTTCCAGGATTTTGACCCAGCGACGATATACTTCTAAGTCAGGATGGTGTGTGTCTTGGAGGGGAACTTGGAGGTGGTGGTGTTCCCATGCGCCTGTTGCCCTTGTCCTTCTAGGTGGAAGAGGTCATGGGTTTGGGAGTTGCTGCCGAAGAAGCCTTGGTGAGTTGCTGCAGTGCATCTTGTAGATGGTACACACTGCAGCCACGGTGCGCCGGTGGTGGAGGGAGTGAATGTTTAAGGGGCTAGATGGGGTGCCAATCAAGCGGGCTGCTTTGTACTGGATGGTGTCGAGCTTCTTGAGTGTTGTAGGAGCTGCACTCATCCAGGCAAGTGGAGAATATTCCATCACACTCCTGACTTGTGCCTTGTAGATGGTGGAAAGGCTTTGGGGAGTCAGGAGGTGAGACACTCGCCGCAGAATACCCAGCCTCTGACCTGCTCTTGTTGCCACAGTATTTATGTGGCTGGTCCAGTTAAGTTTCTGGTCAATGGTGACCCCCAAGATGTTGATGGTGGGGGATTCGGCAATGGTAATACCATTGAATGTCAAGGGGCGGTGGTTAGACTTTTGCTTGTTGAAGATAGTCATTGCCTGGCACTTCTGTGACGCGAATGTTACCTGCCACTTATCAGCCCAAGCCCAAGCCCAAGCTTCATTATCTGAGCAGTTGTGAATGGCGCTGGACACTGTGTTTCCACCACCCCCCCCCGCGCCCCCTGATTCCCATTGACCTCAATTTTACCAGGGCTCCTTGATGCCACACTCAGTCAACTGCTGCCTTGATGTGAAGGGCAGTCACTCTCACTTCACCTCTGGAATTCAGCTCCTTTGTCCATGTTTGGACCAAGGTTGTAATGAGGTCGGCAGCTGAGTGGTCTTGGCGGAACCCAAACTGGGCATCAGTGAGCAGGTTATTGGTGAGTAAGTGCCGCTTCATAGCACTTTCGATGACACCTTCCATCACTTTGCTGATGATTGAGAGTAGACTGATGGGGCGGTAATTGGCCGGATTGGATTTGTTCTGCTTTTCGTAGACAGGACATACCCGGGCAGTTTTCCACATTGTCGGATAGATGCCAGTGTTGTAGCTGTACTGGAACAGCTTGGCTAGAGGCGAGGCTAGTTCTGGAACACAAGTCTTCAGCACGATAGCCAGGATGTTGTCGGGGCCCATAGCCTTTGCTGTATCCAGTGCCGTTTCTTGATATCACGTGGAGTGAATCGAATTGGCTGAAGACTGGCTTCTGTGATGGTGGGGACCTCGGGAGTAGGCCGATATGGATCATCCACTCGGCACTTCTGGCTGAAGATGGTTGTAAACGCTTCAGCCTTGCAATTTGCACTCACGTGCTGGGTTCCACCATCATTGAGGATGGGGATATTCATGGAGCCTCTTCCTCCCGTTAGTTGTTTAATGGTCCACTACCATTCACGACTGGATGTGGCAGGACTGCAGAGCTTTGATCTGATCCGTTGATTGTGGGATCGCTTAGCCCTGTCTATAACATACTGCTTCCGCTTTTTAGCATGCATGTCGTCCTGTGTTGCAGCTTCCCCAGGTTGTCACCTCATTTTTAGGTATGCCTGGTGCTGCTCCTGGCATGCTCGTCTACACTCCTTATTGAACCTGGGTTGAAACCCTTGCTTGATGGTAATGGTAGAGTGAGGGAGATGCTGGGCCATGAGGCTACAGATTGTGGTGGAATACAATTCTGCTGCTGCTGATGGCCCACAGCGCCTCATGGATGCCCAGTTTTGAGCTGCTAGATCTGTCCTGAATCTATTCCATTTAGCACGGTGGTAGTGCCACACAACACAATGGAGGGTGTCCTCAGTGTGAAGACGGGACTTCGTCTCCACAATGACTGTGCAGTGGTCACTGCTGCCAATACTGTCATTGTCAGATGCATCTGCGACAGGTAGATTGGTGAGGATGAGGTCAAGTAGGTTTTCCCCTCGTGTTGGTTCTCTCACCACCTGTCGCAGGCTCAGGCTGGCAGTTATGTCCTTCAGGACTCAGCCAGCTCGGTCAGTAGTGGTGCTACCGAGCCACTCTTGGTGATGGACATTGAAGTCCCCCACCTAGAATACCTTCTGTGCCCTTGCTACTCTCAGTGCTTCTTCCAAGTGGTGTTCAACATGGAGGAGTACTGATTCATCAGCTGAGGGAGGGCAGTAGGTGGTAATCAGCAGGAGGTTTCCTTGCCCATGCTTGACCTGAAGCCATGAGACTTCATGGGGTCAGGAGTCAATGTTGAGGACTCCCAGGGCCACTCCCGCCCGACTGTATACCACTGTGCCGCCACCCCTGGTGGGTCTGTCCTGCCGGTGGAACAGGACATACCCAGGGATGGTTGTAGGGCTAAGGAGGTTACAGAGATAGGAAGGGGCAGGCGAGGTAAGAGGTTCTTCAAGCCTGATTCACTGCATACAAGTCACCTCTCGCCTTCTTTCACACTAGATTTATGCCTCTGCATCTTGCACTCAGTCTGTAACCAGCAAGTATATCATCTTCCGGACGTAGTTAATCAGTTATTGAAATTGTATTTAAATTGCACCGGAGCTGCCCCAGGGGCAGCAAGTTTTCTCAGTGCAAATAGATTCAAGAGCATATGTTTCACTCCCATTAAAATTAGTGAATGCAGTGAGATTGGAAATGTGTTTTATTTTCCGCTTGACTTATTTTCTCATTGTTTTAACTCTTTGAAAGCTGACGTCCTCACCAGGCAGAAATTCCAGTTCAGTCTTTTTGCTGGTGCAGAGTGGTGTTTAGATTGGGTGCTTGCTTAATTAATGCGGGTCTGTATTTCTCTCCACTATCTGTTCCTCCTGCCATTCCACGCGTGTAATTGCAACCTCCTAGCCTCCTGCCTGACAATTGCAATTGCACACCCCTACTGTGCCAGGGAATCCCAGCTTCAGTTTCTCCTACTGGAGAGTGAGAGGAGGCGAGAGAGAAATATGGAGAGAGGGCTATCCCAGCATTCATAGCTCTGGCAAAAGCGCTCTATTAAATCCTTAAGAACTAAAAGGAAAGTCTGGCATTTATAGAATGCCTCATCATGTCTCTTAAAAACCTCTTAAAGTGCTTCACATACGAGTTGCTTTCATGTGCAGTGACTTGCCGTGTAGATATACACAGCAGCAATATCCTACATATAGGAACAAGATGAATGACAAGTTAACCACAACTTGCATTTATATAGCACCTTTAACATAGTAAAACATTCCAAGGTGCTTCACAGGAGGGTAATCAAGACAAAATTTCACACCGAGCCACGAGACATTAGGACAGGTGACCAAAAGCTTTGCCAAAGAGGCAGGTTTTAAGGAGCGTCTTAAAGGAGGAGAGGTCGAGAGAGAGGCAGAGAGGTTTAGGGAGGGAATTCCAGAGCTCAGGGCCTAGACAACTGAAGGCACGGCCGCCAATGGTGGGGCGAAGGAAATCAGGGATGCGCAAGAGGCCAGAATTGGAGGAGCACAGAGTTCTCGGAGGGTTGTGGAGCTAGAGGAGGTTACAGAGATAGGGGGGGGCGAGGCTATGGAGGCATTTGACCTGTTTATTGGTGGTCTTGGTCCCAGGAGGAATGATGGCCAGGACACCGTGGCCCATGGGACTTCTAAGTCCAACTGAAACACCAGAACAGGTAGACAGGGCCTCGCTTTAATGTCTAATCTAAAGGACAGCGCCACCTCTGACAATGCAGCACTCCCTCAGTACTGCACTGATCATCAGGTGCTTGAGTTCTGACGTAGGGTTTGAACCGACAATCGCCTTGCTCGGTGAGCGTGCTGAGCCAAGCGGCACATAAAGGAGAGGGAAAAGACGAGAGGAAGACAGCAACATATATCACCTCTGTATTTATACTGCACTGAAGCAGTTTGCCTCTATTTTCACATCAATGCAATCAGAAGCCATGATTTTACCTGCCCAAATCATAGTGAGTTGGGGGAAAGGCAGGGCTCCAGGTACAGACATTTGCCGCATGGCTCATTGGACTCAACACCAGCAGCAGGTCCAAATCCTTAATTTCACAACGTAGAAGGAATAAATAGGTTTGTGTTTAAATGCTGTAGCTGAGAATGTCCAGAACTAGCCGCACCTCTAGCCAAGGTGATCCAGTACAGCTGCAACACTGGCATTTACCCGACAATGTGGAAAACTGCCCAGGTATGTCCTGTCCACAAATAGTAGAACAAATCCAATCCATCCAATTACCACCCCATCAGTCTACTCTCAATCATCAGCAAAGTGATGGAAGGTGTCGTCAACAGTGCTATCAAGTGCCACTTACTCACCAATAACCTGCTCAGTGATGCTCAGTTTGGGTTCCGCCAGGACCACTTGGCTCCAGACCTCATTACAGCCTTGGTCCAAACATGGACAAAAGAGCTGAATTCCAGAGGTGAGGTGAGAGTGACTGCCCTTGACATCAAGGCAGCATTTGACCGAGTGTGGCATCAAGGAGCCCTAGTAAAATTTAAGTCAATGGGAATCGGGGGGGAAAACTCTCCATTAGCTGGAGTCATACCTAGCACAAAGGAAGATGGTTGTGGTGGTTGAAGGTTAATCATCACAGCCCCAGGACATCACTGCAGGAGTTCCTCAGGGCAGTGTCCTAGGCCCAACCATCTTCAGCTACTTCATCAATGACCTTCCCTCAATCATAGGTCAGAGGTGGGGATATTCGCCGATGATTGCAGTGTTTGGTTCCATTTGCAACTCCTCAGCAGTCCATGCCCACATGCAGCAAGACCTGGATGACATTCAGGCTTGGGCTGATAAACAGCAAGTAACATTCACACCACACAAGTGCCAGGCAATGACTATCTCCAATAAGAGAGAGAGTCTAACCACCGCCCCTTGACATTCAATGGCATTACCATCACCGAATCCCCCACCATCAACATCCTGGGGGTCACCATTGACCAGAAACTTAACTGGACCAGCCACATAAATACTGTGATCACAAGAGCAGGTCAGAGGCTGGGTATTCTGCAGTGAGTGTCTCATCCCCTGACTCCCCAAAGCCTTTCCACCATCTACAAGGCACAAGTCAAGAGTGTGATAGAATACTCTCCACTTGCCTGGATGAGTGCAGCTCCAACAACACTCCTACTGTGTTCTAATTCTGTGTTAGATTTCAGGAGATGGTTTTATTCCTGTTCCTGGCTGGGGTGGAGATCGCCTTTACAGAAGGTAAGTACTGTAGAAAATATAGGGACAGAGTGATCTCCTGGAAGAATTTCGATCGCCTAGATGGGTCGGAGAGGAATTTCCCAGATTTTTTTCTCCCAAATTGGCCATTGGGTCTTTTATCTGGTTTTTCGCCTCTCCCGGGAGATCACATGGGTTCGGGTGGATGGAGAGTGATAGAAGATTTGAGGTTAGGATCAGATCAGCTATGATCTTATTGAATGGTGGAGCAGGCTCGAGGGGCCGATTGGCCTACTCCTGCTCCTATTTCTTATGTTCTTATGTTCTAAGAAGCTCGACACCATCCAAGTCAAAGCAGCCCGCTTGTTTGGCACCTCACCCACCACCTTAAACATTCACTCCCTTCACCACCAGCACACCGTGGCTGTAGTGTGTACCATCTACAGGATACACTGCAGCAACTCGCCGAGGCGTCTTCAATTGCACCTCCCAAACCCGCGACCTCTACCACCTAGAAGGACAAGGGCAGCAGGCACAGGGGAGCACCATCACCTGCGTGTTCCCCTCCAAGATACACACCATCCTGACTTGGAAATATATCGCCGTTCCTTCATCGTCGCTGGGTCAAAATCCTGGAACTCCCTCCCTAACAGCACTGTGGGAGTACCTTCACCACACGGACTGCAGTGGTTCAAGAAGGCGGCTCACCACCACCTTCTCAAGGGCAATTAGGGGTGGGCAATAAATGCCAGCCTTGCCAGCAATGCCCACAGCCCGAAAATGAATTTTAAAAAGTGAGGCCAATAGCCCAGCCTCAGACCAAGCTCTGATAATAATAATAATAATCAACTTTATTGTCATTGTTAGTGCACAAGTGCAGTACAACGAAATGTAGGCTTGCGGCTCCCGAGAGTGTACATTTAGATTAAGACATTTAAACATTCAACATTCATTTGACTTGTAATACATTAACATAAACATAATAAAGTGCATTGGCAGATGTGCAGGCTTTAGAGTTTATTTGTGGAGTTCAGTAGGATGACAGCCCTGGGAAAGAAGCTGTTCCTAAATCTGGTCGTTCGGGTGCGAATGCCTCTGTAGCGTCTCCCAGGTGGCAGGAGGGCGAACAGACTGTGGCTGGGGTGGGTAGGGTCTTTGATGATGGTCAATGACCTCCGTAAACAGCGTTTCTGGTATATGCGCTCTATGGTCGGTAGCCAGGTGCCGGTAATGCGTTGGGCAGTTTTGACTACCCGCTGCAGGGCTTTCCGGTCATAGTAGCTACAGCTGCCATACCACACTGTGATACAGTTTGTCAGGATGCTCTCTATTGTGCAGCGGTAAAAGTTAGAGAGGATCAGGGGTGACAGGTTACATCCCTTCAGCCTCCTTAGGAAATATAGGCGCTGCTGGGCCTTCTTCACCAGAGAGGAGGTATTGAGGGACCAGGAGAGGCCTGCACAATAGTTTTCAACATAGGGAACACATCAAAAATGTAAACAACTTTTCTTTTTTACAATGCATGTGCCCAAATTCATCTTCAGCGTTTGTGAAGTACAGGTTCAACATTTACAGAGTACCTTTCTGTACAGCTTCAGTGTCAGCTGGGGCTCAGTGGGTAGCACTTTCGCATCCGAGTCAGAAGGTTGTGGGTTCATAGTCTCAGTCCAGAGACTCGAGCACAAATTCCAGGCTGACACTTGCAGTGCAATACTAAGGGAGTGCTGCACTGTCAGATGATATGTTAAACTGAGGCCCCGTCTGCACTCTCATGAAATTTCCCATGGCACTATTTTGAAGAAGAGCAGGGGAGTTCTCCCCGGTAGCCTGGCCAATATTTAGCCCTCAAGAACATAAGAAATAGGAGCAGGAGAAGGCCATTCAATAAGATCATGGCTGATCTTCAACCTCATCTCCACTTTGCTGCACTATCCCCATATCCCTAGATTCCCTTAATATTCAAAAATCTATCGATCTCTGTCTTGAATATACTCAACGACTGAGCCTCCACAGCCCTCTGGGGTTGAGAATTCCAAAGATTCACCACCCTCTGAGTGAAGAAATTGTGATGAAATATATGCCTTCATCAGCCTATGTGTTTCACCTGCTTGTATTGTGTGAACCGCCCCCTTTTGTTCCTATTGTGTGTATTGGCTACGCCCCTGTCTTTTGCCATATAAAGGTCTCAGGAGCTGGATGAGTCATTCCTACCAGACGCCCGATGTGGGAAGACCTGTAATGCTGCTATGTTCTTAGTGATTAAAAGCCTTAGTTGAATCCTTTAAATTCCTTGTCTTTGAGTTATTGAAGGCACATCAATTTTAATCACTAAAACACCAGGATGGATCGACTCCTGAAACCAGAGCGCTTGGATCTGGACCCCCATGCCTCAGACGCAGCCACACAGTTCAGACACTGGTTCCAATGCTTCGAATTTTTCATTGCAAACTCATCCACTGCCATAGCCGCAGCCGAAACCGCCACCGGAGACATGAAACTGGGAATCCTGCGAAACTGGGTGAGCCATCGGGTCTCCCCTCTCATCCAAGATGCCACCAGCTACGAGGAGGCCTGCACCATCCTGAAGGCCCACTACGCGCGGCCAATAAACGTGGTGTACGCCAGGCATCTTCTGACTACTCGCACGCAGCGGCATGGTGTGTCACTAGAGGACTTTATACTAAACCTAAAAGTACTGGGCAGAGACTGTAACTGTAAGGCCATGTCTGCCATCGTGTACACGGAGGAGCTGATTCGAGACTCCCTTATTGCGGGCCTCAGTTCAAATTATATTCGGCAGAAACTGTTTGAAAAGGAGGGACTGGACTTAAAACAGGCTATAGATATAGCGCGATCGCTGGATATGGCCCAGAGGAACTCTGAATCCTGTTCCCCTGGCCACGCGGCCCACTCCGCCTCGTGCGCGCTGTGGGGGCCGCCATCTTGGAAGCCATCTTCACCTCCCAGGTCTCAGGCCAGCCCAGCACCATCGGAGCCCCAGCCTCCACTCAGGAGCCCCACTACTGCCGCAATGCATCGGGGCCCGAAATGCTACTTCTGCGGCCAGGACAAACACTCCAGGCATCTGTGCCCAGCGAAAGGCACCACCTGTTTTAAATGCGGGAAGAAAGGACACTTCAGCAAAGTCTGCAGAGGGAACCCCGCCTCCAACTCCACCACCGCCGCGTGCGTGCCGTGGGGGCGGCCATCTTGGACGCCATCTTGTCCACCCTCATGGAGTCCACCATCTTGCCCCGACTACACGGACCTCCAGGACCCACTGGTGGCCTCGATCACAGTGGATCAGTCCAGGCCGCATCCGTTGTCTAAATCGATGATGGACATAGAGGTAAACGGGAACAAGGTTAAATGCTTGATTGACTGCGGGAGCACTGAAAGCTTTATTCATCCTAGCCTGGTAAAACGACTTTCACTAACGATAGTCCCCACACAGGGCAAAATCGCCATGGCCGATAAGACTCATACCTCAAAAATTACAGGTTTCTGCGCGGTTATGTTGTCGGTAAAAGGCAATGATTACAGAGATTTTAAACTATTGATAATGCCAGATCTCTGTGTGAGCGTGATCTTGGGTCTGGACTTCCAGTGCCACCACCAAATTATCACGCTTACCTACGGTGGGTCCCAGCCGCCCCTCACAGTGTGCGGTCTGGCTACCCTGAAGGTCAAGCCGCCCTCTCTGTTCGCCAACCTCGCACCCAACTGTCGACCCATAACGACCAAGAGTAGGCGGTACAGCTGGGAGGACAGACGGTTCATTGCGTCGGAAGTAGAAAGACTCAAGCGGGGAGGTATCATCGAATGCAGTACCAGCCCATGGCACGCCCTGTTCCTGGGACTAGGGACAGGGTCACTGGCAAGGCTTGGAAGCTAAGCAGAGCCAGGCCTGGTTAGTACCTGGAGGGGTGACCATCAGGGAAGACCAGGTGCAGAAGGTCATGGAAGGAGCCCCGGGGAGGGGCGGTTGGTGAGAAGGTCACGGAAGGAGGAGCGGCTGGTGAGCAGGCCCGGGCGTTGGGCTGAAGATTGTCGGACAGGAGGAATGGTGGAAATGGAATGGCAGCGCGCACCGACGCAGCGGCTTTGCTTCTCCCAGTCATGGGAGCTGGCAAGATCACATTTCGTTGTTCATGTACTTGTGCAATGACAATAAAGTTGAATTATTATTATTATTAGTAGTTAAGGGTAGCGAAAAGAAGCGGATGGTGATAGATTATAGCCAGACGGTTAATCTATACACCCAGCTAGACGCCTACCCTCTGCCCCGCATAGCGGATATGGTTAACCAAATCACGCAATACCGGGTGTTTTCCACCATCGACCTAAAATCGGCATACCACCAGCTCCCCATTAGGCCGGAGGACCGTCCATACACCGCCTTCGAGGCGAACGGACGTCTCTACCACTTCCTCAGAGTCCCCTTTGGGGTAACGAACGGGGTCTCGGTCTTCCAGCGGGAGATGGACCGCATGGTCGATGAGAACCAGTTAACAGCCACCTACCCATACCTAGACAACGTCACCATCTGCGGCCACGACCAGCAAGACCACGACTCGAACCTCGCGAGATTTCTGAAAACCACCCTCAGACTCAATCTCACCTACAACGAGGATAAGTGTGTCTTTAGCACCACGTGCCTCTGTATCCTGGGCTGCGTGGTGGAAAACGGGGAAATCGGTCCGGACCCCGACCGATTGCGCCTCCTACGGAAGCTACCCCTACCAGACACCCCCAAGGCCCTGAAAAGGTGCCTGGGGTTCTTCTCCTATTACGCCCAATGGGTCCCCAATTATTCCGACAAGGCCCGTCCCCTCCTGAAATCAACGTCCTTCCCGCTCACGGCCGAGGCCCATGCCGCCTTCAACAGCATTAAACACGACATTGAGAAGGCCGCGCTGCAGGCAGTGGACGAAAACATCCCTTTCCAGGTCGAAAGCGATGCGTCCGACTTCGCTTTAGCAGCCACCCTCAACCAAGATGGGCGGCCCGTAGCCTTTTTCTCAAGAACCCTCCAAGGGCCTGAGATCAGGCACTCCTCGGTAGAGAAGGAGGCCCAGGCCATAGTGGAGGCAGTGCGGCACTGGAGGCACTACCTAGCCGGCAAACGCTTCACCCTGCTTACCGACCAGCGGTCGGTAGCCTTCATGTTTAACAACAAACAGAGGGGGAAGATCAAAAATGACAAAATTCTCAAGTGGCGGATCGAACTCTCCACGTTTGAGTACGACATAATATATAGGCCGGGGGCCCTCAACGAATCCCCCGACGCCCTATCACGAGGGATGTGTGCCAGCATCCAGGGGGGCAGGCGACAGGGCCTCCACAATGGCCTCTGCCACCCGGGGGTCACCCGGCTATTCCACTTTATAAAATCCCGTAACCTGCCCTATTCCATCGAAGAGGTCCGGTCGATGACCAGGGACTGCCGCACTTGTGCGGAATGCAAGCCCCGTTTTTTCAGGCCCGACCGAGCCCACCTGATCAAAGCTACACGGCCATTCGAGCGCCTGAGCTTAGATTTCAAGGGACCACTCCCCTCCACCGACCGCAATGTGTACTTCCTCAACATTGTGGACGAGTACTCCCGCTTCCCATTCGCCTACCCCTGCCCAGATATGACCAGTGCCACGGTCATCAAGTGCCTCGGCAACCTGTTTTGCACGTTCGGCATGCCCAACTACATCCACACTGACAGGGTGGCGTCGTTCATGAGCGATGAACTGCGCCAATACCTGCTGTCAAAGGGGATAGCCACGAGTCAGACCACTAGTTATAACCCCTGGGGTAATGGGCAAGTGGAGAGGGAGAACGCGACAGTGTGGAAGGCGGTCACCTTAGCACTAAGGTCTAAAGGCCTCCCCACCTCCCGCTGGCAGGAGGTCCTCCCAGACGTACTCCACTCGATAAGGTCGCTACTGTGTACTGCTACTAACGCCACTCCTCACGAGAAGATGTTTGTTTTTCCCCGCAAATCAACCTCAGGAGTATCCCTACCCTCGTGGCTCTCCGCCCCAGGGACAGTCCTGTTACGGAAACATGTGAGGGGCCACAAAACGGATCCCCTCGTGGAGGCAGTACACCTACTCCACGCAAACCCACAGTACGCGTACGTCAAGCACGCCGACGGGCGTGAAGACACCGTGTCCATAAAGGACCTCGCCTCAGCAGGAAGCGACGACGACGACCCATCACCACCACCCCCAGAAGAACCTCCACCATCCCCAGAGGTATCCTCACCACCCCCAGCAGTACCTGCAACAACCCCAGCACATGGGTATGCCCAGGAGGGCACCACGGACTCCCGGTCAGAACCCGAGGTACTGTTGCGACGTTCAGGAAGGACTATCACACCCCCGGACAGACTAAATCTGTAGAAGGGGTGAATGTGATGAAATATATGCCTTCATCAGCCTATGTGTTTTACCTGCTTGTATTGTGTGAACCGCCCCCTTTTGTTCCTATTGTGTGTATTGGCTACGCCCCTGTCTTTTGCCATATAAAGGTCTCAGGAGCTGGATGAGTCATTCCTACCAGACGCCCGATGTGGGAAGACCTGTAATGCTGCTATGTTCTTAGTGATTAAAAGCCTTAGTTGAATCCTTTAAATTCCTTGTCCTTGAGTTATTGAAGGCACATCAGAAATTCCTCCTCATCTCAGTCCTAAATGGCCGACCCCTTATTCTGAGACTGTGACCCCTGGTTCTAGACTCCCCAGCCAGGGGGAAACATCCTCCCTGCATCTACCCTGTCAAGCCCTGTAAGAATTTTGTATGTTTCAATGAGATCACCTCTCATTCTTCTAAACTCGAGAGAATATAGGCCTAGTCTACTCAATCTCTCCTCATAGGACAATCCACCCATCCCAGGAACCAGTCTGGTGAACCTTCGTTGCACTCCCTCTATGGCAAGTATATCCTTCCTTGAGTAAGAAGACCAAAACTGTACACAGTACTCCAGGTGTGCTCTCACCAGGGCCCTATATAATTGCAGTAAGACGTCTTTACTCTTATACTCAAATCCTCTTGTAATAAAGGCCAACATACCATTTGCTTTCCTAATTGCTTGCTGTACCTGCATGTTAACTTTCAGTGATTCGTGTACAAGGACACCCAGGTCCCTCTGAACACCAACATTTCCCGATCTCTCACCATTTAAAATACACTCTGATTTTGTTTTTCCTACCAAAGTGGATAACTTCACATTTCTCCACATTATATTCCATTTGCCATGTTCTTGCCCACTCACTTAGCCTGTCTATATCCCCTTGAAGCCTCCTTGCATCCTCCTCACAACTTACATTCCCACCCAGCTTTGTGTCATCAGCAAATTTGGATATATTACAATAGCAAAATACTGCGGATGCTGGAAATCCGAAATAAAAACAGAAAATGCTGGAAAAACTCAGCAGGCCAGGCAACATCCGTGGAGAGAGAAATAGAATCAACGTTTCAGGTCGAAACCCTTCGTCAGAACTGTTCTGATGAAGGGTCCCAGACCTGAAACGTTAACTCTGTTTCTCTCTCCACAGATGCTGCCTGACCTGCTGAGTATTTCCAGCATTTTCTGTTTTTATTTCAGATTTCCAGCATCTGCAGCATTTTGCTTTTGTAAAAAAGAAAAAGAACCTCCCTGCTCTTCAGATAAAGCCATGGGATTGTTAACGGCCACCATTTGTCAGGCAGACGGGACCTCACTTCCCTCCCTAAATCTCCCCGCCTCTTTCACTTGTTGTATTTAGTTATGTGACAAATAAAAATTGAAATTGAAAAAGACGCTCCTTAAAACCGACCTCTTTGACCAAGCTTTTGATCACCTGTCCTAATATCTCCTTACGTGGCTCGGTGTCAGATTTTGTTTGATTACTTTCCTGTGAAGCACCATGGGACATTTTACTACGTTAAAGGCACTATATAAATACAAGTTGTTGTTGTTTAATCTTTCACCCAAAGAACAACAATGTGAAAAATGATCATTTTTGTCTAACGGTGTTGGGTTTTTAAAAGTTCTGTCACAGTATACGAGGAATTAAAAAACGGCTTAACTCAATACATCATTGGCTGGACTAAACCACGCAATAAGCGTGCAATTTGTTTAGAGACGTATTCGATTGAAGAGTTATTGTTTTCAGGGGTATTTCTTAGCCTACACAATAGAGAGCATCCTGACGAACTGTATCACAGTGTGGTATGGCAGCTGTAGCTCCTATGACCGGAAAGCCCTGCAGCGGTGTGGTAAACCACTGTTTGTATTCCTGTTTGTCCTGTTTGTATTCCACTGTGTACATGCCTGGACATGCCTCGGCTGACTCCTCCCACAGGTCCTAGTATAAAGGTGACTGCTCCCCAGCCCTTAGTATCATGGACCAGTCGACCACGCGAGGCAGACCTCCATTCTGTTGTTAATAAAAGCCTTTAGTTACTCTTCTAACTCTCAGTCTTTTATGAGTAATTGATAGCGCATCAATTTTATTAACAACATTTTTATAATGGAGAAGATCCTCACACCAGCATGCCTGGACTTAGATCATCAGGAGGCGGACTCATCCACCAAGTTTACTCACTGGCTTAAGTGTTTCGAAAAATTCCTGACCGCCTCCGAAGCAATCAAATCGGACGAGGACAAACTGGATGTCCTGACCTCCAAAGTGAACCACCGAGTGTACTCGGTCATCCAAGACGCGACCTCGTACGCGGACGCTATCAAGCTCCTCAAGGACCAGTACACGCGCCCAGTGAACGAAGTGTACGCCAGGCACCTCCTGGGGAGTCGTAAACAACAACCTGGGGAATCGACCGTGGAATACCTTCAGGCACTGTCTCTGTGCTTGGCCGGGCCTGTGGTTGTAAGGATGTAAAGGCCGCCGTGTACACAGAGGAACTTATCCGGGACGCTTTTGTAGCGGGCCACAGATCCAATTACACCCGACAGCGACTGTTGGAGCAGAGTAACCTCGACCTCAACAAGGCCTCTGAACTCGCACTATCGTTGGATGCAGCCTACCAGGGCATGGATGCCTACTCCTCTGCACCGTGGATGCCGCGGGGAATGACAGCCTGGGACACGGTAGGACCGCCTCATAGCGCCGTGCCACCCCAGCCACACCCCAACAACGGCCCAACTACCGCAGCAGTGCCCCAAGGCCAGAAATGCTACTTCTGTGGCCAGGCAAAACACCCCAGAGCGCGCTGCCCGGCGAAAAACGCGATCTGCTCGGGCTGCGGGAAGAAGGGACACTACGCTAGCGTCTGCAGGGCCAAAGCCACCCCGAACCCCAGCAGCGCCGCGTGTGGGCCATGCGGGCCGCCATCTTGGACCTCCCCGGCCATGTGCGAATCACCGGTACAGCAGCCATTTTGGACGCCTCCAGCCACATGGGGATCATGGACGCCGCCATCTTGGACGACAGCCGGGACGCAGCAGGCCCCCGACACCGCCTCATCTGATACCCGCAGCGACACACCGACCCCTACGCTGGCATCCGTTACACTGGACCAAGCGAGACCGCACCAACTGGCCAGTTCCACAATGGACATTAAGGTAAATGGTCACGATACAATCTGCCTTTTTGACTCTGGGAGCACGGAGAGCTTCATCCACCCCGACACGGTGTGGCGTTGCTCTCTCCCAGTCCTGCCTGCGCAACAGCGGATTTCTATGGCCTCCGAGTCCCAGTCGGCGGACATCGGCGGCTACTGCGTGGTGACACTCGTAGTAGACGGGACCGTGTACGATCATTTTAAACTTCTGGTCCTGCCTGACCTCTGCGCTGCCGTCCTGCTGGGGTTAGATTTTCAGTGCCACCTTAAAAGTGTTACGATGGCGTACGGTGGACCCCTACCCCCACTCACAGTCCGCAGCCAGCAGCTTCCAAACTGCCCGCCGCGCACCAGGTGCAACCTCTCCACACTCAGAGTCACCCCCCCCCAACTGTTTGCTAACCTCACCCCCGACTGTAAGCCCATCGCCACAAAGAGCAGGCGATACAGTGCCGGGGACAGGGTTTTCATTAAAACCGAAGTGGAGCGGCTCCTGAAAGAAGGGATTATTGAGGGCAGCACCAGCCCCTGGCGAGCCCAGGTTGTGGTCGTTAAGACCGGCGAGAAGCAGCGCCTGGTCATCGACTACAGCCAGACAATAAATCGCTACACCCTGCTGGACGCCTACCCACTCCCCCGTATAGCTGATATGGTCAACCAGATCGCGCAGTACCGCGTCTTCTCGACCATTGACCTGAAATCAGCGTACCACCAGCTCCCCATCCGCCCTGAGGACCGCCAGTACACTGCCTTTGAGGCAAACGGCCGCCTCTATCACTTCCTTAGGGTTCCCTTTGGCGTCACCAATGGGGTCTCCGTCTTCCAAAGGGAGATGGACCGGATGGTAGATCAAAATGCGTTGCAGGCCACTTTCCCATATCTGGACAATGTGACCATCTGCGGCCGTGACTTGCAGGACCATGACGCAAACCTCGAAAAATTCCTCCGCACCGCCCAACTCCTAAACCTGACATATAACAAGGAGAAGTGCATATTCCGCACAAACCGCCTCGCCATCCTTGGCTGTGTTGTGGAACACGGAGTCATCGGCCCCGACCCCGACCGGATGCGTCCCCTTATGGAACTTCCACTGCCCCACTGCCTCAAGGCCCTGAAGAGGTGCCTAGGGTTTTTCTCCTATTACGCCCAGTGGGTCCCCTACTATGCGGACAAGGCCCGTCCGCTGATCAAGTCCACCTCTTTTCCCTTGACGGCAGAGGCCCGCTTAGCCTTCCACCGTATCAAGGAGGACATTGCCAAAGCCACCATGCACGCAGTGGACGAATCCATCCCCTTCCAGGTGGAAAGCGACGCGTCTGACTTTGCCCTGGCCGCTACCCTCAATCAGGCGGGGAGACCCGTGGCCTTCTTTTCACGAACCCTCCAAGGCCCGGAGACCAGACACTCCGCTGTTGAGAAGGGGGCCCAGGCGATTGTGGAGGCTGTGCGTCATTGGAGGCACTACCTGGCCGGAAAACGATTTACCCTGCTCACTGACCAGCGTTCAGTTGCTTTTATGTTTAACAACAAGCAGAGGGGCAAAATCAAAAATGACAAGATCTTGAGGTGGAGAATCGAACTTTCCACCTACAACTACGAGATCTTGTACCGGCCCGGGAAGCTAAATGAACCCCCGGATGCGCTATCGCGTGGCACCTGCGCCAGCGCGCAGATCGATAGACTGCGGGCCCTCCACAATGACCTCTGCCACCCGGGGGTCACCAGGTTCTTCCACTTCATCAAGGCCCGCAACCTGCCTTACTCTATTGAGGAGGTCAGGACCATGACCAGGAACTGCCAAGTCTGCGCTGAGTGCAAACCGCACTTTTATAGACCAGACAGGGCCCACCTGATAAAAGCCACTCGCCCCTTCGAGCGCCTGAGCGTCGATTTTAAAGGGCCTCTCCCCTCCTCCGACCGCAATGTGTACTTCCTCAATATTATTGATGAGTACTCCCGTTTCCCGTTCGCCTTCCCCTGCCCGGACATGACCAGTGCCACGGTCATTAAATGTCTGAACAACCTCTTCACCCTGTTCGGCTTCCCCAGCTATATCCATAGCGACCGGGGCTCATCGTTTATGAGCGACGAACTCCGTCAGTACCTGCTAACTAGGGGTATTGCCACAAGCAGGACCACCAGTTACAACCCCCGGGGGAACGG
Organism: Somniosus microcephalus; assembly: GCF_052327205.1. Classification (NCBI taxonomy): domain Eukaryota; kingdom Metazoa; phylum Chordata; class Chondrichthyes; order Squaliformes; family Somniosidae; genus Somniosus; species Somniosus microcephalus. The sequence goes on from NC_141004.1 coordinate 6,069,997, forward strand.
ACAGGTGGAAAGAGAAAATGCGACAGTTTGGAAGGCCGTCCTGCTAGCATTAAAGTCTAGGGGCCTTCCAACCTCCCGCTGGCAGGATGTGCTCCCCGATGCGCTCCACTCTATTCGGTCACTGCTCTGCACTGCCACTAACGCCACCCCTCATGAGAAAATGTTTGTCTTCCCAAGGAAGTCCACATCGGGGACATCGCTACCGCCATGGCTGACGTCCCCAGGGCCGGTCCTACTGAGAAGACACGTGAGGACCCATAAAACGGACCCCCTCGTCGAGAGGGTCGACCTCCTCCACGCCAACCCCCAGTATGCTTACATCGCATACCCGGACGGGCGGGAGGACACAGTCTCCATAAGAGACCTTGCACCCTCGGGGGCCGCAGTAACCCACTACCCACTACCACCCCCCCCCCACGATCCGATATCCAGCCCCAGCAGACGGCAGGCCTGGGCCCCGCGACCCGCTCGACATCTACGAGGACGACACGCCTGTGCCACAGCCTACGCTGGACTCGACGCCGGAAACTTCACTACCCCTGCCGTCGCCACGCAGATCACAGCGGCAGACAAGACCTCCGGAGAGACTCCAATACACTAACTTTTAATACACTTCACCCCGCCGGACTCAATTTTAAACAAGGGGTGAATGTGGTAAACCACTGTTTGTATTCCTGTTTGTCCTGTTTGTATTCCACTGTGTACATGCCTGGACATGCCTCGGCTGACTCCTCCCACAGGTCCTAGTATAAAGGTGACTGCTCCCCAGCCCTTAGTATCATGGACCGGTCGACCACGCGAGGCAGACCTCCATTCTGTTGTTAATAAAAGCCTTTAGTTACTCTTCTAACTCTCAGTCTTTTATGAGTAATTGATAGCGCATCAAGCGGGTAGTCAAAACTGCCCAACGCATTACCGGCACCCGGCTACCGACCATAGAGAACATCTACCAGGAATGCTGTTTACGGAGGTCACTGACCATCATCAAAGACCCTACCCACCCCAGCCTGTTCGCCCTCCTGCCATCTGGGAGACGCTACAGATACATTCGCACCCGTACGACCAGATTTAGGAACAGCTTCTTTCCCAGGGCTGTCATCCTACTGAACTCCACAAATAAACTCTAAAGCCTGCACATCTGCCAATGCACTTTATTATGGTTATGTTAATGTATTACAAGCCAAATGTATGTTGAATGTTTAAATGTCTTAATCTAAATGTACACTCTCGGGAGCCGCAAGCCTACATTTCGTTGTACTGCACTTGTGCACTAACAATGACAATAAAGTTGATTATGATTATTATTACAAATCAATGTGTTTGATACCAAGTCTTTGAAGAAAGGTTGCAATGATTGCACCGGTTGTTCGTTCTTCAGTATGAAGGAATCAGTAGCAGAGAATGTATTTAATGGTCATTCTGCCATAACACCCACTGTTAGCAAAAACAAGGGTCCCAAATGAAGAAAGGTATGGGTGCCTAGTGACTATGGTTATGAGTTCAAGTCCCAGTATGGCAAGTTGTGAAACTGAAATCAATAAATCTGCTCATTTGCACTGGTGGCAAAAACAGGACCATGGGAGCTGCTGTTTTGTCATAAAAAGCCACTGGATCACTGAGGGGGTTACGGAGAAAGAGGAGGGAGGGGGGGGGACGGAGAAAGAGGGAGGGGGGGAGAAAGAGGAAGGGGGGAGAAAGAGGAGGGGGGGAGGGGAGAGAAAGAGGGAGGGAGGAAGAGGAGGGGGGGAGAAAGAGGGAGGGAGGGAGGGAGGGGAGAGAAAGAGGGAGGGAGGGAGGGGAAAGAGGGAGGGAGGGAGGGAGGGGAGAGAAAGAGGGAGGGAGGGGAGAGAAAGAGGGAGGGAGGGGAGAGAAAGAGGGAGGGAGGGAGGGGAGAGAAAGAGGGAGGGAGGGAGGGGAGAGAAAGAGGGAGGGAGGGAGGGGAGAGGAGAGAAAGAGGGAGGGAGGGAGGGGAGAGAAAGAGGGAGGGAGGGAGGGAGGGGAGAGAAAGAGGGAGGGAGGGAGGGAGGGAGAGGAGAGAAAGAGGGAGGGAGGGAGGGGAGAGAAAGAGGGAGGGAGGGAGGGGAGAGAAAGAGGGAGGGAGGGGAGGGAGGGAGGGAGAGGAGAGAAAGAGGGAGGGAGGGGAGAGAAAGAGGGAGGGGAGAGAAAGAGGGAGGGAGGGGAGAGAAAGAGGGAGGGAGGGGGAGAAAAAGGAGGGAGGAAATTGAATAAATAAACAATACTTGAGGTTTGGCATACAAAGAGACTTTACTAAAATTTACAGCAAAAAGTGCAGTATTTTATACAAAAAAGGTTCATGTACCAAATGCTACTGTTCCTATAAAACAAGCTCAAATACAGGCAAACTAGAAAAAGACTCACAGCTCAGAGTACAGACAGTCACAGAGAACATTAATTAACAAAACAATAAAAATCAGCAATAAAAAGGCAGAAAAGGCTGGAAACATGTCAATATCAGGAAAAAAAGGCAGGTTAATGTTTCTGGTGGAGACTTTTCATCAGAATTGAGTTCTAGTGGAAGGTCTCCACCCAACAGTTGACTTGCCCTCTCTTTTTTCAGATAGTTGGAGCTGCTGAACACTTGCTGACTTTACTCACAGTGATCAGTGCACAAACCTGCTGAACAGAAAGAAAGAAATGATCCGTGCAGTGGGAAACCGTTGTCAATACAAACCAATTGTTAATGTGTAGGAATTGGCCATTCCATCTCCAGCACTCACATTGTAACTTCCTTGCGATATACTGCAAGAATGTTATGAAGGGGTTTAATGCCCGTGTCAAAATTCAAACTCTACAATACTGGACCTCTCCGAGATTCAAGGCATTTGTCTAATCAAGGGATTCACAAGATGGGATATATTATTAAAAACACAACTCACAATAAGTGCATTCTTCAATCTATGGCAGCCTTGTAATGGTCTCCGGTACCCATGATTAGATATTTAGTGCTACCACAAAAAGTAACCGGAGAAAAAATCTGAAATTGCCTCGTAATTTTATTTTTGGTAGCGATATCACAACAGGTCAGCGCTACTCGTGTGGAACACTGGGTCCGAATACACCAGCCAACTAGGAAAATAAAAGCACACGCATATTCACACCAAATAAATAGATTATCACAGCTCCATTCACTCCCACCGTACAAGTTCCATTCTGCACAGTCTCCAGACAAGGGCTTTCCCCCTCACTCCAATTCAATCTAAAAATCCTGACCCAAAGATAAAATGTGTTTGAATTTCCTTCTTTTTCATAAAGATCTATAAAAAAATCAGACAGCCTGCTGCCAGACAGAATTCATTTGCACATTACAGCTCGTTTCAGATGCTGGATCACTTTTGTGCAAATTACAACTCTGTGTAACATTGCACTTTGTTTGGTTGAAGTGAACCGTGAGACATTGGATAAGTGCCAATTTTTGAATCTAGAGGGGGTTTTTGGCACAAATTTTCTCCTCTTCTCTCCTGGGTTCAGTTCTGAAGCCAGGGTGATCCTCCTGTCGCCATTCTTGAGTGAGCCCAGGCAGCGAGTGGCAATGAGTTATTGTACTATGAGGGGAAAAGGGGGACACAGCAACCCGATGCTGTACTCCGACCCCATTCACATGTATGCACTTGTTGGGTAGCAATCAGGAGCAGGAACCTTGGCTGATTCCCCCCCACCCCATTATTCTGCTGTGGCCACTAATAGCATCCCTACAAACGGGCTGGCTTAGCACAGACCAGTGAATCAAACCTGGTGCCTTCTGCTCCCTATAGCTCAGATTCTTATCCTTACGCAACATTTCTTGGCAAATTGGTTAATGCAGTTGAATAGATCCTGATTAAAAAGCATTCAGATTTTGTACAGCTTTTAAATTTCAACCAAATTTGCCAAAATTAAATTGAAAGGCACTTTGTTCCATGTGAACATTCGACAAGCTGTAATTGCTTCGCTCCTCCAACCCACTCTGGTTGTGAGGACAGGAGTCTGCTTGACATGCGCAGAAACCCACAAAGTGCTGAGGTCAGTAAAATCCACATTGCAATGCAAAACCTGAGGGTGTGCATCTAGTTTCCTGCTGTATTTGGTGGCTGTCCTCATAGTTGGGGAGCTTGTACACATGCACAAACGCTTTGCGTAAAGCAAGGTCCAACTAAAGCAGCTTGATTCGACAGCAAAACTCTCAGATACAGAGCTCTGTAAAAGACTGGAAAATCTGTATGAAGGCATCTGTACAAATGATGTGTGACCTTTGTGATTTCAAGCAAACTAGAAGTCACTTTCCTATACACACACCGGATTTTACATACATACAAACAGCATTCATTCATGTGGCAATGAAGGTTTCTGCTCTCCTGAAGGACTCTGGTCCCTGGTGGAGGACCTGGACCAGCCACACTCTGGTACCTTGCACAAGTGGCCATTTTTCACCCGTGGGCCTGGGCAGGGAGTGCTGACAGGCAATCTGACCATAATGTCTAGAATGCACCCTTGCTTTCCAGCAGACAAACGTTTCTATCTGTGCAAATAAAGCTAAAGAAGAAACATTCCTTTGAAAAGATTTTCCAGTTAATTCCGTTAATAGTTCAGAGAGACTCTGACTGCAGTGTTGTCCAATACATTCACCATGAGCCACGTGTGACTAATTGCATTTCTGATTAGTAAATAAAAATTAGTAAGACACTGTCATTGGGCTTGTGATCTCAATACTTATATTCACACAGCGTGTACATTTGTTGGTAAAATAGTAAGATGAAAATCAGAGTGTGCGAGTGTTTTTTTAATCGCTGTGAGGGCTTTACTTCCTTGGTTACTGCTCATTAGTTATCTGCTAAAATAGTGTGTAACACGGGTGAAAACACCGGACTTCAGCACTGTGGAAACACCAGCAACATTGTAGAGAGGGGAGCTGCCTTCATGTTCAGCTCTACCAATCGGAATAACCAATTCAGGCCAGAAGACAGCAACCCAACCAATAACAAGCAGCTGCAACAGGGCACATCATGGCAAAGGTCAAAGAACATCCAGCCACGTTCCGGATGGAGAGCAGGGCCGGGTCCGGATGGAGAGCAGGGCCGGGTCCGGATGGAGAGCAGGGCTGGGTCCGGATGGAGAGCAGGGCTGGGTCCGGCGTGTCTCGTTGTGCGGGTCAACATTCTCAGTAATCACTCTGATGAAGTCAAAGTGCCGCTTGCAACTGCGGAACAAAAACCTAGAAGCTGCATGATGATGTGGCGTGTCCGATCAATTCAAGCTAGAATTCCAAGCTTTGGTGAACAGAAAGAGTGTATTGTTTGTAAGGCGTTTTCTATTAAAATTAGTGCTTGTGGCTGAACCGGTGTGGCTGTAGCCCTGCCTATGGCTGGTTAGTGATTTCTGTTCTATTGTACAACAGCGGACAGTTAATGCTTGAAATTGGATTTAAAGCCAGGAAACAGACCCAAGCAGCTGATATCAGAACTCCACTGGAACAGGCTATCGACTTCGGCAGCGATCTGGGAATGAGGACAGACAGGGAACGCACTTCATTTCTTTGGACAGAATGTCCTAATGTACAAATATTTAGCCACAATTATGCTCATTAGCCCAGGTCCACATTTGTATCTTCCATTGAAGGATGAAATGTCGGAGCAGCAGGGTCTGAGTGGAGCAGAGCCATCATTCCGTACCGAGGTTTGCTCATCACAAGCTCCCTTTCAGTAGTAACTCCAGTTTAGGCATTAGCAACAACAAATACAGTCAGTACCACGATGAATCTAGTAAGATTATCCCTAAAAAATTGCTCTTAAAATAAATGTAAATTCCTGCTTGGCTTCCCTATTAAAACAGGTTTTCTATCTTTGGCTTCTTTGAGTGCAAATAGGCAGCCTGCCAAAAAACAGCGTTCACATTAGAGGGGATCATTGGGAGAAGAATTTGGAGAAGAGGCAGTGAGCTTCCCAGCCCCAAGGTTGCACCACATGCAGCCAAAGCATCGTCTTCACTTGTAAGTCCCGTCCCTTGTGAAATCTGGTATTATCTGTGCAAAGCCTGCCCAGCGTGAGGGCAAACCAATTCAACCAGAGGCAAAAGACTTCGCTGGCATCCATCACAAGTGTCTAGAAAGCTGCAAAGCACCAACACCGGCAACTGCTCACCAATCCTACCTGGTGCCCACATGTCAATCTCCAGGGTATGTACGCTTACATCCTTCCTGGTGAAAAGAACTTCAAGCAAGCTGGCTCCAGTCCACAAGCTGCAGTTAACTCGTGCAGCAGATTCAAAAGTGTTTAGAAACTTTGAAATGATGACAAAGTACATTTATATAAATAAAAGCAAAGCACAAAATTAGAAGTTCTTGACTCCTTTGCTCCATCATCTGATACACTCCTCTTCAGATAGATTATATACATCCTCTTCGTCTTCTGTATCTGGTAAATTCCCCCACAGAAGCATATCAGCACCTGAAATCAAACACCTTGCACTGTCAGTATTCGCACTCATTTCCCCTTAATACTTAATCCATATACAAAGGTAGAAAAAATATCCCAAAGGATGAGAGGGTCCATAACTCTCCTGCCTACATCTTATCCCACAGAGACCTGCCCATCTATCACCACTGTCCTTACCGTCCTCCACGGAGTCACCATCTCGCAGTGCAACGGCTTCAAAATCCTTGTCTAGAAATTCTTCCTCAGTCTGGCTCCACCCTACCAATACCTCATCCAGCCCTCAGACCTCTGTCGTTGCTCACACTCTCTGCTCTTCCACTTCAGGTCTACTGTGCATTCCCCTGTCCTCAATCAGCATTGGCAAAGCCTTCAGCCATTGCGCCGCCGCTCCATGGAGTTCTCTCCCTCCACTTTGTTACATCCATTAATTCAAAATCTTCCTCAAGCAAAAACAAAGGCTTTTTAAAAAAAATTGTTTTTTGAATTACTGGATAATTCCTTTTTAAGTAAAAAGGATTTTGGATCATCTGGAGTAGATTGCACTATGGAGCTGAAATCTTGTAATACCTGTAGTGTGTGTTTTTCTTTTAAAAAATTCTGAATCTGCACTGTTGAAGTAAATTGGAGCTTACCTCAGAGACAAGACCCAAATGTAACAGGTCATTAAATCCACCTGGAACTCATCCAGATTGCAAGAGAAAAGTTATTAAAACTTTTTGCAAGATTCAGACCATTTCCTTCTGCTCCAAACAAGCCTGGTTTTCCTTTTAGATCACCCCCAAATTGTGCACACACAATTTCTGTTTTTATATACGGTAGGTTCATGGCTTTTATTGTATCAGATTAAAAACCCTCTCTCTCTCCCACTGTCTCCCCACAACTTTGCCTCTGATCTCATAATTCAAGCCCTAACTGCGTGTAAATAGTGAGCGCTCCCCTCCTCCCCCAACTGTCAATTCATGCTGCGATACGGTTTCCCAAGTAACGTTAGCCATCAGGCACAACTCTTCAGCCAGGAGCAGTGGGTATTGACAGAGTTCTTGACTGTGGAGGGTATTAAAACCAAGCTTGATCCTGTCCACGGTGCAGATCCTCATGTCCACTTTCCAGCAGCAGTCTCCGGATAGTAATCAGGAATGGGAACCAATGATGCTTTCTTTTCTTATTAGCTCAGGGGTGCTGCGGCCAATTATAGTGCCCTTAGAGCTCTCCCATATCAAGGCAGCCAATAGCAGTCTGCCGATTGAACAGGGGGTCTTCCTGATCTCTATGGCTCAGTGCCATACCATATGGCACACTAACCCACTAAGTCATCAGGAAATTATGTGAATTTGCCTTATAAAATATTTTAAAACTAGTGAAAATATCAAACCGTTCACCCTAGTCTTGATCTGTTATGTACGGTGGGGTGAATCCAGGAGATAAATGATAACATTTAATTCCAAAGAGCAATTATGACTGGCTATTATAAACATCTGATATCCAGCAGTTTTATTTTTAGGTCCCCCTCGCAATACACCAGCCCCGAGTGGCGATGTGACCTGTTCTCTGGTCTCTACCAGTGAGAGTCTGTAACCAGCAGGCCAGGTGGGTAGCAGCAGAAGCCCAGAGTAGTCTCCCCACCCATTTCTAGTTTCTCCTTCCTTTGGAAGCCTGGGATTAGGACCTCTCTTCATGGACAGCCAGGAATCCAATACTCCATGGAACACACTGGCACAAGAATTACAAACGTCTGCGGTGTTGTGATATAATCACATTTTTGTATTACTGTAAATAACGACAAGATTTTGTAAGCAAGGGTTCATGTAGGTCTCAGTAATCTGATGTTATACCATTAGGAGCAATCATCCTTAAAACAGATGGCTGAAGATCACCAGGAGAGCAGGTGTTGCTTCATGTAGTAAAATGCAGCGTGCAAACATTTAAAAGCCTGTAATAACATTTGTGTTCAAGGACAGCATCTACAAAATAATCTTTCACGCTCCAATAATAACTGGGCTATCAGCTCCCTGCGTGTGTACAGCACTGGCAGTCTGGACAATGGAGGCACTATACTGCAGTTTCCCACACTCAGTTTGATGATGTGCTTACCAGAGGCATCCAGCCTGTTGACAGCATAGATCACCTGGCTGTGAAACATCCAGAAATGGCCATTGTTACAGGAAAGCAAACACGGTTTGCACGGGACGACCACATGGTAACCAACAGCATTACCACTGAAAACGAGAAGGGAGAAAGTGATGATTGTGCATGATCTGCTTTCACAGCTGTTGCAACAGAACCCTCTCCAAACCACAACTCTGCCCATTTCCTTTACAGAAAACTCAGTCACAAACAACTTCTGCAACAGCAAATTCAAAATCAATGCACAGCACACAGTTCTTTTGGTTTGAAGTAGAACATTTGACAAGAATACTGAAGTACACACATCAGTACTAAGGAAAACTGGGAACTGAGCTTCAAAAGTGCTCAGGGACTAGTGCCCCAGTTGGCAACAGCACAGTCTGATACAGTACTAAGCCACACAGACCAGAAAGTTTCAGGTTTCAGTCCCAGGTCTGTGCCGAGTCAGCCTAGGTTTAACTCCGATCAAGTTACTTCTGCTAGCTCGTGCTGAGAACAGGATCAGGCTGAGTTGCGCTGCTTTACATAGCTGAATAGTCTGCCAATGCTCACGCATGAAAAATAGGTGGAGTGCTAGAGAGTAGCTAGCACCTGTGGAAACAAACCACCAATAAGGAATCAGCAGCCTTAGGAGAAGAGGGGATGAAAGTGGACAGCAGCTTTTGCTCTCCAAAAATTAGAACAAGATCTCATAGCCACTTCCAACAACTTGCATCTGTATAGAATCTGCAACATAGAAAACATCCCAAGATTACACTGGGGGAGGAAGAAATCAATAAAGGAACAGGTGCCTGAAGGAGACTGAAACGCTGGTTTAAAAGAAGGATTTTCTAGGTGGAGAAAGAAGTGGCGAAGTGCAGGGATTCAGGAAGGATATTCAAATCGAGCCAGGTAGCTGAAGACTCTGCCACCAAGGTGTGGGATGGGATGGGGGGAGGGGGGGCAAGGGTGAACGAGCAGGAGGAGGAAGGTCAGAAAGCACAAAAGACATTAATCAGTGAACAGAAGGATCTAGGGCTGGAGGAAGTTGTAGAGAAAGGATATGGCAAGGCCATTGGGGAATTTGAAGATGACGAGGATTTTAAATTCAACCCATTGTGGGGGGGGGGGGGGGGACAGAAAGTTAATGTAAGTCAGTGAGAGCTGGGGCAACAGGTACGGGGAAAGGACTGTGTGCAGCTGAGTTTTGGGCAAGTTGGGTTTATGAAGCATAGAGGACATTGGAGAAATCTAGTCTAGAGGGGATAAAATCCCAAGAGTTTCAGTGGTTGTGGAGCTGAGGTAGGGGTAGAAGTAAGCGGTCTTGGTGATGGATAGGATGTGGGGTCAAAAAAAAACAAATCACTCATTGGTCTTGTGGGATCTTGCTGTGCTCAAAATGCTCACCACGTTTGCCTACACAAGTCAATTCAAAGTAATTCACTGTATAAGACGTTAAAGACTATGGCCTAGAAATTGGGTGAGTAGCGCCACCTATTAGCGCCTAAAGAGGGCAGTCAGTGGCTGTAGCGCCACTGGCCGCGCCTCCTGCGATATTCAGCGGGGGTGCTAATGGTGGCGTTAGCCTGTTGCGCTGCGCCGCCACCGATGACGTAATCGGTGTGCGCAGCGCCCCATTAGCGCCCCAATCGCGATATTTGGTAGCGAACGCCGCTGTAGCCTGGTTCACGGGGGCTTGCTGTGCCAGCAGTGGTGCAAGTTAAGGTGGAGGTGCGGGTCGGCCGCCTGCCAGCACCTCCGTCCCCGGCCTCCTGACCACCCCCCCCCCCCCCGCGGTATTGCCAGCTGTTTCCCGAGAGCCCGGCACTTCTCCTTGGTGCCGGGCTCTTTTGCCGGCACTCGCGAGCGGGAATCGCGCTGTTGCAGGCCCCTCCCCCTTAACAGTGGGAGGAAGGCCTGCAGTACCACAGCGTGCCGTGCCGCAGCGTGTGGCGCTGCGGCACGTTGCGCTGCGATATTCAGTTTCAGCGCCCCAAGAGGGACGCGGAGCGCCTCGAGCCTCGCCCCGTCTCCCTCTAGGGGCGCTGAAACTGAATTTCTGACGTTCGTTAATGCTCCGAACGCTGCGCTAAAATCAGCGCCCAGGCGAACTTGGCGCCACTTTGGCGCCTCAACCCAATTTCTAGGCCTATATAAATACAAGTTTTTCCTTTCTTTACTTTATCATAATTAAATTAACTAAAGGCATCCAAGCATGAACTTCGTGTGCATTTCCCATTACTCTCGATTTCAATGGGAGTTGATATAATTTCTGGAATAAAGCATTGTAAACGGTAAACATGTAAAGTAGGTTATTAACATGATGGAGAGGCTTTTTTTTTTTTTTAAGTATATACATTATTTATGGAAGCTATAAGCAGCACATGTATCAAATGAGAAAACAGCATTTGGAAACAAATACGCCTGGAATCAATAGCTAAAGTCAACGTGATATCTGCACATACACCACACACTGCAAACAGCAAACTATCTGGGAAGGAGCGCGAGAGAGGACCAGAGCGAAACAGTAAACAAATGAATAAAGCTAGTTTAGTGGTTCTGGTTCTGGTACTAGCCTAGTAACCCAAAGGGTTGACATACTTCCTGAAGTGGGGCACCCAGAACAGGACACAATATTCGAACTGCAGTCTGGCCAATGATTGTAAAGGTTTAGCATTACTTCTTTGCTTTTGTACTCTATGCCCCTATTTATAAAACTTCAGATCCTGGATGTTTTTAAAGTATCGTCACTGTTATGCAGTCAATTTGCTTACAGCAAGATCCCACAAATGGTAAATGAATGACTAGATGTGTTGGCTCGGACACCGTTTGAAGTTCCTGCTCATCCTCCAATAGTGCCTCGAGTGATTTTATGCCCATCCAAGCAGCAGACAGGAACTCAGTTTAACGTCTCATTTGAAAGACAGCACCTCTGACAGTGCAGCACTCCCCCAGTACTGCACTGAAGTGTCAGCCCAGATTATGTGCTCAAGTCTGTAGTGAGGTTTGAACCCACGATCTTCTGACAGAAGTGAGAGTGCTACCATTGAGTCAAGCTGGCACCTAAAGAAAATGGGGTGGGGGGAAATTGATAGATTTTTGTTGTGTAAGGGTATTAAGGGATACAGGACCAAGGCAGGTAGATGGAGTTAAGATACAAATCAGCCAGGATCTCATTGAATCGTGGAACAGGCTCAAGGGGCTGAATGGCCTCCTCCTGTTCCTGTGTTCCTAAATAAAACTGGAAGTTACTGTGGCTGCAGTTGGGGTCAAGCAATTTAGTTATTCTTGTCACGAGACAAAGCAGAATCCAGACATCAATTCTTCCGTGGCCATTCATTTACGACTTTAAATTACAGCTGAGAACAGACTTACCATTTTAAACATGCAATGTCCTTTATTTTGCATTTGCAGCTTTCTGTGGAGTAGCAATTTCCAACAAAGTCCACGGCCCTGTAATTTAGAACAAGTCAGCGTGAAGTAACAGCTGCACTCTCCATCACTCAGTGGGACGTGCCCAACCAGAATAATTGGCCCAACAGCATGTCTATAGTCTGTCACACCAGAATTCACACCAATACAGGAGCCAAAGCAGTGGTACAACGATCAGTTCTGCATTACTTTCTGTAGGTAATCTCAGCCAGGGCAACAGTACAGGTGCCCTTATTGACTTAGTCTGCAGGGTTCCTGCACCCGATTGCCATTGAGCAACCTTTTCTGTGGTATTTACTGGTGTGTCGACACTGGGTCTGAACAGGACTGGCCTCAGCTGCAATAGCCCCAAGATCAAATAACCCGACACTCACTTCCAGGCTCGTACAAAGAATAGCCAACTTGGAGAGGTGCCAGAGGGCTGCAGAAGCCAACGGAAGCATACCCCAGCGAGGAGAGAAGAGAGAAAATTGAAAATCATTTGCATTTTGGCAATAGTACAAAACCTCTACATGGGATTTCTGGGTCTAAAGATACTCAGTACCTTGCTAACAAGCAAGTCGTGATCAGGGACTCAAACAAAGAATCAGGGCCATAAACTGATGTTCTATGTTATATTGAGCTCGGCTGATTGGCCAGCAGGACACCACACAGAAAGAAGATATTTTAGTAATGTTCAGAAAGAATATTTATTGAGGTTTTTAAAAGTTGAAAAGAGAACTGAGGGGTGACTTAATAGAGGTCTTTAAAATTACAAAAGGTTTTGATAGAGTAGACACAGAGAGAATGTTTCCACTTGTGGGGAAGAGCATAACTAGAGGCCATCAATATAAGATAGTCACCAAGAAATCCAATAGGGAATTCAGGAGAAACTTCTTTCCCCAGAGAGTGGTGAGAATGTGGAACTCGCTGCCACAGAAAGTGGTTGAGGCGAATAGTATCGATACATTTAAGGGGAGGCTGGACAAGCATATGAGGGAGAAGGGAATAGAGGGTTATGCTGATAGAGTTAGATGAGGAAAGACGGGAGGAAGCTCGAGTGGAGCATAAACGCCGGCATGGACTGGTTGGGCCGAATGGCCTGTTTCTGTGCTGTACATTCTATGTAATCCCTCGTTCACTCATATAATATCCCAAAACTCGAATCATTTAGCCCGTAGTAAATGTCTTTAATTTATTTTCTCCCCTATATTTCCCACTGTCACCTGCATTGACTAATCGAAGCGATGTACTCCCAGGTGCCACACTGAAGCCAACAGCTGGAATGAGAGAAGTGAGGTTGAGGGGCGGTTGGGTACATGTGATGCAGTATTAAATTTTGTTTGATTACGCTTCTGTGAAGCGCCTTGGAATGTTTTACTATATTAAAGGCGCTATATAAATGCAAGTTGTTGTTTTAAATCTCAGGAGGATCAGAAAGTCCGCACAGTAAGGTAGTGAGCAGGATGATGTGCCTTACTATCACATGTATAGGCCACCCTCAGAAAAACAATTCGCACATATAGGCTGCACACTCCAATTCAAAGACTTTGGGCTGGATTTTACCAACCTTGGCGGGTCTGTGGCGGGTCCCGACCCCACCCCGCTGTGTAGAATTAATTTACTGTGATTGGGCTTGTTAAGCCCCGCCCAGCGAGTTTCCCGGCCAATTGAAAGAATCGGGTCTGATGACGTCATTTGATGATGCGTCATCAGCCGGTTTCCTTAAAGGGACCACGGCCAACTTTAATTTGACAGTTGTGCTGTCAGTGTTCTACAGCATTGAGGTGCTGCAAACACTGACAAGCACTGCAGAGGAGCAGGGCTACACCCAGGCTCTCCCAAGACTCCCTCCATATGCTTATGGAGGGAGTCACAGCACACAGGGAAGTCCTCTTCCCTTCCCATGGGCAGAGGAGACCTCCCTAGGAGATCAACACAGCCTGACTGCACATTGCAGAGGAGGGCACATGCAGGGATGTGGTCAGGAGGACCTGGGTGCAGTGGCGCAAACCTTTCAATGATCTCAGTAGATCACGAAACGTTAGTACAACGCCACACTCAACATCATCCTGCTGTGCCCATCACATCCCCATCACTCTGCCTTCCCTACCCTACTCCTGCACATCCTTACTCACACCAACTCACCTTGCACCTCCACCCATCCCTCTCTATCTACATTATCACATCCCCATCTCACTAGCCACCCCTCACACTCACCCTCAACCTAATGCATGCAACTAACAACACACAAGGGTAGGCACTTGGGTGTTTTATCCAATGTTTCATGTAAAGTTTCTGTTAATGTGCTGTCAAACATTGAAACCTTTATTTTCAACACTTGTTTTCTTGGACAGATTTGTGTGCACCTTTGGAAGTGGCTTAGTGAGTTGCAGTGAATGGTGAGACATAACAGTACCCCCCCCCCCGCAATGGTCATAAGTGTGAAAGGTATGGCTTGGGCATTGTAGGGATGCTTTATGGTGTTGGTGTGGGGTGGTGCCAACCTGGTGCATCATGCGACAGCCAGGGTGTACAGCATCAAGTGAAGTAAATCTGGCCATGGTGAGGCCATCCCTGACCTCCTGGGCAGCAATGTGGTCGGGTGCTGATGCCCTCTGTCCTGTGCAGCATCAGTTGATTGCGGAGAAGTTTGGTGTGGTTGTTGGTGCTGCTTGTGTGCCTAGTGATGTTGGGGCTGATCGTGGTGGGATTCTGAGGACCAAGGTGAGCGAGTATAAAGTGCACCCATGCTGATGGAATAGATAGCAGGTGAAGTAGAGATGGCAGAAGTGATCTGTTAATGGTGGGAGAGGTAATGAGGTCAGACTGGATGGAGACTTGTGTAAAGACTTGCAGTATTCTGAATCTGTACTGAAAATGCAGTTTAGAGAAGCTAGTGGCTAAGGGAATATAAAAACATAAGAATATAAGACGTAGGAGCAGGAGTAGGTCATTTGGCCCCTCGAGCCTGCTCCGCCATTCAATAAGATCATGGCTGATCTGATCTTGGCCTCAACTCCACTTTCCTGCCCGCTCCCCATAACCCTTGACTCCCTTACCATTCAAAAATCTGTCTATCTCCACCTTAAATATATTCAATGACTCCGCCTCCACAGCTCTCTGGGGAAGAGAATTCCAAAGATTCACGACCCTCTGAGAGAAGAACTTCCTCCTCATTTCCGTTTTAAATAGGTGCCCCCTTATTCTGAAATTATGCCCCCTAGTTCCACGAGGGGAAACATCCTCTCCGCATCTACCCTGTCAGGGCCCCTTCAGAATCTTATATGTTTCAATAAGGCCCTCTCTCATTCTTCTAAACTCCAATGAGTATAGGCCCAACCTGCTCAACCTTTCTTCATAAGACAACCCCTTCATCTCCGGAATCAACCTCGTGAACCTTCTCTGGACTGCCTCCAATGCAAGTATATCCCTCCTTAAATAAGGAGACCAAAACTGTCTGCAGTACTCCAGGTGTGGTCTCACCAACGCCCTGTACAGTTGTAGCAGGACTTTCCTACTTTTATACTCCATTCCCCTTGCAATAAAGGCCAACATTCCATTTGCCTTCCTAATTACTTGCTGTACCTGCATGCTAACTTTTTGTGATTCATGTACAAGGACCCCCAGATCTCTCTGTACCTCGGCATTTTGTAATCTCTCCCCACTTAAATAATAACTTGCTTTTTTATTTTTCCTACCAAAGTGGATAACCTCGCATTTTCCCACATTATACTCCATCTGCCAGACTTTTGCCCACTCACTTAGCCTATCTATATCCCTTTGGAGATTCCTTTGCGTCCTCCACACAATTTGTTTTCCCACCTATCTTTGTATCATCAGCAAATTTGGTTACATTACACTCGGTCCCTTCATCCAAGTCATTAATATAGATTGTAAATAGTTGAGGCCCCAGCACCGATCCCTGCGGCACCTAACTAGTTACCAATTGCTAACCGGAAAATGACCCATTTATCCCGACTCTCTGTTTCCCGTTAGTTAGCCAATCCTCTATCCATGCTAATATATTACCCCCAACCCCGTGAGCTCTTATCTTGTGCAGTAACCTTTTATGTGACACCTTATCGAATGCCTTCTGGAAATTCAAATACACCACATCTACTGGTTCCCCTTTATCCACCCTGCTCGTTACATCCTCAAAGAACTCCAGCAAATTTGTCAAACATGATTTCCCTTTCATAAAACCATGCTGACTCTGCTCGACTATATTATGATTTTCTAAATGTCCTGCTACCATTTCCTTAATGATGGACTCCAGCATTTTCTCAATGACAGATGTTAGGCTAACTGGTCTATAGTTTCCTGTTTTCTGTCTCCTTCCTTTCTTAAATAGGGGCGTTACATTTGCGGTTTTCCAATCCGCTGGGACCTCTCCAGAATCCAGGGAATTTTGGTAGATTACAACCAATGCATCCACTATCTCTGCAGTCACCTCTTTTAAGACCCTAGGATGCAATCCATCGGGTCTAGGGGACTTGTCCACCTTTAGTCCCATTAGTTTGCCTATTACAGGAAACTCTTTTTTATCTGGCACCGACGGGACTGGCGTGGTGCCGGTTGATCAAAAAGTCCAGATTACAGAGAGGTATGCTTACCAAGGTACGAGAGCTCCGTACACGGCCACAGGTACAGGAGTCCCGGTTACATGGCACTTGTGCAGGAGTCCCAGTTACACGGCCACAGGTGCAGGAACCCCGGTTACACGGCCACAGATCCAGGAGTCCCTGTTGCACGGCCACAGATCCAGGAACCCTGGTTACACGGCCACAGATCCAGGAACCCCGGTTACACGGCCACTAATAAATAGTAAAACTTACCTGAACTTACTCTTGAATTTTGCCGGTTAAGAGAGATTTCCGGATATTTGGGTGCTGGTTAAAAGAGTTTCCTGTACTTTCTCTCTAGTGATAGTGATTGTTTTAAGTCCCCCCCACCCCAATGGCTCCTTGATTATCCATTATTGGGATGCTTTTAGTGTCTTCTACCGTGAAGACCGATACAAAATATTTGTTCAAAGTCTCCACCATTTCCCTGTTTCCCAGACTCATCCTCTAGGGGACCAACATTTACTTTAGCTACTCTCTTCCTTTTTATATACCTGTAGCAGCTCTTACTGTCTGTTTTTATATTTCTTGCTAGCTTACTCTCATAAGCTATCTTCTCTCTCTTTATCATTTCTTTAGTCGTCCTTTGCTGGTTTTTAAAAACTTCCCAATCCTCTGGCTTTCCACTATTCTTCGCAACATTGTATGCCTTTGTTTTCAATTTGATACCATCCTTTACTTCCTTAGTTAGCCATGGATGGGTCATCCTTCTCTTAGTCTTTCTTTCTCACTGGAATATATCTTTGCTGAGAGTTATGAAATATCTCCTTAAATGTTTGCCACTGCTTTTCTACAGTCTTACCCTGTAATATATTTTCCTAGTCCACTTTAACCAAGTCTGCCTTCATACCTTTGTAATTACCTTTATTTAAGTTCAGGACACTAGTTTGAGACCTAGCTTTCTCACCCTTTGAAATTCTATCATGCTATGATCACTCTTCCCAAGAGGATCCTTCATTTCACGATCATTAATTAATCCAGCCTCGTTACACATTACCAGATCTAAAATAGTCTGCTCCCTGGTTGGTTCCACAACTTATTGTTCCAAGAAACCATCCCACATATACTCTAAGAACTCTTCCTCAAATCTACCTTTGCCAATTTGCTTTGTCCAATCAATATGAAGATTAAAATCTCCCATGATTATAGCCATACCTTTCTTACAAGTCTCTATTATTTCTCAATCAGCTGGGAGCTTTGACTTGACATTTGAAGCTATCAACTCATCAGCTGAAACAATGGCCACTTACCTCCTGCCTCAGCTTCACAGACGAGGTCTAGGCACAGCTGGAAACTGGTGGGCGACCTGTCAAATTCAAAAAGCTGGGAAAAAAGCCTCATTAAGTGGCTGTAAACAAGCCACTAATGATTTTAATTGCCTCCCCCGCCGCTGCGTGTCGGGTCTGCTCAGCACTGACAGACCTGGCATTTGGTAAAGGCGCGTGGCAGCGGGTTGAGAGCGGGGACCCGACCCGTTGTCAAAAAGAACCATTTTTACACCTGACCTGCCACCGATCGTGCCTGCTGACTCCCTGCAAAATCCCCCCCTTTGTTTTTAAAACCTGCAACCTATATAGAGTTAATCCAGCACACCGTCGGACAGTGTCAATGCTAATGGTGGAAACTCCTTTCATTCTTATCCCTCCGGTGGCAGGTGATCATCAGCATGATTTATACAGTGTGTGTCGACACATGTGGTAAAATCGTTTCCATATATCTGGGAGATTCTATTAAACCCATATACACAAAGGAAGGGGCTAGAATCATAGCAGCTCAGGCCTCAGAACTGCCAAACTTGATGGCATTCTGTTGTATGCAATAACAAAGCATGTCTGACTAAGACCATGCCAATATTTAGAGAAGTTTGGATTTAAAGACTGCAAATAAACCCATCTTTTTATCAAAGTAACAGAAAACGGGACCTGGCATTTTGCGTGACTAGGATAGTGCACAGGAAATTGTTGAACAGATTTATTCTATTTGGTTATAGGGTTCCTTTCACAAATGGAATGAACAACATCCAATGCAGAAGCCACTATTTCGCTACAAATTGCAGGTGATTAACGTACCTTTTAAAAAACTAGTCAATAGTTTGCTCCAGGACATAAGGCGTCATTGGGGATTGGGCACATTCAGGACAAACGTCACTAACAGGGGCAACGTGGTTTGTCTCACATCACAATGTCCCAAATCAATTGTCTTTGCTTTCAGGAGGGGCAAGTGAAAACCCCAACCACGGGAGGATATTGACGTGCCCGACAGCACTGATGCCAGGACTGTCTTTAGAGGCAACGCTGGAAAGTTGCTGGGGTATTAAGCCCACCCAGAGCAAAACACTACATGCCGTGGCTACAACTGGCACGGGTCCTTGCTGGCAGCAGCCTTGGCTCAGACATAGCACTCTTACCTCTACACTCTGCACTGAATCACTTAGATGGTAAAGAGACCTACATCAGAATGCTGTTCATAGACTACAGCTCAGCATTCAACACTATCGTCCCCAACAAGCTGGCCACCAAACTCCAAACTCTTGGCCTGAACACTTCCCTCTGCAACTGGACCCTGGACTTCCTAACAAACAGACCCCAGTCTGTCAAATTAGGTAACCACACCTCCCCCCCCCCGACCCTGAACACGGGGGCCCCACAAGGATGTGTGCTGAGCCCCCTCCTCTACTCCCTCTTCACCCACGACTGTGTGGCTGTTCATGGTTCCAACACCATCATCAAGTTTGCGGATGATACCACGGTAGTAGGCCAGATCACCAACAACGATGAGTCAGCCTACAGGGAGGAGGTCCAGCATCTCGTGAAGTGGTGCGCCGATAACAACCTGGCCCTTAACATCAAGAAAACCAAAGAAATCATTGTGGACTTCAGGAAGTCTAAAGGCGGAAGTCACACCCCCATCCACATCAATGGGGCTGTGGTGGAAAGGGTGGACAGTTTTAAGTTCCTCGGAGTCCACATCACAGAAGATCTCTCCTGGTCCCTCAATACCTCCTCTCTGGTGAAGAAGGCCCAGCAGCGCCTATATTTCCTAAGGAGGCTGAAGGGATGTAACCTGTCACCCCTGATCCTCTCTAACTTTTACCGCTGCACAATAGAGAGCATCCTGACAAACTGTATCACAGTATGGTATGGCAGCTGTAGCTACTATGACCGGAAAGCCCTGCAGCGGGTAGTCAAAACTGCCCAACGCATTACCGGCACCCGGCTACCGACCATAGAGCACATATACCAGAAACGCTGTTTACGGAGGTCACGGTCCATCATCAAAGACCCTACCCACCCCAGCCACAGTCTGTTCGCCCTCCTGCCATCTGGGAGACGCTACAGATGCATTCGCACCCGTACGACCAGATTTAAGAACAGCTTCTTTCCCAGGGCTGTCATCCTACTGAACTCCACAAATAAACTCTAAAGCCTGCACATCTGCCAAGGCACTTTATTATGGTTATGTTTATGTTAATGTATTACAAACCAAATGTATGTTGAATGTTTAAATGTCTTAATCTAAATGTACACTCTCGGGAGCCGCAAGCCTACATTTCATTGTACTGCACTTGTGCACTAACAATGACAATAAAAGTTGATTTGATTTTGATTTGATTTTAGTGACAAAGCTCCTCTCCAGAGACTGGAGCACATACTCCAGGCCGACACTCCAGTGCAGTACTGAGGGAGTGCTGCACTGTCGGAGGTGCCGTCTTTTAGATGGGATGTTAAACCAATGCTCCGTTTGCTCTCTCAGGTGGACGTAAAAGATCTCACAACACTTTCAAAGGAAGGGCAGGGACTTCCAGCCAACATTTATTCCTCAACTGACATCAGTAAATCAGATTACCTTGTAGCTGCATTCCTCAACATCACATCAGGGACTACGCTCAAAGTACTTCATTGGCTGTGAAGCACTTTGGGACGTCCTGAGGGAGTGAAAAGCACAATTTAAATGCAAGCTTTTTCTTTATTCTTACTCTGCATTTTATTGGCATTAGTTTGGTTTGTCATACCTGTTTAATCACAATGATTAAATGCCTTGTAGGCATTGATTTTTTAAACCAATGTTATTCCCACTTGAAGGTGCGGGCTTCTTTGGGGCTATCGTTTCACAGACACCAACAGCGTTCTAGTAGCTCGCCCAAATTCTTTACACCTGAAAGCCTAAACAGTGAGTATTGGCACGTTATTCAACTGTTTATGGGGCAGGGATCACAATTGAGTTGCTTCTGTCCACATGTTCCAGCAGGATAACACTCAGGAGTGGAATCCTGGCAGGTAGCTCCCACTCTCTGGTCTAGGGATGCTGAAGACAATTGTGGATCTCACTCACAAATCCAGTAAGTCATAGAAACATAAAAGATAGGAGCAGGAGTAGGCCATTCAGCCCCTCGAGCCTGCTCCGCCATTTAATGAGATCATGGCTGATCATCCAAATTCAGTACCCTGTCCCTGCCTTCTCCCCATATCCCTTGATCCCTTTAGCCTTAAGAAATATATCCAACTCTTTCTTGAATATATTTAATGAACTGGCCTCCACCACCCTCTGTGGCAGAGAATTCCACAGGTTCACCACTCTCTGGGTGAAGAAATTCCTCCTCATTTCAGTCCTAAATGTCCTACCCCTTATCCTTAGACTATGACCCCTGGTTCTGGACTCCCCGACCATTGGGAACATCCTTCCAACATCTAGTCTGTCCAGGCCTGACAGAATTTTATAGGTTTCGATGAGATCCCCTCTCAATCTTCTAAACTCCAGTGAGTATAAGCCCAATCGACACAATCTCTCCTCATACGTCATTCCTGCCATCCCAGGTATCAGCCTGGTGAATCTTCGCTGCACTCCTTCCATGGCAAAAACGTCCTTCCTCAGATAAGGCGACCAAAACTGCACACAATACTCAAGGTGCGGTCTCACCAAGGCCCTTTACAACTGTAGCAAGACATCCTTGTTCCTGTACTCGAACCCTCTTGCTACGAAGGCCAACATACCATTTGCCTTCTTAACCGCCTGCTGCACCTCCATGCTTACCTTCAGCGATTGGTACACAAGAACACCCAGGTCTCTTTGCACTTCCCCTTCTCCCAATCTATTGCCATTCAAATAATAATCTGCCTTCCTGTTTTTGCCACCAAAGTGGATAACCTCACATTTATCCACATTATAGTGCATTTGCCATGTTTCTGCCCAATCACCTAACCTGTCCAAATCATACTGGAGTTTCATGACATCCTCCTCACAGCATACCCTCCCACCCAGCTTTGTGTCGTCTGCAAATTTAGAGATATTACATCCAATTCCCTCGTCCAGATCATTAATATATATTGTGAACAGCTGGGGTCCTAGGACCGATCCTTGCGGTACCCCACTAGTCACTGCCTGCCACTCGGAAAACGACCTGTTTATTCCAACTCTTTGCTTTCTGTCCGCCAACCAGTTCTCTATCCAAGTCAATACCATGCCCCCAATCCCATGTGCCTTAATTTTGCACGCTAATCTCTTATGTGGGACCTTATCGAAAGCCTTCTGAAAGTCCAAATACACCACATCCACTGGTTCTCCCTTATCTATTTTACCATCAACCTTCCCGTTTTGTCTGATTTAGCACCCCACTAGGAGGTACACCCTCTTTAAATGCCTAAACCACTTCTGATCAAGTGAGTTGGCACAAAACACAAGTAAACATGTCATTACAAAGTATTTACAGTACAGAAACAAGCCGGCCCAACTGCTCCCTGCCGGTGTTTATGCTCCACACGAGCCTCCTCCCACCCTCTTCATCGCACCCTATCAGCATATCCTTCTATTCCTTTCTCGCTCGTGTGTTTATCCAGCCTCCCCTTAAATGTATCTATACTATTCACCTCAACCATTCCCTGTGGTAGCGAGTCCCACATTCTCACCACTCTCTGGGTAAAGAAGTTGAAAGTCATTAAAACACGAGAACTACAAGTTGCATAATACAATAGTGCAGCTTGAGCAGTATCACAGTCTGATCCTTACCTTGTTGGGGGGATGTCGGTAGAGTAAAGTTCCACGTCTGTGTCAGCGAGTAGGACTGCCTTCATGCCTCGGGCACACAGCGTATTATCACAGAACTTGCAGCACAGCATCGCAACCAGCTTATTCTTAAATGTCAGCGTTGACATCTCCGACGTCTGTTACTGAACTTGATAACTACTAAACTTACTTTAAAAAATGTACTTTTAAATCTGCCTCTCCGATAACTGCAGTAAATAAATAATCAATTGTAAAATACAGGCCTCCAATTACTAAACCTGGTCACTAAAATATTCTTTAGGACTTGAATATAGCAAATATAATCTCCAAATGGATTCACGCTGTTTCTGTCACCAGCAGAACCAGTTGAATCTTGAAACACCCCAATATTTCTTGCAAATTAGCTCACTTTATTTTCACACAATCTCACTTCTTCAACACTAACCTTTCGTTCTCAATTTTAAAAAAACGTCAGTCAGTTAACTAGCCCTCCCAGCTGTTTCACACAGACACCATCTCACTGGGCCTGCTCTCAATACCTGGATGTGCCCCTTTGGATTATTGTGCACTGCACTCTCACTCCACATCAGTCTCACTGTCCTGGCTGTCTTTGTTGCTCTGACCATTAGGACATGTTTGACAGTCTCCCAGCCCTTTGTTAATCACGTGGCCCTGCCTGGATCACTCCAGCAAGAGCTGTCTGTGACTGTACCTCCAGCCCTCTCTGTGTACAGTGTGGCTGCCTGAAACACAGTGTTTGCCCAGCACTCCCCTGTATACCAGGAGCTGTATTTCCCTCCCTGTCTGCCCTGTATACTTGCTCCTACCCCTCGTCTCCCTCTGTAGCCGTCTCTCTCTCTCTCCCACTCTTTTTCTGTCTATCTGGGTAGGTGCCTTGGTATATCTTACATTCCTCTATCACTCTTTGCCTTAGTGTGCAGGAATACACTTGGGCTTTGTGTACAAGTTTTATCTGCAACCTGCCCTTCAGCCTTTGATTGCCTCTTTCTGTGCATCTCTCAGTACGTAACATCCATCTCCCTCGGACTACCTGTAGTCATATCTCTCTCAGTGTGGTGTCTGCCCTTCTGTCTGTCTGGCTAAGTCTCTCAACATGTACCATCCATCCTTCTCTCCCAGACTATCTTTACATATTCCTCAGGTTATCGCTTGTGTCTTAATATGAACTATACCTTTGCACCTTGGGCTCTCTCTATCTGTGCGTAGACCTCAAACCATCCCTTGCTCTCACTATGTATTACAGTTTATCTCTACCCTGTTTACCTCAGTGTTGGTCACATCCACCACCTATCTGTCCCCAATCTCTCAGTATGCATTAGGCTCAGTATTCCTGTGTCTCACTGTCCCTGCTCTCAGACAATCTCTCTCACTATGTACTGTGAGCATCTCAGTATTCAGTCCTGACTATATCCCCCTCAGGTCTCTCTGTCTCTCACTATTACACTGACTAACCCCTCACACTCTCACTATTACATTGACTGACACCTCACTCTCACTATTACACTGACAGGCTCTCTCTCACTATTACATTGACTGACCCCTCACACTCTCACTAGTACACTGACACACACTCTGTCACTAGTACACTGACACACTCTCTCTGTCACTAGTACACTGACACTGTCTCACACACACACTGACAGCCTCCCTCCCCCGGCCCCGCCCCCTCTCTGACGGTTGACTCTGGAACCTTACTCCGCATTCAAATTCTGGAGCCCGCCTCCCATTGGCTGGGCCAGGGCCAGGGCCGCGCTCTGATTGGTTCACGCGGGGCTTTTAAATTCAACCATCAACGGAAAACGGTTTTTAGTTTAAAATGTGAGCGGCCGTTGGGAGAGACAGACTCACACAGTGAGTGCGAGTGAGTGAGAGCAAGAGAGAGAGAGAGAGAGAGAGAGAGAGCGCGAGCCCGAGCCCGAGCCCGAGCTCCGGAGCGGAAAGGTTTCAGTGATTCTCCATTAATGATATCTGTGTGAGAACTGAGTTTAATTTCATGCTAATTTTAAAACATTCTAATCTTCCCGGCCAGATTTATCAATCACTCGCAATGGCGCTAACGAATTAGGTGAATGGCCGGCCCTGCTGCCAATCATGGACCAATCGCCAACGTGAATGGCTAAAATTGCTGTCAATCATGCCATTGTCCCCCGCCCATGGCCTTTCTTCTCCACTGTGATTGGCGCGTCGGATGTATGGGCGTGGTATCGCCCTTATTTGGGCATCCCCTCTCCTGCCGAGGAAAGCGAGTGAAGACAAGAGCGGCGGTCTCCGAGTGAGGGGAAGGTCAGTCCGCGCTGGGCTCAACAGCGCCTCCCTACCCACCACTGTGGTACTGCAACTAACTGTAGTTGCTCCACAATTTACAAACCGCAATATTAAAAGCTTTCTTTAGAGTGTACACGGGTAGAGCAAGATAAGGTTAGCTAGTAGGGTAGCAGAACATAGAAGATAGGAGCAGGCCATTTGGCCCCTTGAGCCTGCTCCGCCATTCAATGAGATCATGGCTGATCATCCAAATTCAGTACCCTGTCCCTGCCTTCTCCCCATATCCCTTTAGCCTTAAGAAATATATCTAACTCCTTCTTGAATATATTTAATGAATTGACCTCTACTGCCTTTTGTGGTAGAGCATTCCACAGGTTCACCACTCTCTGGGTGAAGAAATTCCTCCTCATCTCAGTCCTAAATGGCTTACCCCTTATACTTAGACTGTGACCCCTGGTTCTGGACTCCCCCGCCATCAGGAACATCCTTCCTGCATCTAGTCTGTCTTGTCCTGTTAGAATTTTATAAGTTTCAATGAGATCCCCTCTCATTCTTCTAAACTCCAGTGAATATAAGCCTAATCGACCCAATCTCTCCTCATACGTCATTCCTGCTATTCCCAGGTATCAGTCTGGTGAATCTTCGTTGCACTTTCTCCATGGCAAGAACATCCTTCCTCACATAAGGCGACCAAAACTGCACACAATATTCAAGGTGTGGTCTCACCAAGGCCCTGTACAACTGCAGCAAGACATCCTTGTTCCTGTACTCAAACCCTCTCGCTATGAAGGCCAACATACCATTTGCCTTCTTAACCGCCTGCTGCACCTGCCGTGCTTACCTTCAGCGACTGGTGCACAAGGACACCCAGGTCTCGTTGCACTTCCCCTTCTCCCAATCTATTGCCGTTCAGATAATAATCTGTTTTCCTGTTTTTGCCACCGAAGTGGATAACCTCCCAGTCTCCTCCTACATTTAGGGTAGCAGAACACATTGACTTGCCAACACAACACCATGGGCCGGGGGCATAACGCTTTCCCGACTAAGTTCTTATATTTGAACATCATTTTCTTTGTGCTCAGGGTCATGGGTGTTTTTTTTTTCTTGGGATGTGCTTGATGCGGGCAAGACGTCCTTGATCGTTCATTCCTAATTGCCCTGAAGAAGTGGTGGTGAGCCACCTTCTTGAACTGCTGCAGTCTGTGAGGTGAAGGTACTCCCACAGCGCTGTTAGGGAGAATGTTCCAGGATTTTGACCCAGCGACGATGAGGGAACGGCGGTATATTTACAAGTCAAGATGACGTGTCACTTGGAGGTGATGGTGTTCCCACAATATTTCTGCTCTTTTTGGTGGTAGAGATCATAGGAGAGGGATATCCTGTATGTCACACATACTGCAGCCCCACTGTGCCAGTGCTGGAGTGTGGATATTAAGTCCAGTGACAGGGGCACCAATTAAGTAAACTTTTCTGTCTTGGATGTTGTCGAGCTTCTAGAGTATTCTTACAGCTACACCCGTCCAGGTGAATGTTCCATCACACTCCTGACTTGAGTTTTGTAGAAGCTGGCGAGGTTTTCAGGGGTTAGGAGAGGAGCCACTCGTTGCAGAGTACCCAGCTTCTGACCTGCTCTTGAAAGCAAGGTGTTGATATGGTTGGTCCAGTTCAGCTCCTGGTCAATGGCGACCCCCATCCCACCCCCGGGGATGTTGATGGTGGGGGACTCAGTGATGGGGATGCCATTGAAGGTCGAGGGGAGGTAGCTGTACTTTCACTTGCTCAAGAATGTCATTATCTGGCACTTAAGTGTCACGAATGTTACTTGCCATTTGTCAGCCCAAGTCTTCATGTTATCCAGATCCTTTTGTAGACTGGCATGGGCTGCTTAAGGCCCAGGAGCAGGGACAGGAGGAGTAGCGAGGACGGGACCCAGGAGCAAGGTCGAGGCCCGATTATCAAAATCCATGACGAGGCCTTGGACAACGTGGACTACTTTCCATACCTCTGGAGCCTACTGTCAAAAAGGCAGACGTCGATGACTAAGTCCAACACCGCCTTCAGTGTGCCATTGCAGCCTTCGGTCATCTGAGGAAGAGAGTGTTTGAAGACCAGGATCTTAGACCCAGCACCAAGCTCATGGTCTACAGAGCTGTAGTGATACCCGCACTCCTGTATGCTTCAGAGACATGGAGCATGTACAGCAGGCACCTCAAAGCACTGGAGAGGTACCACCAACGCTGCCTCTGCAAGATCCTGCAAATCCATTGGCAGGATAGGCGCACCAACGTCGGTGTTCTTGCTCAGGCCAACATCCCCAGCATCGAAGCTTTGACCACGCTCAATCAGCTCCGATGGACGGGCCACATCGTCTGCATGCCCAATACGAGACTCCCAAAGCAAGCGCTCTAGTCGGAGCTCCGACACAGCAAGAGAGCCCCAAGTGAGCAGAGGAAACGCTTCAAGGACACCCTCAAAGCCTCCTTGAAAAAGTGCAACATCCCCACCGACACCTGGGAATCCCTGGCCCAAGACCGCACAAAGTGGAGGAGAAGCATCCGGGAAGACGCCGAACACCTCGAGTCTCTTTGCCAGGAGCAAGTGGGAGCAAAGCGCAAACAGCAGAAGGAGGGCACGTCAACCCAAGCACCCCACCCACCCGCCCCTTCAACCACCATCTGCCCCACCTGTGACAGAGACTGTAGGTCCCGCATTGGACTCATCAGTCACCCGAGAGCTCATTTTTTAGTGTGGAAGCAAGTCATCCTCGGTTCCGAGGGACTGCCTAAGAAGCAGCAGCAGCTTAATTATCAAAGGAGTTGTGAATTGTACTCAATTCTGTGGAATCATCAGCAAACATAAGAAATAGGAGCTGAAGTAGGTCATTTGGCCTCTTGAGCCTGCTTCCCCCATTCTATAAGATCATGGCTGATCTTCTACCTCAACTCCACCTTCCCACGCTATCCCCATATCCCTTGATTCCCTAAGTATCCAAAATACTATTGATCTCTGTCTTGAATATACTCAATGACTGAGCACTCACAGCTCTCTGGGGTAGAGAAGTGGTTATCTCTGGTGCACTGGCCTTCAGCACTACCATAGCCTTTCATAGAATGAATCACAGAATGGTTACAGCACAGAAGGCCATTCGGCCCATCGAGCCCGTGCCGACTCTCAGCTGGTCCCTTTCCCCGTAGCCCTGCAAATTTTTTTCCTTCAGATACTTATCCAACTCCCTTTTGAAAGATAAGATTGAGTCTGCCTCCACCACCCTTTCAGGCAGTGCATTCCAGATCTTAACCACTCGCAGCATAAATTTTTTTTTTCTTGCGTTGCCTTTGGTTCTTTTGCCAATCACCTTAAATCTGTGTCCTCTGGTTCTCGATCCTTCCGCCAATGGGAACAGTTTCCCTCTATCTACTCTGTCCAGACCCCTCATGATTTTGAACACCTCTATCAAATCTGCTCTAAGGAGAACAACCCCAGCTTCTCCAGTCTATCAACGTAACTGAAGTCCCTCATCCCTGGAACCATTCTCGTAAATCTTTTCTGCACCCTCTCTAAGGCCGTCGCATCCTTCCTAAAGTGCAGTGCCCAGAATTGGACACAATACTCCAGTTGGGGCCGAACCAGTGTTTTATAAAGGTTCATCATAATTGCCACACTTTTGTACTCTATACCTCTATTTATAAAGCCCAGGATCCCATAAACCCTTTTAACTGCTTTCTCAACCTGCCCTGCCACCTTCAACGATTTGTGCACACATACCCCCAGGTCTCTCTGTTCATGCACCCCCTTTAGGATTGTACCCTTTAGTTTATATTTCCTCTCCTCATTCTTTCTACCAAAATGTATCACTTCACACTTTTCTGTGTTAAATTTCATCTGCCTGCATGTGCCCGCCCATTCCACCAGCCTGTCTATGTCCTCTTGAAGTCTATCACTATCCTCCTCACTATTCATTATACTTCCAAGTTTTGTGTCATCTGCAAATTTTGAAATTGTGCCCGGTACACCCACATCCAAGTCATTAATGTATATCAAGAAAAGCAGTGGTCCTAGTACTGACCCCTGGGGAACACCACTGTATACCTTCCTCCAGTCTGAAAAACAACCGTTCACCACTACTCTCTGTTTCCTGTCACTTCGCCAATTCCGTATCCATGCTGCCACTGTCCCTTTTATTCCATGGGCTTCAACTTTGCTGGTGAGCCTATTATGTGGCACTTTGTCGAACACCTTTTGGAAATCCATGTACACCATGTCAACCGCATTACCCTCATCAACCCTCTCTGTTACCTCATCAAAAAACCTAACCTACTCTCTCAAACTCCCTTTGTTGTGTTTAGTGCAATC
This sequence comes from Somniosus microcephalus, assembly GCF_052327205.1. NCBI lineage: Eukaryota > Metazoa > Chordata > Chondrichthyes > Squaliformes > Somniosidae > Somniosus > Somniosus microcephalus. The sequence goes on from NC_141004.1 coordinate 6,099,203, forward strand.
GGCCACTTCTTGTGGAGTGAACCCAATTGGCTGGACTCTCTCGGTCACTATCCTCAATGATCTACACTGACTTCTCACCACCAGCACATTGAATCTAAAATCCTCACCATTGTCTTCAAACACCTCCGTGGCCTCACCCACTCTACCTCTATAACCGACCCACATTTTTTGGTTCCCTTGCTCTTTTCACCCACCGACACAGCCTCCAGCTGCCTTGAACCTACCCTCTAAAACTCCCTCCAACACCACTCTTATTTATTTCTATCTCCACCATTAAAACTTTCTCCAAACCCGTCTTTTTGACCAAGTTACAGTCACCTCTTCTAAATCTCCTTCCTTGACTCATATCTATTTCTTTTTTCCATTTATCTATTCCCCTCCCCACCCCCGTAAGGCATCGTGGGACACTTAAAGGCATTTTGTAAAAAAAGAACTTGTGCAGCACCTTTCCTAACCTCAGGATGTCCCAAAGTGCTTTACACCCAAGTACTTTTGAAGTGTAGTCACTGTTCTAGAAGTTAAATAACACTTCGTCCATGTGATCTCCTGGACTGGTTTCAATCGCCTGAGGCGGTCGGAGAGGAATTTTTCCCTTATTGACCCAGGATTTTTGTCTCTCTTTTGCCACTCTGCCAATTTTTACACAGCAAGATCCCACAAACAGCCACAAAATAATGACCAGATAATCTGTTTTTAAGAGACTATATTTATATCTATATTTCTTCGCATAGTGCCATGGGATCTTTTATGTCCACCTGAGAGGGCAGGCGGGTTTAACATCTCATCTGAAAGGCAGCCCCTCCGACAGTGCAGCACTCCCTCAGCACCGCACTGGAGTGTCAGCCTAGCTTTATGTGCTCAAGTCTCTTGAACCCATGACCTTCTGACTCGGGAGACTGTGCTACCCACTGAGACACAGCTAAGCTGCTTAAGCCAATTACATTTTTGTTCATGGTCTAATTCTAGCTGCTTTTACTATGTTTTAATTCGGATTCTTGAATGGGTCCCTAAGTTACACCATCACTAAATCCAGCGCCTTTATCCCAGCGACTGACTCATTGACCTGGGAAACTGGGCCTATGAATCTGCTGCCTGGATCAGACCCCTGGATTCAGCTGTGTGAATGCCAGGAGTTTACATATCCAGACTCTGCATTAAAGCAATGTAAAAGCAGCTGTACTGTCTGAGCTAAATTTACATTCATAAATGCTCTAAATCATGCATGATCACTTTGGTGACGAATCCGGGTAATTACTCCACGCTTCTGTCCAAAACACCTCAGCAGTCGCATATCCTGTGATCGCCTTTAGTTAGCCTGCGTGTGCTCATTTACACCTCACTGTTTCCCCCAGTGTTGGGCATGGTGCTCTTGTAGCCTGCCTCGTCATGTGACTGAGTGCACATGGAGGGTCATTCACTCACAATTATTAAAGAGTGCTGTAAACTGCAGAGTGCTTGGTGGTGACAGTGTCATCTATCTGTTTATAAAATATGTAAATAAATGCATTGCTTGGTGCACTGAGTAACACAACATGCAGCGTCTGCTGCCTGCAGTCTGTGCTGAGTGATCGGAGGACATCCAGGGCAATGGCTGGGACCAGGACAGAAAAATCAGCCAGGGGTCTTTGCAGATTACTATGCAGTGACCCCTGCTGCAAACTATGCTCTCAAAGGGTGAGGACAGAATTGAGCTTGACTGTACGGCACCCCCCTTAGTTGTATAACCTGTGAACACTCACTGGCAAGACTCTTACAAGAAGAATTGCTACATGGGTGAGGTACTCCGGGAGAAGAGGGGGGAAAAGCTGTGTGATGGCGAGGGGTGACCGAGAGGTAACGCATGCTGTGTGAACAGATCAATACCGTTAAATGTATTGTAAAAGTTAGTGGGATTTGGGGAAAAGATTTTTTTCTGATGATAGTGACCCAACACACGGCCAGTCTGCAGGATATTAACTTTCAGCAGTTGTAAAATAAAATGAACCAATCTGATTTGATTACAATGTGCGGCTCGTGTTCTGACTGTACATTAATTACTGATGCTTTTACAATCTGAGTTTATGCTATGCGGCTTTGTACAGACTGGCAACCGGTGAGTGGGATGGGTAAAGCACAGTTTCTATTTACCAGTGGCCTGTACAAGAAGGATGCCACTGGCACAAGGAAATGAGCAACGTGATAAACAAAAATGAATATCTAGTAATTCAAATGAGAATTGTCAGATGTGAACTGACGAGGCTGACTGTTCCAGTTTGTGCTGTAAGACAAAGGAAAGCACCATAATAAATTATTCATTAGTTCCTGGGATGTGGGTGTCGCTGGCAAGACCAGCATTTATTGCCCATCCCTAATTGCCCTTGCGAAGGTGGTGGTGAGCCACCTTCTAGAACCGCTGCAGTCCGTGTGGTGAAGTTACTCCCACAGTGCTGTTAGGGAGGGAGTTCCAGGATTTTGACCCAGCGATGATGAAGGAACGGCCGATATATTTCCAAGTCAGGATAGTGTGTGACTTGGAGGTGGTGGTGTTCCCATGCGCCTGCTGCCCTTGTTCTTCTAGGTGGTAGAGGTCGCGGGTTTGGGAGGTACTGCCGAAGAAGCCTTGGCGAATTGCTGCAGTGCATCTTGTAGATGGTACACACTGCAGCCACGGTGCGCTGGTGGTAGAGGGAGTGACTGTTTCAGGTGGTGGATGGGGTGCCAATCAAGTGGGCTGCTTTGTCCTGGATGATGTTGAGCTTCTTGAGTGTTGTTGGAGCTGCACTCATCCAGGCAAGTGGAGAGTATTCCATCACACTCCTGACTTGTGCCTTGTAGATGGTGGAAAGGCTTTGGGGAGTCAGGAGGTGAGACACTCGCCGCAGAATACCCAGCCTCTGACCTCTTGTTACCACAGTATTTATGTGGCCTGTCCAGTTATGTTTCTGGTCAATGGTGACCCCCAAGATATTGATGGTTGGGGAGTCGGTGATGGTAATGCTGTTGAATGTCAAGGGACGATGGTTAGACGCTCGCTTGTTGGAGATAGTCATTGCCTGGCACTTGTGTGGCGCGAATGTTACCTGCCATTTATCAGCCCAAGCCTGAATGTCGTCCAGGTCTTGTTGCATGTGGGCATGGACTGCTTCATTATCTGAGGAGTTGCGAATCGCACTGAACACTGTGCAGTCATCAGCGAACATCTTACCTTATGACCTTATGATGGCGGGAACGTCATTGATGAAGCAGCTGAAGATGGTTGGGTCTAGGGCACTGCCCTGAGGAACTCCTGCAGCGATGTCCTGGGGCTGTGATGATTGTCCTTCAGCCAACACAATCATCTTCCTTTGTGTTAGGTATGCCTCCAGCCAGTGGAGAGTTTCCCCTCCCCTGATTCCCATTGACTTCAGCTTTACTAGGGCTCCTTGATGCCACACTCGGTCAAATGCTGCCTTGATGTCAAGGGCAATCACTCCTCACCTCTGGAATTCAGCTCTTTTGTCCATGTTTGGTCCAAGGCTGTAATGAGGTCTGGAGCCAAGTAGTCCTGGCGGAACCCAAACTGGGCATCAGTGAGCAGGTTATTGGTGAGTAAGTGCTGCTTGTCGATGACTTTGCTGATGATTGAGAGTAGACTGATGGGGCGGTAATTGATTGAATTGGATTTGTCCTGTTATTTGTGGACAGAACATATCTGGGCAGTTTTCCACAATGTCGGATAGATGCCAGTGTTGTAGCTGTACTGGAACAGCTTGGCTAGAGGCACGGCTAGTTCTGGAGCACAAGTCTTCAGCACGACAGCCGGGATGTTGTCGGGGCCCAGAGCCTTTGCTGTATCCAGTGCACTCAGCCGTTTCTTGATATCACCTGGAGTGAATCGAATTGGCTGAAGACTGGCTTCTGTGATGGTGGGGACCTCGGGAGTAGGCCGATATGGATCATCCACTCAGCACTTCTGGCTGAAGATGGTTGCAAACGCTTCAGCTTTGTTTTTTGCACTCACGTGTTAGGCTCCACCATCATTGAGGATGGGGATATTCATGGAGCCTCTTCCTCCCGTTAGTTGTTTAATGGTCCACCACTTTTCATGACTGGATGTGGCTGGACTGCAGAGCTTTGATCTGATCCGTTTATTGTGGAATATCTTTGCCCTGTCGATAGCATGCTGCTTCCGCTTTTTAGCATGCATGTAGTCCTGTGTTGCAGCTTCCCCAGGTTGGCTCTGCATTTATAGGTACGCTTGGTGCTGCTCCTGGCATGCTCTTCTACACTCCTTATTGAACCAGGGATGGTCTCCTGGCTTGATGGTAATGTGAGGGATATGCGGGTCATGAGGTTGCAGATTGTGGTGGAATACAATTCTGCTGCTGCTGATGGCCCACAGTGCCTCATGGATGCCCAGTTTTGAGCTGCTAGATCTGCTCTGAATCTATCCCATTTAGCATGGTGGTAGTGCCACACAACACGATGGAGGGTTTCCTCAGTGTGAAGACAGGACTTTGTTTCTGTTGTGTCTGTGTATAATAAGACAGACTGCAGGAGAAACGGTACAACAGGTGTTTACTGAATGAGGGTTACTCTAGAACTAACTGTACAGATCACTACTCAGGGTTTATATACAGGTGTGGTCACTGCCGGTACTACAGTATACAGGAGCTGTAAAAAGTAGTTCTCTCCCTTAAAGGTACATACATTACAATTCCTCCCCTTTTTAGATTAACAGTACCATAACACTCATTTAACAATTAAATATCAAACTAATTACAATTAACACTTTTAACATGCAACATTAGCTGAAAATAGTCTATTTATAAATTCAGTCTTTGGGGAGGCTTCCTGATTCTTTCTGGATAACGCCTTTCCCGAGTGTCTCGCTCTTGGTGCGGAGGCGATTCTAGCACCCTGTCATCAGTTGATTCATCAGCTTCCAATGCTATTGTTTCTGAGGTAGATGCAACCTGTACGTCGGGTTCCTCACCAGGTACGTATGGCCGAGACATGGGGTTGACTCGTTCCTGTGACTCTAGGCTCTGGTCAGCATGGCGTCTCTCAATGTTCTCCCCAACATCCACTGTGTACATTAGTGGCCCCTGCCGTGTGCATATCGTTCCTGGTTGCCATTTCTCTGTTCGGTAGTCGCGGGCCAAGACTGGTTGCCCTACATTGAAGCTCCTTGTCGGCTTCTCATTGATGTGCTGGAATTGCTTACTCTCAACATCTCTTCGTATATTTGGTCTGAGCAAATGCAGACGAGATCTCAACCTTCGGTTAAAGAACATCATGGCCGGGGCCTGGTTGGTGACTGCATGTGTCGCATTTCTGTAGGCTAACAGGAAATTGTCCACCTTATGCTGCAGTGGAATGTCGTCATTGCACATGGCCTTTACTGCTTTTTTAAAGGTTTGTACGAACCTCTCAGCCAATCCATTTGTGGCTGGATGATACGGGGCGGATGTGTAATGCCTTACCCCATTCCTTTTCATAAATCTTCGAAACTCTTCGGACACAAACTGTGGTCCGTTATCAAAGCAAATCTGCTCTGGCAAGCCGTTCCTGGCAAAAATGGTCCGTAGGACTGCAATAGTTTTCTCCGTGGTGGTGGAGGCCATTTTGATCACCTCGGGCCATTTCGAGTGCGCATCCACGGCTATTAAAAACATTGAGTCCATGAATGGACTAGCAAAATCAATATGCACCCGTTGCCATGGAGATGAGGGCCACTCTCATGGGTGTAGAGGGGCATGTGGTGGTGCATTTTGGACCTTCTGGCATCCTGAGCAGCTCTTTGTCAGGTCCTCGATTTGCTGATCGATCCCCGCCACCACACATAAGCCCTAGCAAGGCTTTTCATTTTCACCCCTCCCAGATGACCTTCGTGAAGCTCATTGAGCACTCTCTCCCTTAACTTGGGTGGAATTACCACTCGGGATCCACACATCAAGGTCCCCTGGCATACTGACAGCTGTTCTCTTCTGGATGAGAATGCTGGCAACAGTGAGTCGCCATGTGCTGGCCATCCCTTCACCGTCAAATCATATACCCGAGACAGTGTCGGGTCATTTCGGGTCTCCTTCTCTATACCAGCGTTAGTTACTGGCATGCATTCAATTATAGTCAAATGAAATATTTCGACAGGATCCACTGCTGGTGCTTCCTCCGCAGTAGGCAGTGGCAGGCGTGATAGCCCATCAGCGTTTCCATGCTGTTTCGTGCCCTTATACTTGATTTCATATTGGTGCGCCCCTAGAAAAAGAGACCATCTTTGTAGCCGTTGCGCAGTCATCACCGGAACGCCCTTCTTTGGATTAAAGATGGAGACAAGTGGTTGGTGGTCAGTCAGCAAGGTGAACTTCTGCCCGTGCAGATAGTGATTGAACTTTTTCACTCCCCACACTAGGCTGAGGGCCTCCCTGTCAATCTGGGCGTAGTTACGCTCGGCTGAGGTTAGTGACCGAGACGCAAAGGCTACTGGCCTCTCCGAGCCGTCCGGGAATTTGTGCGACAGCACCGCTCCAATGCCATAGGGTGATGCATCACACACCAACCGAATTGGTAGTGCTGGGTTGAAATGAGCCAACACCTCTTTTGATGTGATCAATGCTTTGCTCTTCTGGAAAGCTCGTTTACATTCGTCACTCCACTTCCATGGTACCCCTGTTTGCAGTAGGGTGTTCAGTGGGTGTAGTACTGTAGACAAATTCGGCAAGAACTTATGGTAGTAGTTTACCAGCCCGAGGAACGACCTCAGTTGTGACACATTTTCCGGTGCTGGAGCCTTGACTACTGCCTCAATCTTTTCAGGGGACTTATGTAACCCCTCTTTATCAATAACGTGGCCACAATACGAGATCTGCTTCTGGAAAAACTCGCATTTGTGGCGAGTAGCTCGGAGCCCATATTCCTTCAATCTAGTGAGCACCTGCTCCAGGTTGGCGAGGTGATCACTGTCATTTTCGCCCGTGATCAGGATGTCGTCCAAATAACACTGGGTCCCTGGAATCCCTTGCAGGACTTGATCCATCGCCCTTTGCCAAATAGCCGGAGCTGATGCTACCCCGAACACCAGCCGGTTGTATTGGTAGAGACCTTTATGAGTGTTGATCGTGAGGTACTGTTTCGAGGCTTCTTCTACCTCCATTTGCAGGTACGCCTGGGCCAGATCAATCTTAGTGAAGCGTTTCCCTCCAGATAGCGAGGCAAAAATATCTTCAATCCGCAGAAGCGGATATTGTACCGTGTGAAGGACTGGGTTCACTGTCACCTTAAAGTCCCCACAGATGCGAACCTTCTTTGGTTCCCCAGGCGTATTACTTAACGACCTCTTCATTACAGGAACGATGGGTGTAGCCCACTCGCTCCAGTCCACTTTGGACAGTACTCCTGAACGTTCCAAACCTTCTAGCTCTGCTTCGACGGCTGGGCGGATCGCATAAGGTACCAGTCTGGCCTTAAAAAAACTTTGGGCTTGCATTTTCCTCTATTTTGATCGTCGCTGTTATGCCTTTTAGTGTTCCGAGTCCCTGCTGGAACACTTCTTGTGCATCAGTTAGCATTTTTGACAGTCGTCCAGGTGTGACGTCATCATCCTTTTTGGCATCTACAGTCGGTGCTTGTATGGAATGCCAATCTAGCTGTATCTTCCGGATCCATTCACGTCCTAGTAGTGGTGGTCCTCCATCTGGCAATACATATAGGTCCATTTTTGGTGTTTCCTTGCCGTTATATATAACGTTCACCCTTATTTTTCCTTTGGGGTAGACTTTTTGCCCCGTGTACGTCTTCAAGACAATCTTTGTATCTCTCAAGGGTATATGTGAGAATAGCCGCTTGTAGTCCCTTCGGTTTATGACTGTTAGGGCTGATCCTGTGTCCAATTCCATTTTCACTTGGACTCCTGCTATCTTGAGCGTGACCCAGATAGTTTGGTGATCCTCCGTTTTGATCACATTATGTAGTTTCAGACAACCCAGCTCCTTGCTTCCAGAGTCTGTATCACTTTTCTGTTCGTCTGAACTACTCTCCGTCACCTTATGTACCTTCTTGTACTTCTCCTGTGGAGATTTCTTGCTGCTGGTTTTCTTTCCCGACCTGCAGACTCTTGCTATGTGTCCTACTTTTCCACACTGTCTGCACACTTTGTCCTTGAACCAGCAATCATTATGGTCCTGTGTTGTTCTGCCGCAGCGATAGCACTTCACTGTTCCGTATGACATTTCATTTGTGCCATATTCTTGCAGTCTCCATTGTATCTCTGCAGCGCCCCGTGCTGCTGCTTCATGTGATACTGCAATGCTGAAAGCCTTGTCCAGCGTAAGATCCTTTTCTGATAGAAGCCGTTTCTGGGTTCCTTCACTTTGAAGCCCACACACAAACTTATCCCTTAAAGTATCTGCTAGTCCCGTTCCAAACTGGCAGTGTTTCGATAGCTTGCGCAGTTCCGTTAAATACTCAGCATTACTTTCATCTTTATGCTGGTTCCTTTTGTGAAACTTAAATCTTTCTGCTATCCGCAGCGGTGTGGGGTTTAAGTGGTCCTTTAGGATTGACACTATGATTTCAAAATCCTTTTCTACTGGCTTCTCTGGGGTTACTAGGTTTCGTAGTAAGCCATACGTTTTTGCACCCATTGAATTCAACAATACCAGCGCTTTCTTGTCATCTGGCACTTCATTCACCTTGCAGTATACTTCTATGCGTTCGACATATGTCGTCCAATCTTCGACTTCATTGTCGAATGCTGTGATACTGCCACTCTTCGGCATTTTTGGGTGTGGTTAGACTGGCTTAAAATGGCGTCTCCCGCGCTTTCCTTTCTTCCCCGCTGCGGCTTAAAATGGCGTCTCCCGCGCTTTCCTTTCTTCCCCGCTGCGACTTAAAATGGCGTCTCCCGCGCTGCTGCCAACGCCGCTCTCGGCGGTCCTCGTGGCAAATGGCGACACCCTGTGGGTTTCCTGCGCTGCTGCCAATGCCACTCTGCGGTCCTCATGGCAATGGCAGCGCCTTGCGTTTTCCTGCGCGCCTCTCTTCCCCGTTGACGCTGCTCGGCCCTTGAACACCGGCTGCGCTCTGCTCTCTCTCGTCTCTCCCCCCCATTGACGCTGCTCAGCCCTTGAACACCGGCTGCGCTCTGCTCTCTCTCGTCTCTCTCCCCGTTGACAGCGCTCGGTCCTGAACACCGGCTGCGCCCTGTGCGCGCTCTGCCCTCTCTCTCTCTCTCTCTCTCTCCCCTGTCGACGCTGCTCGGCCTTTTTCTGTGCCGCTCGGTCGGCTCTAGCCACCGCTGTCCGGGAATGGTCTGCGCAGTACCTGTTGCCAGCCCGTTTCGCTGGACCACCGTGACTGGAAAGCCAAGCCTGGCTCTCGACAGCCTCCCCTGCGATGCTCAAATCTCCGCTGGATGACTGGGCGGTTGCCCGTGGTCGACGCCCGTGCTTCTGGACTCGACCTCCTTCCACTGTTCTCCAGGAGCGAATCCCTGGGAGGTGATGCAGAGTTGCAGGTAGGTTCGAATCTGCTCGTCGCCAATGTTGTGTCTGTGTGTAATAAGACACAGACTGCAGGAGAAACGGTACAACAGGTGTTTACTGAATGAGGGTTACTCTAGAACTAATTGTACAGATCACTACTCAGGGTTTATATACAGGTGTGGTCACTGCCGGTACGACAGTATACAGGAGCTGTAAAAAGTAGTTCTCTCCCTTAAAGGTACATACATTACAGTTTCCACAATGACTGTGCGGTGGTCACTGCTACCAATGCTGTCATGGACAGATGCATCTACGACTGGTACATTGGTGAGGACGAGGTCAAGTAGGTTTTTCCCTCGTGTTGGTTCTCTCACCACCTGTCGCAGGCTAGACTGGCAGTTAGGTCCTTCAGGACTCGGCCAGCTCAGTCAGTAGTGGTGCTACCGAGCCACTCTTGGTGATGGACATTGAAGTTCCCCACCCAGAGTACATTCTGTGCCCTTGCTACTCTCAGTGCTTCTTCGAAGTGGTGTTCAACATGGAGGAGTACTGATTCATCAGCTGAGGGAGGGCGGTAGGTGATAATCAGCAGGAGGTTTCCTTGCCCATGCTTCACCTGAAGCCGTGAGACTTTATGGGGTCCAGAGTCAATGTTGAGGACTCCCAGGGCCACTCCCGCCCGACTGTATACCACTGTGCCACCACCCCTGGTGGGTCTGTCCTGCCGGTGGGACAGGACATACCCAGGGATGGTGATGGAGGAGTTCGGGACATTGGCTGAAAGGTATGATTCTGTGAGGATGACTATGTCAGGCTGTTGCTTGGCTAGTCTGTGGGACAGCTCCCCCAACTTTGGCACAAGTCCCCAGATGTTGGTGAGGAGGACTTTGCAGGGTTGACTGGGCTCGGTGTGCCGTTGTCGTGTCCGTAGCTGGTGCCGAGGTCGATGCCGGGTGGTCCATCCGGTTTTATTCTTAGTGTTTTTCGTAGCGTTTTTTTACAACTGAGTGGCTTGCTAGGCCATTTCAGAGGGCAGTTAAGAGTCAACCACATTGCTGTGGGTCTGGAGTCACACAGAGGCCAGTCCGGGTAAGGACGGCAGATTTCCTTCCCTAAAGGACATTAGTGAACCAGATGAGTTTTTACGACAATCTGATAGTTTCATGGTCGCCATTACTGATACTAGCTTTTCATTCCAGATTTGTTTAATTATCTGAATTTAAATTCCCCAGCTGCCGTGGTGGGATTTGAACTCCCGTCTCTGGATCATTAGTCCAGGCCTCTGGTTCACTAGCCCAGTAACATAATCACTCTGCTACCGTACCCGTGAAAAAATATGAATCGTTGCTTTCATAAGGAACTCTGTCTAACTCTATCCCTCTATCTCTATCTATCTCTATTTCTGTCTCGTCTGTCTCTCCTGTCTGTCTCTCTCGCTCTCTCTATCTATATATCTATATCTATCTATATATCTAATATATAGATATATATATATAATACTTCTTTACATCTAGGGAATGTACTGCGATTTAAGGGCAGCGCATTAGAGCCATTCAGCTTGGAGCTCCCATTCAGGCTGTGAGACTGCACATCTGGTTTCTATAACCGAGCAGCTGGAGTTCCCACATGTTGCACATTCCGGTTGCTGACTGTTCGAATTGTATTTTCCCAGTGGTAGCTCTCGTGGCGCAGGGATGCGTTTAGTGGAGCGGAGCAGACCAGCGTGCCGCAGATTTGCAAAGATGTGGTGCATGCCAGCGGTTTCCTCACTCTATTGATTCCATGGTCTTGGCTCCAGCATTGGGGGATGGCACACAGCACAGCGGAGGAACTTGCACAATTCCCTGTAGGAGGGAGGAGTGAGGGTCAGGGAGCAAGCCGGCCAAGACTGCTCTCCCATACCGCCCCGCACTTGGCTTTAGGACAGCAGTGCCACAGCCTGAAGTGCTCGCCTGCCGATATTCAGGAATTGGAGTGTAGCTCAGGACAGGGACAGGAGCTAGAGAAAAGAGGAATTAAATAGCTTTATCATCTAAAAGAATAAATAAAGACATCAGCTCAATTGCCCAGATTCATTGCTTCCTTGTAACCTGTACTATACTTAATTTCAATTTTCCCCTTTCTTTGCTGAAGGCGCAGGTTCGTGTTCGGGTATCGTTCTGCAGATAGCAGGTACCTGCCATGACCTCTCCATGTTCTTCATGTGTGAACCTGGATAGCGACTGCCAGCAGGCTACTGAACCATTGGAGGCATACAGCCAAGCCCAATCCTGTCCTCACCCACTGTCCAAACACAACTCCTTTCTATCCAAAGTCACTGGGTGGTGATCAGGAGTCGGAACCTTGGCTGTGAGGCAGGCTGACCTTCCAGTGCAGTACTGAGGGAGCGCTGCGCTGTCGGAGGGGCAGTACTGAGGGAGTGCTGCACTGTCGGAGGGGCAGTACTGAGGAAGTGCTGAACTGTCGGAGGGGCAGTACTGAGGGAGAGCCGCACTGTTGGAGGGGCAGTACTGAGGGAGTGCTGCACTGTCGGAGGGGCAGTACTGAGGGAGCGCTGCACTGTCGGAGGGGCAGTACTGAGGGAGTGCTGCACTGTCGGAGAGGCAGTACTGAGGGAGTGCTGCACTGTCGGAGGGGCAGTACTGAGGGAGTGCTGAACTGTCGGAGGGGCAGTACTGAGGGAGCGCTGCACTGTCGGAGGGGCAGTACTGAGGGAGAGCCGCACTGTCGGAGGGGCAGTACTGAGGGAGAGCCGCACTGTCGGCGGGGCAGTACTGAGGGAGTGCTGTACTGTCGGCGGGGCAGTACTGAGGGAGCGCTGCACTGTCGGAGGGGCAGTACTGAGGGAGCCGCTGCACTGTCGGCGGGGCAGTACTGAGGGAGAGCCGCACTGTCGGCGGGGCAGTACTGAGGGAGTGCTGCACTGTCGGAGGGGCAGTACTGAGGGAGCGCTGCACTGTCGGAGGTGCCATCTTTCGGATGAGACGTTAAACCAAGGTCCCATCTGCCCTCCCAGGTGGCTGTAAAAGATTTCACAGTGCTATTTTGAAAAAGAGTAAGTGAGTTCTCCCCAATGTCCAGGCCAATACTGATCCCTCAACCTACATCACACTGGAGCATAAACACTGGCCTGGACTGGTTAGGTCGAATGGCCTGTTTCAGTGCTGTATATTCTATGTAATCACTAAAAAATAGATTATCTGATCATTATCTCATTGCTATTTGTGGGAGCTTGCTATGCGCAAATTGGCTGCTGCACTTCCTACATTACAACAGTGACTACATTTCAAAAGTACTTCATTGGCTGTAGAGGGCTTTGGGATGTCCTGAGGTCACGAAAGGTGCTATAGAAATGCAAGTGGAAAACTCAGCGCAGAACAGGGACTGAGCCTGGATCCTATGTGAGTGGGCATGTTTTGGAGATGGAAGTATGCAGACTTTGTGACGGAGGAGATATAGGGCCTGAAGTTCAACTCAGGACACGAAGGTTTCAAACAGTCTGGTTCAAGGGGATGGAATCAATGGCAAGGGAGCGGAGTTTGTGGTAGTGGCTGAAAACAATGGACTTATTGAGCTGGAGGAAGTGAAGATTCATCCAAGAGGACAGGTTGGACAAGCAGTCTGACAACATGGAGATGTGTGTCATCGGTGTACATATGGAAGCTAACCCCATACATGCAGATGATGTTGCTGGATGTGGCATGTAAATGAGGAAGAGAAGGGATGCATGGCTAGATTCTTGGGGTCTATGGAGACTACATGGGATATACGGCACAGAAACGGGCCATTTGGCCCAACCAGTCCGTGCTGGCGTTTATGCTCCACTCGAGCCTCCTCCCGTCTTTCCTCATCTAACTCTATCAGCATATCCCTCTATTCCCTTCTCCCTCATATGCTTATTTAACCTCCCTTTTAAATGCATCCATACTATTCGCTTCAACCACTCCCTGTGGTAGCGAGTTCCACATTCTCACCACTCTCTGGGTAAAGAAGTTTCTCCTGAATTCACTATTGGATTTCTTGGTGACTATCTTATATTGATGGCCTCTAGTTATGCTCTTCCCCACAAGTGGAAACATTCTTTCTGTATCCACTCTATCAAAACCTTTCATAATTGTAAAGACCTCTATTAGGTCACCCCTCAGCCGTCTTTTTTCTAGCTAAAAGAGACCCAGCCTGTTCATCCTTTCCTGATATGTATACGCTCGCATTTCTGGTATCATCCTTGTAAATCTCCTCTGCACCCTCTCCAGTGCCTCAATATCCTTTTTATAATATGGCGACCAGAATTGTACGCAGTACTCCAAGTGTGGTCTAACCAAGGTTCGATACAAGTTTAGCATAACTTCCCTACTTTTCAATTCTATCCCTCTAGAAATATTTATGGCCTTGTTACCCTGTGTCGCTACTTTTAGCGATTCATGTATTTGTACTCCGAGATCCCTTTGCTCCTCTACCCCACCCAGACTCGCACCCTCCAAGTAATAAATGACCTCCCTATTCTTTCGACCAAAATGTAATACCTCACATTTATCTGTGTTGAATTTCATTTGCCAATTATATGCCCATTCTGCAAGTTTATTAATGTCTTCCTGTAATTTGTGGCAGTCCTCCTCAGTATTAACTATCGCCCCCTCCCAATTTGGTGTCATACGCAAATTTAGAAATTGTGTTTTTGATTCCAAACTAAATCGTTAATATAAATTGTGAACAGCAGTGGTCCCAGCACTGATCCTTGTGGAACACCACTACCCACCTTCTGCCACTGTGAATAGCTACCCTTTAGACAATGGGAAGGGAAGCCATTGCTGGAGATGCTCTGACTATATTTGGATAGGCAAGAGTGGAACCTAGCGAGGGCAGTCCCATAGAGCTGGTCAACAGCGAGAGGGAGACATTGAAGGAGGATGGTGTGGCTGACTGCAGTGAGGTACAGGAAGTAGGGGAGGGATAAGGTACCACTGTTACAATAGTGCTTCAATCCATCTATAATATATTAAGTTTTACATATAGTGCGCACTTCTTGTCTACATTAACCTTGCTTCTCATGTCACAATTTTTGAGCAATGCTTTTTATGCCAACAGTTTATGATGGAAAATGCAATGTGAATATTTGCCTGTTATGCTGCAACTACAGGCCTCCCAACACTAGGTGATGCTGCTGCACCTTCCCTGCACATCTCCCAATACTTCAGCCTCTATTGGCTACACATAGGAACAGGAGGAGGCCATTCAGCCCCTCGAGTCTGTTCTGCCATTCAGTGAGACCATGGCTGATCTGTATCTTAACTCCATTTACCCGCCTTAGATCCATATCCTTTTATACCCTTGGCTAGCAAAAATCTATCGATGTCAGATTTTAAATTATTAACTGAGCCCCAGCATCTATTGCTCTTTGTGGGAGAGAGGTCCACACTTCTACCACCCTTTGAGTGAAGAAGTGTTTCCTAACTTCGCTCCTGAATGGCCTGGCTCTGATTTTAAGGTGATGTCTCCTAGTCCTGGACTCCCCCACCAGCGGGAAAGGTTTCTCTCCATTTACCCTATCAATTCCTTCATCCTAAACACCTCAATCAAATCGACCCTTAACCTTCTATATTCAGTGAATACAAGCCTAGTTTATGTAATCTCTCCTCATAATCTCACCCTTGGAGCCCTGGTGACATTCTGATAAATCTGCACTGCCTGCCTTCCAGGGCCAGTACATCCTTTCTAAGGTGCGGTGCCCAGAACTGTACACAGTGCTCCAGGTGTGGTCTAACCAGGGCTTTGTATAGCTGCAGTAAAACTTCCTCCTCTTTATATTCCAGCCCTCTAGTTATAAAGACTAACATTCCATTAGC
Organism: Somniosus microcephalus; assembly: GCF_052327205.1. NCBI lineage: Eukaryota > Metazoa > Chordata > Chondrichthyes > Squaliformes > Somniosidae > Somniosus > Somniosus microcephalus. The sequence goes on from NC_141004.1 coordinate 6,114,489, forward strand.
CTTTTTGATTATATTTTGTACCTGACTACGACATTTTAGTGATCTGTGTACATGGACCCCTAAATCTCTTTGGACCTCCACTGTTCTTAACTTTTCACCATTTAAAAATACTCGGTTCTATCCTTTTTTGGTCCAAAATGGATGACCACTCTGAGTTGGATGTCCACTGTAGACAACCCTCTTCCACTTTTTGAATTAAGTTTAAAAAAAAAATAAAAAAAATATGACCCTAACTGGCCATTGGCTCCACTCCCAGCGCAACAACAACAACTTGCATTTATACAGCGCCTTTAACATAGTGAAACGTTCCAAGGCGCTTCACTGGAGCGTTATCAGCCAAAATTTGACACCGAGCCACATAAGGAGATATTGGGACAGAGATAAGTTTTAAGGAGAGTCTTCAAGGAGAAGAGAGAGAGGTGAAGAGGTTTAGGCAGGGGATTTGAGAGTTTAGCATCTAAGCAGCTGAAGGCACAGCCTCCAATGGTGGAGCGATGAAAATTGGGGATGCACAAGAGGCCAGAATTGGAGGAGTGCAGAGATCTCAGAGAGTTGTGGGGCTGGAGGGGGTTACAGAGATAGGGAGAGGCGAGGCCATGGAGGGATTTGAAAACAACAATGAGAATTTTAAAATCGAGGCTTTGTCAAACCAGGAGCCAATGTAGGTGAGCGAGCACAGGGGTGATGGGTGAATGGGACTTGGTGCGAGTTAGGACACGGGCAGCATCGTCTTGGATGAGCTGATGTTTTTGTACATCCTGCTCTGTTGGTTTGAAAAAATTCTCATTTTCCATGTGCCTCAAAGAATTCCCCATGTGCATCGTAAGACAAGGCTCTGGCTTTGTATTTGTCTGCACCAAGGTGAATGGGTAATCCTGAGGGGAAATGCAGCTGATCGGGAATCTCCTGACCACGGATACAGTCTCGAGCAGTCAATCCGGCTCAAGGAACAGCTTTGCAAAGGTCTTGTTCAGTGTGAGGAGCAGCTTCTGCCCAAGGCCAGGCGTTCCCATCACCAGTTTCCACACGATAACCAGCTTTTTGGTTAGTGTGCACTGTCTGCATGAACACACGCATGGGTAAAGGAATTCTTAGAAGAGGAGGGTTCATGAACAGGTTACCTGAATAAAGAGGGGGAAGAACACAAGGGGGCGGGGGGGGGGGGGCGGGGAGACTTAGATTGCACCGACCTGGGCACAAGCAGCATTCCCTGCACCAGAACAGGCAGGGCTGAAGCTCGAAGCCCCCTCAGAATTGGTGCTTGGGCTTCATTTAAATGAGACCGTCGAGCTTCAGACACGGCCTTCAGGCGATCGGAATGGGGCCAAGCGAGAGCCTGGCAATGGTCCTCGGGCCTGTTGCGGAGCAGGAGCAGGTGTCGGCCGTGGCTCAGTAGCTCCCACTCTCACCTTTGCATCAAAAAGTCATGGGTTCAAATCCCACTCCAGAGACTTGAGCACATAATCCAGGCTGACACTCCCAATACAGTACTGAGGGAGTGCTGCACTGTCTGAGGTGCCATCTTTTAGATGAGGAATTAAACCTCATCGGAATTGCCTTGGCTAGCAAAAATCTATCGATCTCAAATTTAAAAGGAATATAAGGATATGTTGATAGGGTGAGATAAAGAGGGTGGGAGGAGGCTCGTGTGGAGCATAAACACCGGCACGGAGCAGTGGGGCCGAATGGCCTGTTTCTGGGCTGTAAATATTTTGTAAAACCAAGACACCATCTGCCATCTCGGGTAAATGATCCCACGGCACTATTTCAAAGAAGAGCAGGGGAGTTCTTCAGGCCAATATTTATTGCTCAACCAATGTCATTAAAAACAGATGATCTGGTCATTTATCACATTTCTGTTTGTGAGACCTTGCTGTGCGCAAATTGGCTGCGGCGGTTCCCACATTACAACAACAACTTGCATTTATATAGCGTCTTTAACATAACAAAACGTCCCAAGGTGCTTAACAAGAGCATTATCAATAACAAAAAAATTGACACCGAAATAGCCACAGAAGGAGCTGTCGGGACAGATGACCAAAAGCTTGGTCAAAGAGGTAAGTTTTATTACAACAGTGACTACACTTCAAAAAGTGTTTAATTGGCTGTAAAGCACTTTGGGATGTCCTGAGGTTATGAGAGGCGCTATAGAAATGCAAGTTCTTTCTCTCTCTCATTCCACATTCAGGTAAGTGTTTTTACAATTGATAAAAAGGGAGAAAAATCGAATAAGAGAGTAAACTAGCAAGAAACAAAGACAGATTGTAAAAGCTTCTACAAGTATGTAAAAAGGAAGAGTAGCAAAAGTAAGCATGGTCCCTTAGAGGCTGAGACAGATGAAATTATAATGGGGAATAAGGAGATGGCAGAGACTTTAAACAAATATTTTGTATCTTCACAGTAGAAGACACAAACAGCGTACAAAATATAATGGGGAACAAAGGGGCTAATGAGAGTGAGGAGTTTGAGGTAATTAATATCAGTAGAGAAAAAGTATTCAAGAAAGGAGGGAGAGAGAAAACCGGGAACTATAGGCTAGTCAGCCTGACATCAGTGCTGGAATCCATTATTAATTCAATTCAATTCAATTTTTATTTGCCATATGTAACTAGTACAATGGAATGCTTACTCCCCGTCGGGACACGTCAGCTATTCTTACAGCGCCGTGTTCAGAAAGTCAATTCTTTGGCATCCAGTGGCAGTGGGAGCACGATGTCCCTCAGCCGCTCCGTCCTCCTCGTCACCGCGGCCTCCTCCTCACTGTTGCTGGCTCGGCTCCACGTGTGGTGGCCTGCTTCTCCCGCTCACCCTCTGGCCACCATTCCTGGCTCCTCCTCCCAGTCGGACTGCGAGTTGTTGTGGCTGCTGCTCGACGCGCTGCGCTGCCTCCGCCCGACTCGCTGAACACATCCTCTGGTCGCCGCGGCCTCCACCTCTCCGTTGCTGGCTCCACGGTCTGACGGCCCGGGGCCTGCCTCTCCCGCTTCCGGTCCGGCCTCTGGCCGCCATGCTCAGCTCCCCTCCTCCCAGTCGGAATGCCTTCCCGCTGAGGAGCTGCTGGCCGACGAGCTCTAGCGGGTCGACGTGGCTGCTGCTCGATGCGCTGCGCTGCCTCCGCCCGACTCGCCGAACACCTCGTTCCGGTTGCGGGAGCGAGCGGCGAGAGCGGGCCGCCCGAAGCAGGGAGAGCGCGCTAGCACTCACCATCTTGACTAATTAAGGAAATGGTAACAGAACACTTAGAAAATCATAGTATAATTAGGCAGAGTCAACATGGTTTTATAAAAGGGAAATCATGTTTAACAAATTTATTAGAGTCTTTTGAGGATGTATTAATATTTAGATTTCCAAAAGGCATTTGATAAGGTGCCACATTAAAGGTTGCTACACAATGTAAAGGCTCAAGGGTTTGGGGGTGATATATTAGCACAGATAGAGGATTGGTTAACGGACAGAAAACAAAGAGTAGGGATAAATGGGTCATTTTCCGGATGGTAGGCTGTAACTAGTGGGGTACCACAAGGATCAGTGCTTGGGCCTCAGCTATTCACAATCTATATTAATGACTTAGATGAAGGGACCGAGTGCAATGCATCCAAGTTTAGTGATGATACAAAGTTAGGTGGGAGAGTAAGCTGTGAGGACAAAGCCTGCAAAGGGATATAGACAGGTTAAGTGAGTGGGAAATAAGGTGGCAGATGGAGTATAATGTGGGGAAATGTGAGGTTATTCACTTTGGTAGGAAGAATAGAAAACAGAACATTTTTTAAATGGTGAGAAACTATTAAATGTTGGTGTTCAGAGGGATTTAGGTGTCCTTGTACAGGAAGCACAGAGTTAGCGTGCAGGTACAGCGAGCAATTAGGAAGGTAAATGGCATGTTGGCCTTTATTGCAAGGGGGTTGAGTATAAGAGTAAGGAAGCCTTGCGACAACATAGAAACATAGAAGATAGGAGCAGGAGTAGGCCATTCGGCCCCTCGAGCCTGCTCCGCCATTCAATGCGATCATGGCTGATCATCCAAATTCAGTACCCTGTCCCTGCCTTCTCCCCATATCCCTTGATCCCTTTAGCAATTGTACAGGGCCCTGGTGAGACCACACCTGGAGTACTGTGCACAGTTTTGGTCTCCTTATCTAAGGAAGGATGTACTTGTCTTAGAGGCGGTGCAACGAAGGTTCACTAGATTGATTCCTGGGATGAGAGGGCTGTCCTATGAGGAGAGATTGAGTAGATTGGGCCGATACTCTCTGGAGTTTAGAAGAATAAAAGTGATTTCATTGAAACATAAGATTCTGAAGGGGATTGACAGGGTAGATGCTGAGAGGTTGTTTCCCCTGGCTGGAGTGTCTAGAACTAGGGGTCATAGTCTCAGGATAAGGGGTCGGCCATTTAAGACTGAGATGAGGAGGAATTTCTTCACTCAGGGTTGTGAACATTTGGAATTCTCTGCCCCAGAGGGCTGTGGATGCTGAGTCTTTGAGGATATTCAAAGCTGAGATAAATCTATTGTTGGACTCTCGGAGAATCGGGCAGGAACATGGAATTGAGGTTGAAGATCAGCCTTGATCTCAGTGAATGGCGGAGCAGGATTGAGGGGCTGTATGGCCGACTCCTGCTCTTAATTCTTATGTTCTTACCTTTTTGGTGGTGGCCTCTAGCTGTCCCTTCAAGGACTGCTGGTTATGCCACATGTAGACCTGGTTATCCTGATCATTCAGGGCAGCCTCATTTTGAGAAGAAGCCCTAAAACAGGCATTAGCCCCCCTAATTGCATATTGCCTTCGATCAGGTACCCCATAACAGACTGATGAACAAGGTCAGAGAATGCGGAGTCAGGACAAGTAGTAGAATGGATTGCTGGCTGGTTTCAGGACAGAAAGCAGAGAGTAGGGGTAAAAGTTAGCTATTCACAGTGGCAGAAGGTGGGTAGTGGTGTTCCACAAGGATCAGTGCTGGGACCACTTGTTCACAATTTATATTAACGATTTAGTTTGGAATCAAAAACACAATTTCTAAATTTGCGGGTGGCACCAAATTGGGGGGATAGTCAATACTGAGGAGGACTGCAACAAATTACAGGAGGACATTAATAAACTTGCAGAATGGGCATATAATTGGCAAATGAAGTTCAACACAGATAAATGTGAGGAATTACATTTTGGTCAGAAGAATAGGGAGGTCACTTATTACTTGGAGGGTGCGAGTCTAGGTGGGGTAGAGGAACAAAGGGATCTCGGAGTACAAATACACAAATCACTAAAAGTTGCGACGCAGGTTAGCAAGGCCATAAAAAAAGCAAACCAAGCACTAGGGTTTATTTCTAGAGGGATAGAATTGAAAAGTAGGGAAGTTATGCTAAACCTGTATCGAACCTTAGTTAGACCACACTTAAGAGTACTGCGGACAGTTCTGGTCGCCATATTATAAAAAGGATATAGAGGCACTGGATAGGGTGCAGAGAAGATTTACAAGGATGATACCAGAAAAGCGAGGGTATACATATCAGGATAGGATGAACAGGCTGGGTCTCTTTTCTCTTTGAAAAAAGGCGGCTGAGGGGTGACCTAATAGAGGTCTTTAAAATTATGAAAGGTTTTGATAGAATAAACACAGAGAGAATGTTTCCACTTGTGGGGAAGAGCATAACTAGAGGCCTTCAATATAAGATAGTCACCAAGAAATCCAATAGGGAATTCAGGAGAAACTTCTTTCCCCAGAGAGTGGTGAGAATGTGGAACTCGCTGCCACAGGGAGTGGTTGAGGGGAATAGTATCGATGCATTTAAGGGGAGGCTAGATAAGCATATGAGGGAAAAGGGAATAGAGGGTTATGCTGATAGAGTTAGATGAAGACGGGAGGAGGCTCGAGTGGAGCATAAATGCCGGCATGGATGGAATTGCCTGTTTCTGTGCCGTATATCGCCTGTTTCAGACACATGTCCTGGACACCAATACTGGAGCCTTCACCAATATGGTGGGCAGTGCAATTACGGCATGGCATACGTGCACTCCCCCAACCGTATTGGACACTTCAGCACCCGTTTTAAACCTGCAAAACAAGTGTCCAATATTTCTCTGTCAAGGAATCTGTGCAGAGGCTCAACTCGCCCTGGGCTTCGCTGAACAGCATGGATGACCGAGTGTGGCAAAGGTGCTGGATCAGGGCAAGTTGTAATTCACATCATATAAACAAAAAATGAGATCCATTTAAATCAGTGAGGACATCACCAGGAATAAGCCACCCAATCCAAAAACACCATGACCACAGGTCACAGATTCGAACTAGCAGGTTTGGGACTGATATCAGGAAGTTCTAAGTCACACAAAGAGCAATCTTGCTCTTGAGGTAAAAACCCCAATATCCTTTTCAAACCTGCAGGATATGTTGATGGGGTGGGGGAGTGTCGTTTATTTTTGCTTCCCTCTCTTGTAAACGGAAATAGTCAAATAACTGCATGAGAAGCACTACACCACCCTAATGAGTTTATACTTTGACCAGTTAATGCATTAAATGATTTGGCATTTTCATTTTGGGTTAGGGTTTTTTGGCCCATTTATTTGAGCGAGTTGCATTCCTACAGTCCCACTCCGAGACAGAGGGAAGCGCTCCTCACTTCCTAAGAAGGCATATTTTTGCAGCAAATATTAAGGATCAGTTTCCCCCCCACCTCCCCCTTGGTTGGGAGAACAGAGGCGCCTCTTGTCTGAGGCTGGAGCTCCTCGTTCAGTAAGCTGCAGTGACCAAAAAAAATCCAACAACTTTAAACCTGCGGGAAGCTGAGTGGAGGAGACGAACGTGGAATGAGAAGCACAAATTAATATCTAAAGAGGAGGAACGGGACGGGAGATTTGCACAAAGGAAATCGTATGATCGAGGAAACGAGAGAGGAGGGGAAAAGAGACCAGAAGCAAAAAAAAAAGTTTTGAAAAAGTTCCTGAACTTGGACAAAAAAAAATGTCAGTTTTGTGGAAGTTTGCAGGGAGCGGAAGGGTTGGCTGGAGTTTTCTGCGGGTGTAAACCTGCAATGAATCCTGAAGCAGCGATTTAAGAAAAAAATTGTTAAAAAAAAAAAAATCTCCTTTTGTTGCAAGTTTTGTCATTTTGAGAACTTTTTTTGTAGTTTGAAACTTTGCGATTCCTCCAATCACGGAAGATCTGTGTTGCCCCCCCCCTCAACAAAATTATAAAGCAGAGGCGATTTGATTCTGCTGTGAAAGATTTTAACATCTTGTTAAAAGGAGGAACGCGATACATTGGGTGAATTGCCACCGCCTTATTCTCGTTACATGCTGGATACATTTCAGCGCCACTGATTGTTGCAGCAGAGAAAACCAGCTCGAAATAGGAACATTTCAGAGCTCCTTCTCCCAGCCCAGTCCCCTTTCCTGCTCTGAGCGTTCTCTGGATCAGCTCAACCTCTTTGTAGGGAATTTAAGAAGAAAAACGTCAATTATTTTCAACATTTCAACGCCCCCCACCCCAAAACAAAAAACCCTGCCATTATTACCGTTTTACCACCAGCGCCGATTCTCTCGAAGCACAGCCCTTTCATTTAAAAAAAATATATTTTTGTCAACCAATTTAAATCGAGTGTGTTGGAATTCGCCTGGTCTGGGATTGCAGCATGCTGAGCTGGGATACAAAGACACGCAGCCCTGCATTCTCACACACTCCCCTCTCCCCCTGCTCTCCACCATCTGAAGGCTTTTTAATTATTTTCTAACCCATCCACTCCTCCCTCCCTCCTTCCTGCTTTGAAGGACCTTCGCTGCTCTGAGGGGATTTGCTGCAGTCAGTGTTGTGGGCTCTCGCTCTCAAAATATATATATAAGATAGATATAAATACAATTTTTTCTCCATGGTCAGTTTCCGTGTTGATTTCAGCTCTTGCCTGGACTCGATTTCCACCCAAACCTTCTCATCCTCATGGACTGATTGAAAGGGGGGACGAATAATTCGGCAGCAACAGGATTAGCATCTGATTACTGCATCGGCAATTTTTTTTAGTAGAGGAGGAAAAAACACGATTTTTAGACGACCAGTCATGACATCGCCTGCTAAATTCAAGAAGGACAAGGAGATCATCACCGAGTACGACACACAAGTGAAGGGTAGGTTTGACGTTCTATTTTATTCAGAATTGCAGCATTGTGTGTACAGCAGAGTTTTGATCCCAAGAAAATAATGACAGCAGTCTAGGCTCTTGCAGGGTTAAGCGTGCAGCGAATGCGTTGCCGTTACCCACCCTGTTCCTGGGCTGTTGCTGCAAAATGAACCTCGAGGATATTAACATTCAAATCATATTTTTAAAAATCTGACAGCACTTTGAATACGTTAGTCATCTGTAAATTACTGCATCCACACGGTGCAAAATACGTGTTGCAATGCCTGTCTCTCAGCCATGTGTCCGGATTGTTCTGCAATTCAGAATGCAGTTCTTAGTTTTTAATGAAAAGGCAATTCAGTCTTCATAGAATCGATTTGAGGTGCTTGTGTGCTACAACAAGGGCTGGTGTGGGTAGACTGTGGGTTTGTTGGTGGTGGGGAGTGGTGAGAGAGATTGCTGGGTCTTGCAGCAGAGGGGTAAAGGGTCAAGTGATTGCAGTAACCGCTTAGAACCAAAAGCTTTTTTAGCATGCAAGAAGGCCAGCATGCGACAGTGTGACGCGGGTCACCTCCGAGACACCGATGGTGTTGGCTTCCCCCCAAAATATTCCGTTCCCTCAAGGCCCCGAGCCATACACAAGGTTCCCAGCTTCAGTCCTCGGTCTGTGCTGACTTCAGTCGGGGCAACAGGTGGGGTATTGCAGTAGGTGGTGGTGCCTCCCACTCCATGAGCTAGGGAGGGACAATAAACCAGCCATGGTTTCCCTTCCTGCTCGCTCACCAGTGGCTCCTGCTGGCAGGTGTGTGGGCAGATGTTGGGGGAGGCAGGATCAGACTCCGCTGTGATGCCAGTGATAGTTGCATAGCCTGTCAAGCTCGCAAACTGGGCTTATGCATGGAAGATATAAGTGCGTACAGGTGGGGTGGGGATGGTGGATGGTGACCGCGTGGAACTCCGACCCCAAGGGTCAGCGGGGGGGGGGGTGAAATTGGTTTTGGGCGGTAGTACAAAACGGGCGATAGCAAATCGGCCGCCCATCTTACACGCCTCGATTTGAAGTCAATGGGAAGGAAAATTGGGTGGGGCGTAAGATGGGGCTGTCGATTTGCTATTGCCCGTTTTGCGCTACTGTACATGACCAGTTTCACCGCCCTCGTCTTCAGGGGAGGAGGGCAGGACATTGGGAGAGGAGGGCACGTGTTTTATTGTATCTGGATGCAGTTTGATGCATCATGACTGGATCCCCTCACCCTTTCCAACACAAGGAGAGTACAGAGCAAGGCTCGATAAGTTAATGCCCAGCTTTCTGTTCCCTGAGGCGAGGGACTATATAAAATTCTGACTCGCATCACAAAAAGTATTTTGTGGTTTTAAAATGCTGAACAATCTTGATCGCTGCCTGTGGTTTGGATACAGGCAGTAAAGGTTTCCCTGAAGAAGTAATTGCTCCAGATAGATCTGCAACACTGCACTGTACGTCCTGAAAACACATCACAGCCTCGATACCACACGCAGGGTTTGACATTGTTGAGGACTGTTGGAGTTCAGTTTTGTAACAAAAGTACTCGGTCTCTCTCATTGTAACTTGAGGACCTCCGGCATGAAGTCATGCAGAATAAGTCCCTCAATGCTTTAATGACTCCGTGTTCTGATAAGCCCAGATAAGTTTAATTCTCCATATCCCAATGTGTGATCAGCCACGGATGTGCCATGCATGGAAACCTGTCACCAGTCTCTAAATCAAACCTCTGAGAAACCCACAATAGTACACTTTTCATTTGCCCGATACCGAGTGCTGTAGAGACACTCGCCCAAGTCCACAGGACATAGAGCCAAGCTACAGAGACCCCCCCCCAGTGTTTGCAGGTGTACTGCTGGCATTTAACCAGCCAAAACTGTGTAGCTTACCAGCACAGAGCACTGGGAACCTTCCCATTACATACAGTGCCGGGGCTGGGTTGGCTGAGCAGGGTGGGGTGGGTGGAAGGGAAAGGGGAGTCAAACTCAAGGTTTGGCTGACTTGGCAGGAAGGGGACTGAGCTGGGGAAGGCTGACTTACCGAGCTGGGAACTGCACAGACTCTCTGGCAGAACCTGGAGGCGGAAGGCGGGCGACAGAATGGAAGGGATCCTCCAAAGCTGCATTAACTGACCTCAATGATTGGCAGGCTCATGACCCCGGTCCCCTGCCCCTTCTAGCACTGCCACTGACTATATATCCAGCCAGGGGCCCAGGACCATCTTACCCTATTAGGGCATTGGGTTGCGGGTTTATCTGGAGCTGACTAGGAGAAATTGCAGCCTCAGTGATTGATTTAGCCCTAAAGGGTAGACCTATGAGGTAGGATTGCTGTTTGGTCAATCATCAACTATGCTCTGGAGTACTGTAGATCTGCCTGGTTCAAATATCAGATTAGTGAGTCTACCACAGAGGATTGACTTGGCTCCAATCTCTTGTCATAAGGAATGTTGTCTTGGAGCCAACTGAGCCCCAGAGACCTTGCTTTGACTTTCTCTCTCGCCCTCCCTAAAGGATGATGGTTGCTGCTTGGTCAATAATCATTAGCAAGAGCACCAGAGGCTCTTTAATGTGGTTAGCGATGTGGTGGAGAGGAAAAATTATCTTCATTTTATATTTAATGCACCTGTGGTACCAAATTTCTGCTTGTTTAGCTACTAAATTTGCTGATTGTCAATGTTACTTTATTTTCCCTTTGCCTACGGAGTTGTCCTAGGATTTAATGGTCAAATCCAAATATCCCATTATCCAGCTTGCGTGCTTTGGTAATCCTTCATAGTCCAAGATCGACACATTTAGCTTCTCTCTTCGCTTCTTCCGTCACAACCTATCCCTAGCACTCCGATAAATAGACTTTGCTAAATGGGCATGTTTGCCATGGCATTCGGTGAGGGGAGTGGACAGAAAGAAGGGGGTCATAATTTGTGTTGCTAGTTGAGTAAGACTGCACAGTGGGTCAGGGAACTTGTATTGTTTTCAGTCGCGATATCTCAGCCTCCCTTCACTGTTGCAGAAGCAGATTCAATGGTAACTTTCAAAAGAGAATTGGATAAATACTTGAAGGGGAAAAATTGCAGGGCTCTGGGGAAAGAGCAGGGTGAGTGGGACAGGGTACTGGGTTTGGATGATCAGCCATGATCTCATTGAATGGCGGAGCAGGCTCGAGGGGCCGAATGGCCTACTCCTGCTCATATCTTCTATGTTTCTATGTAATTGGAGAGCTCTTTCAAGGAGCTGGCACAGGCACGATGGGACGAATGGCCTCCTTCTGTGCTGTAAGATTCTATGATAAACTTTTTGAGAAGGCCACGTTTCAACAGGCAACAAGTCGATCAGTAAAAGGTTATTTTCCTTTTGCATTGAATTACATTTCTTTCAGATGTTGGCACTGACCCTGGGCATGGTACGGTGTAGATGGTCCATCCAAGCACATGGCTGCTCCATTATTATGTAACATAAGGGATCTCACTGAACGTATTGGGCAGTGTTTGACTTCCAAGGCAGTCCTTGCCTCTGAACTTGATTCTAGGGATTGTACTGGCATGAGGCCAGTTTCAGTATAGTCAAGAAAAATTTCAATTGAGCCCCAAATAATTCTATAATAGCAAAATACTGCAGATACGAGAATCTGAAATAAAAACAGAAAATGCGAGAAATACTCAGCAGGTCAGGCAGCATCTGTGGAGAGAGAAACAAAGTTAACGTTTCAGGTCGATGACCCTTCATCAGAAATCTGTTCCATCTCTAACTTTTTCCAGTTCTGACGAAGGACCACAGACCCAAATAATTCTAGTTTGGTCGTATACTTTCTGTGCTTTGGTATTGCAAAGTTGCAGTCTTTGTGTGTCTCTGTGTATGTGTGGCTCTCGCTCTCTACCTCTCACTTTCCAAAACAGTACACAACAGGGATACGGGCAGCATCTAAACGTTGGGTTAATATGTTTATACTCCCAACATTGTGTTTGGATTAAACTGCAGGGATAATTGCTGTGTGCAGTAAATTCACTGAGCTTCGAATGCTGTGCTCCCTGTGGTAAAATGTACAATCCTGGACTTGGTGTAACAGTTGAAAGTTTCTGTACTGTCTCCTGTTAATTCAGTTACTGGATAATGTAAATATTTTAGCATAAAACCCGACTTTGAATTAACAGGCATAGATTGTAATCTGTTTCTTCCCGCTACTAGATGTGAATGTCAAACACATTTTGTAGAGTATGTACATCATATATTAGAGAGTTTAATGACGATTAAAGGGTGCTTCAGAGTCGGTGGGTTAGCACACGAGCCTTTCAACCGTGAATCTTGGGTTTGAATCGGTCCCAGACTGAGGGGGTGATTGTTTTTTCTCTTGGGCACATCCTCTGTGAAATGAGTCTCAACCCACTTCATACCAGACAAGCATAAAATGTTAATTCATTGCCAATTGGCTCTGTCCCTGCAATCTTGTCCAGGAAGGCCACAGGGATGGCTAGTGTGGGAAATGGCAAAACTCTCACTGGTATTGGGGAGTGCTTTTCTGAGCTTAGGGTTAAGGCTCATCGTTGGGACAGTACAGGAAGAGCTTCACTCTGCAGCCGGCTGAACTCTTCCTAATCTGGGAGCACTTGACACTTGGCCCCTAAAATGGGGAAGTCGTCCATTCCTCAGTGTTGAAACTTGATGAGCATAACCATTCACCAAAAAGAAAAAAAAGTACTTCATGGACTTCTCGTGTAGATGGAAGGCGTGTGCCTTCAGTGTACATACTGTTAACCCATTACCAAATGAGATGGATGGTGGTACTTTGCTCTGGATTGTGGTCAATCTCAAGATCCTCTAACCAACCACATTAGATAGTTGGTGGCTTCAGGTATAAGGAAGGACTGGGAGTCTACCTGGAATTTAGCAACACTCTGGAGCTTCTGCAAGGCCTCTGGGCCATATAGTTCTGTTATTGACCCTCTTTCCCACCACCCTTTCCCTGCTACTTTCCTCTTTTGTCAATGCACCCCCTCCATAATTTTTATCCCCATCTCTCCTGACTCTCTTGCTGGGGTAAGGTTCCGCAATTGTCCAACACTGTCTGATACCTCACCCGTGTGGCCACTCTTCATGTTTGAGCCCAGCCGGTGTCAATGGGGCACCAGATCCGAGCCTGGTCCTGTTCTATCTGATGTCCACACACATGGGCTTTCCAGAATGGGTCATTGGGCAGTGATCAGCGGCAGGAACTGTAGCTTTGTTTTTCCTCTCCTAACCCAGGGGACTGAGGCCGGTCATAGAGTTTCTACTGTTTCCCGGCTGAGCTCCTCTCCTCATTAGCTTGGAGACCTGTTTCCTGTTGCTGTTTGCCATTCCTGACAGTTTTCTGCCTAAAGGACCCGCCTTCTAACAAAACAAAATTAATAAAGAGCTGGCCTTGTAGCATCAAATAAATACAACACAGCAAAAACCGTTTCATGCATAAAACATCTGTGTACTGGGGGTACGTTCTCCTATGATTGATTACATTGAAGTTAATCTTTCTAAACGTGGTTTTTATACAAAGGAAAATGTTTCTTTTGAAAATGATCAAAGTAAAGCCTCCCACTCTATTACAGTCCAGGACACAGAATTTGCCGATCTTTAGCACTGATTCTCATCTGTAGTTTGCTGTTTGACTGCGGTGGGAGTGCCACCGTCAGATGTAGAGTGAAGAGTGAATGCTACAGCTCTACATTCGCTCCCTGATCTGTGCTAAGTTTAGCCAATCAGAAGTAGAATAAGAAACCTTGATGGTATTTCACCCACCGCACCCCTGCAGTACTGAGGGAGTGCTGCACTGTCGGGGGTGCTGTCTTTAGGATAAGATGTTAATACAGAGGCCCTCTCAGGTGGACGGAAAAGATCCCATGGCCCTATTCGAAGACGAGCAGGGGAGTTATCCCCAGTGTCCTGTCCAATATTTTTTCCTCTTCCAACACCACTAAAAAAGATGATCTGATCATTATCACATTGATATTTGTGGGACCTTGCTGTGATCAAATTGGCTGCTGTATTTCCTACATTACAACAGTGACTACACTTCAAAAGTACTTCATTAGCTGTAAAGCGCTTTGGAACGTCCTGAGGTAGTGAAAGGCGCTATAGAAATGCGAGTCTTTTTCCTTCAGTTACATTCCTTAGCTCCTCCATTTGCAATTTTTTGTTAAATGAAATATGTTGTACACCTTCTCGTTCTAGTTAATACCTGTGATCTGCGAGTCCACATCCTGAGAAAGCATTCACTGAGCCTGTCCTGTATCTGTGGATCTTGTGAGATTTCAGTCAAGTCATGGAGGATTAGAATTTAATTGAGTCTAATGATTGATTACTGGTTCCTGTTCTGCTATGCCCCAGATTGAATGAAATAAATTACTGTCACTGGTAATTAAAATGGGAATAAGGTATCTGTGCATCTTCTCCAAACTTTAAGGACTGTTTCTGATCGGCACAGTGGTGAAACAGCTCAAGGTCTCTTCTGCTGTGGTTTGCTTGTCCAGTCTTTTCCTCATTTTTCATTAGACTCTTCTATCGCTTCATATAGTTGAGTCATGCCAAGTTCAGATCCATCAACCACATGGGTGAGATGGAATCTGTTTGGGAGGCAGGTTTGACTGGGATATAAGAGGACGTCTCGAGATAGATGAGTGCCTCCACTTAATTGACCTAGTTTATTACCACTTTCATTTTTCTTCCCTGTCCTGAAGGTGTGGATTCCTTGCTGGGCTACAAACCTTACAGGCAACAGCTGACCTTCGGCACCTCACCCAAATGGGTGAACATAGAAACATAGAAGATAGGAGCAGGAGTAGGCCATTCGGCCCTTCGAGCCTGCTCCGCCATTCAACGAGATCATGGCTGATCATCCAAACCCTAGCAGCCGGTCCCTACACCGACAGCCATCCCACCTGATGTGCCTTCAATAACCACAAAACTAGAAGTTATAGACTTTAACAAGTTGGCTTTTAATCACTAAGATCAGAGCTAACATCTCAACACGCTGACTGGCTCACAGGAATGAGTCATACAGATCCTGGGATCTTTAAGTAAGAGAAGTCAGGGGCGGAGCCAAGACCTGGAACCTTCCAGGTTAGTCAGGGAAGAGGAAGTGAAACTATACACCGTGTGGGGGAGGGTAATATACAGGAGTGCAAAACGAATACAGGCAAGACAAACAGATTTCATTACACCACCCAAGCCCTATCCCCGTAACCCCACGTATTTAATCCCCCCTAACACTAAGGGTCAATTTTTATCATGGCCAATCAACCTAACCCGCACATCTTTGGACTGTGGGAGGAAACCGGAGCAAACCCACGCAAACACGGGGAGAATGTGCAAACTCCACACAGACAGTCACCCGAGGCCGGATTTGAACCCGGGTCCTTGGCGCTGTGAGGCAACAGTGCTAACCACTATGCCACCGTGCTGCCCGTGTGATGTGTGTTGGTAAACTCTTCATCTGTGGAGGGTGTCCTAGCTCCTCAGGGTTAATGGACTACCAACCCAGAGGTCAGGAGTTCAAACCCCACCATGACCAGTTGTGACATCGAATTTTTAAAAATCTGGTAATTTCTGGGCTGGCACCAAGACAATAACCGTGAAAGCTGCCGATTGTTGTAGTAACTTATGTCCGTCGGGGAAGGGAAGCCCTGGCTACTCCAGTCCCACAGTGCAGTCTTCTCAGCCTAGCCCACATCCCAAGAACAAATCATTAAGCAAAGCTCAATCCTGTCCTCACCTGAAGTCCTCACGTGGAAAGTACCTGACAATCGGAGGTGGGAGCCCTGACTGATGTTTATTTCCTCCTCCATCCCAACCCGCAATCCTCCCTAGCCCAGGGAGGTCCGTTGTACCACCTGAACTGCTGTCCTAACTGAGGTCAGCTCACTTGGCACAGATCAGGGACCAAACCTGGGTTTTTCCAACCTAGTTTGTCCTGGCTGACCAAAAACGGGGCTGGCAAAAACTGCAGCATTTCCCTTAACCTATGAGCTTGAAGCCTGAGACTGAAGTGATTGAGGCCTAGCAGTTCTCAACCAGCTGTGAGTTCCAGTATTGGACATAGTGGAGCAAAACAACCCGAGATATTTATAAACCCTGAGGAACCTGCAGATCACAATCAGATTTTATGAAAATGATCAGTTCTGTGAATGATGAAGGAACTTGCTCCATCCTTTTCTACTTTCATTGGTGCAGTACCTACCTAACACACTGAATGAACAGAGCAGTTAAGTGCGAGGCTGTACTGCAGGGCAGTGCGGTGAGCTTCATGGCTATTAAGCCAATATGCATGTGCTTGCTGTGAGCTAGTCTGGGACTTGGATGTTCAAGGGTTAAGGGGTGATTTGATCGAAGTTTTCAGGATATTAAGGGGAACAGATAGGGTAGAGAGAGAGAAACTATTTCCGCTGGTTGGGGATTCTAGGACGAGGGGGCAGAGTCTAAAAATTAGAGCCAGACCTTTCAGGAGTGAAATTAGGAAACACTTCTACACACAAAGGGTGGTTAGAAGTTTGGAACTCACTTCCGCAAACAGCAATTGATGCAAGATCAATTGTTAATTTTAAATCTGAGATTGAGAGATTTTTGTTAACCAAAGGTATTAAGGGATATGGGGCAAAGGCGGGTATTTGGAGTTAGGTCACAGATCAGCCATGATCTCATTGAATGGCGGAACAGGCTCGAGGGGCTGAATGGCCTCCTGCTGCTCCGATGTTCCTAAGGGTGTTGGTAGTTTAACTGTAGCTGGACTAAAAGTCTTGTAAGAGAGTGACGGTGTGTTGGTCCAGGTAGACCCTAATTGCAATGCGTAACCTCAGCTAGAAAGTGCGAGTTCAGATTTTAGTGAGAACGGGATAGGGATTGGGATGTGATGCCCTCTACAGTCGGAAAGCTTGCCAACATTCCGTGTCATGACCACGTCTTTTCCACCATTCCTGCAAATGCTGATACCCTTCCACAGACCCGCTGAATGGTAGAGCCCTCCCGGGAGTCGGCAGGGGCCAGCATTTACACTGGGTCCCTGGCAGGGGTCAGTATTTACAGGGGGTCCCTGGCAGGGGTCAGTATTTACACTGGGTCCCTGGCAGGGGTCAGTATTTACAGGGGGTCCCTGGCAGGGGTCAGCATTTACACTGGGTCCCTGGCAGGGGTCAGTATTTACAGGGGGTCCCTGGCAGGGGTCAGTATTTACAGGGGGCCCCTGGCAGGGGTCAGTATTTACAGGGGGTCCCTGGCAGGGGTCAGTATTTACAGGGGGTCCCTGGCAGGGGTCAGTATTTACAGGGGGTCCCTGGCAGGGGTCAGTATTTACAGGGGGTCCCTGGCAGGGGTCAGTATTTACAGGGGGCCCCTGGCAGGGGTCAGTATTTACAGGGGGCCCCTGGCAGGGGTCAGTATTTACAGGGGGTCCCTGGCAGGGGTCAGTATTTACAGGGGGCCCCTGGCAGGGGTCAGTATTTACAGGGGGCCCCTGGCAGGGGTCAGTATTTACAGGGGGTCCCTGGCACGGGTCAGTATTTACAGGGGGCCCCTGGCAGGGGTCAGTATTTACAGGGGGCCCCTGGCAGGGGTCAGTATTTACAGGGGGCCCCTGGCAGGGGTCAGTATTTACAGGGGGTCCCTGGCAGGGGTCAGTATTTACAGGGGGTCCCTGGCAGGGGTCAGTATTTACAGGGGTCCCTGGCAGGGGTCAGTATTTACAGGGGGCCCCTGGCAGGGGTCAGTATTTACAGGGGGCCCCTGGCAGGGGTCAGTATTTACAGGGGTCCCTGGCAGGGGTCAGTATTTACAGGGGGTCCCTGGCAGGGGTCAGTATTTACAGGGGCCCCTGGCAGGGGTCAGTATTTACAGGGGGTCCCTGGCAGGGGTCAGTATTTACAGGGGGCCCCTGGCAGGGTTCAGTATTTACAGGGGGCCCCTGGCAGGGGTCAGTATTTACAGGGGGTCCCTGGCAGGGGTCAGTATTTACAGGGGGTCCCTGGCAGGGGTCAGTATTTACAGGGGGCCCCTGGCAGGGGTCAGTATTTACAGGGGGTCCCTGGCAGGGGTCAGTATTTACAGGGGGTCCCTGGCAGGGGTCAGTATTTACAGGGGGTCCCTGGCAGGGGTCAGTATTTACAGGGGTCCCTGGCAGGGGTCAGTATTTACAGGGGGTCCCTGGCAGGGGTCAGTATTTACAGGGGGTCCCTGGCAGGGGTCAGTATTTACAGGGGGTCCCTGGCAGGGGTCAGTATTTACAGGGGGTCCCTGGCAGGGGTCAGTATTTACAGGGGGCCCCTGGCAGGGGTCAGTATTTACAGGGGGTCCCTGGCAGGGGTCAGTATTTACAGGGGGTCCCTGGCAGGGGTCAGTATTTACAGGGGGTCCCTGGCAGGGGTCAGTATTTACAGGGGGCCCCTGGCAGGGGTCAGTATTTACAGGGGGTCCCTGGAGCCAGAAAGTGGTGGTTTTGTATGTTGTAAAACAATTGATATGTCACTTACTATAAATTACATTGGTGATTTTTTCTGCTGTTTGTTATTTACAGTGAGATAGTTCATGTGTTACTTGTACACACACTTCTTATAAACCGTGACCGGAGGAATCTTCCCATAATGACTCAAATGGAGTTTAAGATTCATAATGTGAACACACTGGGTGGGTGGTGGCGAGGGTTGGTCTGGTAGCTGCAGTGATATCGTGAATACTGTACATTAAAGAAAGCAGGTTTGCAATATCTCTGCACAGCAATTTTTTGAGTTTCCCTACAGATAAAGGCTCATGAGTTGGCGGTTTTTGATTTAAATGGTCATAAACTGATAGCTTAAAGCCGGTTGTTCAGATCATCTCCCTCGCTGAACTAATTCCACAGGCAGGAGGTTGCATAAAATCTCATCCGCATTTTATCATTTTAACCCCATCCTCCCTCCTAGGTGGCATCATGCTTTGGAACATTGACTTGCCCTGGCATGGAGTGAGGCGAGTTACGGATCTGCAGATTAGGAGGCTGAGTCGAAAACCGAGTCAACCCCCCCCGCCCTTCCTTAAATCCCAGGAAGGCATTTGCACCTCTCCCAGGGTCAGATCTGGGATCAAAACGCTCTCTGACCTCCTGTCCGCAAGCAACACATCGCACATCTGGGCAAAGGGAGATGGAATCTTGCCCTGGGCAAAAAATGAAATGTAACTCTTTGGGTTAATTTGTGTTTTTGAAGCCTATGATTGTTGGTCCTGTGCACCTGAAGTCTAACTCCATAATTTAGATTCCTGTAAATGGAGCTGTCCGTACACTTGTCTTTCAATCATTGCTAGTTGCGTGTTTCAAAGCAGATGGTCCGACGCAGCCATTTTGCCCAGCGTCCCCTCCTTCAATTGGCATCGTATTGTTTTCTGGAGAAGTTGCCCCAGTGGAGTCCTGTCTACAGCCCCTGGATTCTGATCCATCACATCAGTAATAAGGAAGAGACACACTGATCCTGGGGCTCGGTGCTCTGTAGGCATTGGCAGGTCATGATAAATATTTGCTTTTAAAAATTCAAGTGAAGGTAAGATAGTTGGCTTGATGTTTGTTTTGGTTTTTTTTGAGGGTGGGGAAGAGACAGGGGTGTTTTGAGCCCTTGTGTTCCACCCTCCCCCTGCTCTGCTGAAGGTATTGACTCTAGCTGGGGTAATGTTCCTCTGCCCCCACCGCCACCCCGCCCCCCCCCCCCCCCCCCCCCCAAGGTATCCCAAACACCTGGCCGCTTTACACGTACAAACTCACAGAGTGAGTGTTAGCGGCTGTTTGATTGTGTAAGAGGGGGCACCACCACCTAGCCTGATCCTAGTTTCTCCCAACAGCCACGCATGCCCTCTCCAACAGGGGCACTGGAATATATCTAACCTCTCTGCCTTTAGTATATTCTAATTAGAATCTGACAAAGATTCATAATTTAAAAGGAAGCTCTGCACTCGAAGGGCTGGTAATTATTTTGTGACGCTGGGGATTAAGGAGATTGTGGTTTTGTTTAGTGGAGGGGGTCGAGCTTCCCCGTTCTTGTGTCAAGACCAAGTAAGTTTACTGTTTGGAGAGGCCTAATTATAATATTTAATGACTTCCTCTTTCAGGGCCCTCGAGCTGCTTTAATGAGGGTTAATTAGGGACACAGCGCTAATGATCATGGCACCAGCTGTACCGCAAGCCCACTTGGCAGATCCCCAGTCACTTGATGAAACGAGAGGGTTCGTGCTGCTTCCCTCCTTTTGAGGACGGGCTGTGTTTTACACTCCCAATTCCGGGACGGTTTAAATCACGATGAATATGTGTCGCCACTCCTCGCCTGATGGAGCTGACTCTTGAGTTGTGGATTCCACTGATAACAGCCACCTCCTGATAACTTGCTCAAATGGCCAGTCTTGATGAGGGAGCCTAGACTGGCTGGAAAACTGAATATGGGAGGCTATCCCAGCTGAAGCTAGTCCTGTTTTTGCCCGCTGTCCATGCTCACTTGTTTTCCAGCAAGCGTCACTAGATTTTGATCAGGACTGGGAATCCCAAGTGATCTCCTTTTCCCTAACCCAGGGAAACTGAGTCCAGTTGCAGTGTCCCCAGTCTCTGGCCAGGCTGAAATCAGACAACGCAACGTATGGTTGATTACTTCTTGTCATTTGCTTGCCCTTCTCCATTTATAACAATGTGATAATTCAGAATAAACGTGCACTGATGATGAGCTACACTCTTGATAACTGGATCCTTGGGAGCCCGGAGTTTGTGTTGTGACTGGGTTCATGCTGAGGTAGGTATACCACATCCTGCCTTTGGCTTGGTGATTATTGTGGATGCATCTGAATAAAGGAGCTGCTTCCTGCACGTCACCTCTGCAGCATCCTTGACCTGCAGCCCAGTGGAGTTTGTGCTAATGTATTCAGAGCATCAGTGTGAGAGCCAGGATGTGATGCAGGAGGACGTCTTGTAGTCAGGCCTGTACCAGTTACAGTACCTTGGCTGATGGCTCGTTTCTTGTCACAAGGCTCCTATCTCTGGAGTCCAGAGACTGTCCACTGGATCATCAGTGAGAACATAAGACCCCTATCCCAGATACAACGGTGGCTCCTTGTAGTGGGTGGAGGCATGGTTGTGCAGGAAGAAAGACTTGTATTTATATAGCACTTTGTCCCAAAGCACTTCACAGACAATTAACTACTTTGAAGTCTGTTGTTAGCAGCCATTTTGCACACAGCAAGATCCCAAAAATATGAATGAGATGACTGACCAGTTAATGTATGTCATTTGGTGCTGTTGGCTAGTACACTGGGCTGCCACACGGACCGCAATGGTTCAAGTAGGCGGCTCACCACCACCTTCTCGAGGGCAATTAGGGATGGGCAATAAATGCTGGCCTTGCCAGCGACACCCACATCCCAGGAACTAATTTTAAAAAAAGAACTCTTTGCTTTCTAGGCAGTAGATTGTAAGAAGAAAGGAAATCTGCAACAATATAATTTCAGTGGTGTCTCTGCGGATGCTGTGTGTACTGACTTCTTGCTGTAAGTTCATGAGTGCCGTGGCCCCGTGGTTTATATTCCCCATGAAGACCTCCTGGAGGGGTGCGGTAATATCGAGCTTGTTCTCCAGAGCTGTCACTTGGTGCATGGCCGAGGGAAACTGCAGCATCTTATCCAATTGGAGTCAGCGATCTCTAAACCGATGGAACTTCACAATGCCAAGTGTTTGCACTGTCCCTGAGCCACTGTTAAATTAGACAAATGTTTGAAAGAAAGATAAAGATGAGTTGGTGCCACTGGTAGAGCTGTTACCTGCGTGCCACAGGAGGTGCTCTCTCCGGTGGTTTGAGCATTTTTGTTTGTGCTACGGCCACTACAAGGACATTTAACGTTGTCCATGAAGCAGATAGATACCTCGAGTAACTTCCATGCTTTTACTAAGTATCACCAACTTTATCTGACAGCTTAGGGGTAAACCACAAAGCTGATTCCTAGTGTTAGATGCCTGAGTTATGAATGAAGACTGGAGAAACTTGGGCTTTTCATCCTTGAAAGGAGGTATTTCCGATGTCATCTTATTGCGATAAATAAGATGATCAGTATGGAAAAGGTAAATCTGTAAAATAACTTCAAACTAAATTGAGAATAGGACAAGTGGACATGGGTTCAAACTAGTAAAAGGCTAATTTAGCTATACTATCAAGAAGTTCTTGTTCGTGTAAAGAGTGATCAATACATGGAATGGACTTCAAAATAAAGTAGTGGAGGCAAAAGCCCTGGAATAATTTAGGAACCAATTGGATTCTGTTGTACACAAGATTGATTGAGGGGATTAACTACTGCAGGTGGAGTCTTCCTCAGTCTTCACACGTAGTTCATCCATTGTCCACAAAGCTTCTTATGCAGTTTTGGGGATACGTTTAGATCATGAACACATCTTGAAGCAACACTAGGTCAGAAAGAGAATTCCTCCCAGGAATTCTCCTCCTTGCTTGGTATTGCTTGGAGATCATGGTGTGTGTATTTCGATCCTCTGGTTCTGTCTGCACTCTTCTTTGGCTCAAGAGCTAAGGGTGTGGTTCAGGAGAAGTACAATGGAGTGAGGAAAAGCACTTCAAGTGGGCATGCCCTTGCAAGAAGAACATAGGAAAATACATGACCAAAAAAGACTCTGTGGTCCATCTAGCTGGTCCCAAAATGTTCTTTTTTGTGCTGATGAAGGCAAGTAATGTTGATGCTGGGTAATGGATCAATATGTTGAGTTTCCCTATTCAATAATGATGTATTGTATGTGCAGAGTGAAATATAATAATAGAATTAGGAAGACAATAAAATAAGTAACAAGATTGGGAATCAAGTGATATGGGGATACAGCGGGAAGGTGGAGTTGAGGTAGATCAGCCATGATATTAGTGAATGGCAGAGCAGGCTCGAAGGGCCGAATGGCCTACTCCTGCTCCTATTTCTTATCTTATGTTCACTACATCTGTTCATCCGGTCTCTCCTTCAGACAGGGAAGAAAGACAAAGATTGTTCTTTACAGAGAGCTTTCTCACATCTCTCAAAACCCCTCAACTGCTTCTCACAATTTTTTATATCTCCGACAGTGCGGCGCTCCCTCGGTACCGCCCCTCCGACAGTGCGGCGCTCCCTCGGTACCGCCCCTCCGACAGTGCGGCGCTCCCTCGGTACCGCCCCTCCGACAGTGCGGCGCTCCCTCGGTACCGCCCCTCCGACAGTGCGGCGCTCCCTCGGTACCGACAGTGCGGCGCTCCCTCGGTACCGACAGTGCGGCGCTCCCTCGGTACCGACAGTGCGGCGCTCCCTCGGTACCGACAGTGCGGCGCTCCCTCGGTACCGACAGTGCGGCGCTCCCTCGGTACCGACAGTGCGGCGCTCCCTCGGTACCGACAGTGCGGCGCTCCCTCGGTACCGACAGTGCGGCGCTCCCTCGGTACCGACAGTGCGGCGCTCCCTCGGTACCGCCCCTCCGACAGTGGAGCGCTAGCTGAGATTACATGTTTAACTCTTGCAGTGTGTCTTAAGATGAGAGTGAAACCCTACAGCCAGCTCAGTGGACAGTGCATCCATGCGGCTGTCAGTCAGCACAGGATTGGGCAGGTGTGTGTGATGCCCTTTATTGTAAAATAGCTAGCTGACACTCCACTATGTGGACTGTCAAGTGAAAAAATGTTTACTTGGGCGATGTGCTTGAGGGTAGTTTACTTGGAACCATACCCCAGCAAAATTCAGCATCTTTAGGCAAATGGGAGAAAATGGAAAAAGGGACGTGAGGTAGAAGGGTTCGAAATAACTTTCCATCTTCTCCACTCCCCAAACAAAACATAGAAACTAAGATTGACCAAACTTAAAAGCAAATGTTTCCCGTGAGCAGCCTCTGCCTCCTTGGCAGTGGAACTCACTGAGCCCTGGTGTGGCCTGTTCCCTACGGAGCTATTCTCTGCCCACAGACAAAAAAAAAAATCCCTCAACACCGACTGCACAAAGGGAGCATTGGGCTGAAAGAATAATGAACCATGATCGCAAGCCGAGACAGCTGACCTTGACTCCGTTACTGTAACGGCATGTTAGCAACAACTCGGTCAAAAAACAGCGTGCAATTAACAGACAAGTGCTCAGTCCCTGACGCAGTAAGAATTGCAGATTGCATTGTGCCTGTGTGTAGTGGGAGGGGGCGGGGGGCAAGAGGAGAAAGCGGGAGAACGCAATGCCCTGTCAATAACTATGACTTTGGGAGTTGCAGTAAATGGATCATTGACCATATTAGGTAATGTTTTGAAGTGCTATTGGGTGGAGCTTTATATCAAATTTAGCAACTCCAGAAATTGCAACGTCCATTTCTTTTGCTTCACAAACCATTGATTGCTAACTGGCAATTGGGGTGGGGTGGTGGTTCTGCCAATGATGAAGATTAATGGTAGTCGCTCGTTGTTCAGTATTGGTTTTCTGCTGATTCATCTTTGCCCCTCTTGTGTGCTGGCAGCATTAAAAGGTAATGTGTGTGTGCCTGGACCCACACGTACACCATTCTTCTGCTTTTGCATTCAGTGTCTATATCAAACCCTCCAAGGCCAGTTACATCACAGATTGGCTGTTAAGTAAAGCTCCATCTACACTGTCCCATCAAACGCTCTCAGGGCAGGTACAGCATGGGTTAGATACAAAGTAAAGCTCCCTCTAGACTGTCCCATCAAACACTCCCAGGGCAGGTACAGCACGGATTAGATACAGAGTAAAGCTCCCTCTACACTGTCCCATCAAACACTCCCAGGGCAGGTACATCATGGGTAGATACAGAGTAAAGCTCCCTCTACACTGTCCCATCAAACACTCCCAGGGCAGGTACAGCACGGGTTAGATACAGAGTAAAGCTCCCTCTACACTGTCCCATCAAACACTCCCAGGGCAGGTACAGCACGGGTTAGATACAGAGTAAAGCTCCCTCTACACTGTCCCATCAAACACTCCCAGGGCAGGTACAGCACGGGTTAGATACAGAGTAAAGCTCCCTCTACACTGTCCCATCAAACACTCCCAGGGCAGGTACAGCACGGGTTAGATACAGAGTAAAGCTCCCTCTACACAGCGTTGAGACTGTGCAAGCCGATTCCATGTATGAGCTCTAGCTGGTAGACGTGGAGGACTTTCACTCCATCAGTATGAGCTGGTAGACGTGGAGGATGCACCCCCGAAACGTTGACTGTTCTCTCCACAGATGCTGCCAGACCTGTTGAGTGCTTCCAGCATCTTTTCTGTTTTAGTTCCTCATTTTTGAATGCTGCCAACGGTTGGCATTAACGTCACTGGAGTGGAACTCTGCGATGTCGACCAGGGGGAAATGTGCACCAAATAGCTATTTCTCATAATCATAATCAACTTTATTGTCATTGTTAGTGCACAAGTGCAGTACAACGAAATGTAGGCTTGCGGCTCCCGAGAGTGTACATTTAGATTAAGACATTTAAACATTCAATATTCATTTGGCTTGTAATACATTAACATAAACATAAACATAATAAAGTGCATTGGCAGATGTGCAGGCTTTAGAGTTTATTTGTGGAGTTCAGTAGGCTGACAGCCCTGGGAAAGAAGCTGTTCCTAAATCTGGTCATTCGGGTGCGAATGCATCTGTAGCGTCTCCCAGATGACAGGAGGGCGAACAGACTGTGGCTGGGGTGGGTAGGGTCTTTGATGATGGTCCGTGACCTCCGTAAACAGCGTTTCTGGTATATGTGCTCTATGGTCGGTAGCCGGGTGCCGGTAATGCGTTGGGCAGTTTTCACATAGATACATAGATACATAGAAGATAGGAGCAGGAGTAGGCCATTCGGCCCTTCGAGCCTGCTCCGCCATTCAATGAGATCATGGCTGATCATCCAAATTCAGTACTCGGTCCCTGCCTTCTCCCCATATCCCTTGATCCCTTTAGCCTTAAGAAATATATCCAACTCTTTCTTGAATATACTTAATGAACTGGCCTCCACCGCCCTCTGTGGCAGAGAATTCCACAGGTTCACCACTCTCTGGATGAAGAAATTCCTCCTCATTTCAGTCCTAAATGGCTTACCCCTTATCCTTAGACTATGACCCCTGGTTCTGGACTCCCCGGCCATCAGAAACATCCTTCCTGCATCTAGTCTGTCCGGGCCTGACAGAATTTTATAGGTTTCGATGAGATCCCCTCTCAATCTTCTAAACTCCAGTGAGTATAAGCCCAATCGACACAATCTTTCCTCATACGTCATTCCTGCCATCCCAGGTATCAGCCTGGTGAATCTTCGCTGCACTCCTTCCATGGCAAGAACGTCCTTCCTCAGGTAAGGCGACCAAAACTGCACACAATACTCAAGGTGTGGTCTCACCAAGGCCCTGTACAACTGCAGCAAGACATCCTTGTTCTTGTACTTGAACCCTCTTGCTACGAAGGCCAACATACCATTTGCCTTCTTAACCGCCTGCTGCACCTGCATGCTTACCTTCAGCGACTGGTGTACAAGAACACCCAGGTCTCTTTGCACTTCCCCTTCTCCCAATCTATTGCCATTCAAATAATAATCTGCCTTCCTATTTTTGCCACCAAAGTGGATAACCTCACATTTATCCACATTATAGTGCATTTGCCATGTTTCTGCCCAATCACCCAACCTGTCCAAATCGTGCTGGAGTTTCACGACATCCTCCTCACAGCATACCCTCCCACCCAGCTTTGTGTCGTCTGCAAATTTGGAGATATTACATCCAATTCCCTCGTCCAGATCATTAATATATATTGTGAACAGCTGGGGTCCTAGGACCGATCCTTGCGGTACCCCACTAGTCACTGCCTGCCACTCAGAAAACGACCCGTTTATTCCAACTCTTTGTTTTCTGTCCGCCAACCAGTTCTCTATCCAAGTCAATACCTTGCCCCCAATCCCATGTGCCTTAATTTTGCACGATAATCTCTTATGCGGGACCTTATCGAAAGCCTTCTGAAAGTCCAAATACACCACATCCACTGGTTCTCCCTTATCTATTTTACCAGTTACATCCTCAAAAAATTCCAGTAGATTAGTCAAGCACGATTTACCTTTTGTAAATCCATGTTGACATTGTCCGATCCAGTCACTGCTTTCCAAGTGCTCTGCTATTACATCTTTTATAATGGACTCTAGCATTTTCCCCACTACCGATGTCAAGCTTACCGGTCTATAATTCCCCGCCTTTTCCCTGCCCCCTTTTTTGAATAGTGGGGTAACATTAGCTACCCGCCAATCCATGGGTACCGTTCCAGAGTCTATCGAGTTCTGGAAGATGACCAGCAATGCATCTACTATTTCTAGGGCCATTTCCTTAAGTACCCTGGGATGTAGATTATCAGGCCCTGGGGATTTATCGGCCTTCAGTCCCATCAATTTTCCTAACGCCATTTCCCTACAAATACTGATTTCTTTCAGTTCCACCCTTTCATCAGACCCTATGTTCCCCGGCATCTCTGGGAGGTTATTTGTGTCCTCCTTTGTGAAGACAGAACCAAAATATGTATTTAGTTGGTTTGCCATTTCTTTGTTCCCCATTATAAATTCCCCCGATTCTGACTGCAAGGGACCTACGCTTGACTTCACCAATCTTTTTCTCTTCACATATCTATAAAAGCTTTTACAGTCAGTTTTTATGTTCTCTGCAAGCTTACTCTCATATTCTATTTTCCCTTTCTTAATTAATCCCTTTGTCCTCCTTTGTTGAATCCTAAACTGCTCCCAATCCTCAGGATTATTGCTTTTTCTGGCCAATTTATATGCCCTCTCCTTGGACCTTAAGCTATCCCTAATTTCCCTTGTTAGCCACGGTTGGGTCACCTTTTTTGTTTTATTTTTATACCAAACTGGGATGAACAAATTCTGTAGTTCATCCATTCGGTCTTTGAATGTTTGCCATTGCCTATCCACCGTCAACCCTTTGAGTGCCATTCCCCAATCAATCCTACCCAACTCGCTCCTCAGACCATCGTAGTTTCCTTTATTTAAATTGAGGACCCTAGTCTCCGAGTAAACTACTTCATTCTCCATCTTAATGAACAATTCGATCATATTATGAATGCTCCGACCCAAGGGGCCTCTTACAACAAGATTGCTAATTAATCCTTTCTCGTTACATAATACCCAGTCTAAGATGGCCTGACCTCTGGTTGGTTCCTCAACATATTGGTCCAGGAAACCATCCCGTAAACACTCCAGGAATTCCTCCTCCACAGTATTGTTACTCATTTGGTTGGCCCAATCTATATGTAGATTAAAGTCACCCATGATGAATGCTGTGCCCTTATTGCACGCTTCTTTAATTTCTCTTTTAATGCCATCCCCAACCTCCGCCTTACTGTTTGGAGGTCTATAAACCACTCCCACTAACGTTTTTTTCCCCTTGGTATTTCTCAATTCTACCCATACAGATTCCACCTCATCAGAGCTAATATCCTTCATTACAATTGTGTTAATCCCTTCTTTAACCAGTAATGCTACCCCACCTCCCTTTCCTTTTTGCCTATCTTTCCTGAATATCGAATACCCCTGGATGTTGAGTTCCCAGTCCTGGCCTTCCTTGCGCCACGTTTCCGTAATCCCAACCAAATCGTATTTGTTTACTTCTATTTGCGCAGCCAATTCATCCACCTTATTACAAATGCTCCTCGCATTAAGACACAAAGCCTTCAGGCTTGTTTTTTGAACGCTCTTAGACCTACTAGAATTATTATTTACTGTGGCCATGTTTGATTTAAACCGTTGATTTCTCTGACTGCCACTTTTGTTTTTCTCCTTCCTATCTTTTGCTTTTATCCTTGTTTCCCTTTCCTCTGTCTCCCTGCTCAGGTTCCCAACCCCCTGCCATTTTAGTTTAAACCCTCCCCCACAGGACTAGCAAACACTCCCCCTAGGACATTGGTTGACTACCCGCTGCAGGGTTTTCCGGTCATAGTAGCTACAGCTGCCATACCATACTGTGATACAGTTCGTCAGGATGCTCTCTATTGTGCAGCGGTAAAAGTTAGAGAGGATCAGGGGTGACAGGTTACATCCCTTCAGCCTCCTTAGGAAATATAGGCGCTGCTGGGCCTTCTTCACCAGAGAGGAGGTATTGAGGGACCAGGAGAGGTCTTCCGTGATGTGGACTCCGAGGAACTTAAAGCTGTCCACCCTTTCTACCACAGCCCTATGGATGTGGATGGGGGTGTGACTTCCGCCTTTAGACTTCCTGAAGTCCACAATGATTTCTTTGGTTTTCTTGATGTTAAGGGCCAGGTTGTTATCGGCGCACCACTTTACGAGATGCTAGACCTCCTCCCTGTAGGCTGACTCATCGTTGTTGGTGATCTGGCCTACTACCGTGGTATCATCCGCAAACTTGATGATGGTGTTGGAACCATGAACAGCCACACAGTCGTGGGTGAAGAGGGAGTAGAGGAGGGGGCTCAGCACACATCCTTGTGGGGCCCCCGTGTTCAGGGTCGGGGGGGGGGGAGGTGTGGTTACCTAATTTGACAGACTGGGGTCTGTTTGTTAGGAAGTCCAGGGTCCAGTTGCAGAGGGAAGTGTTCAGGCCAAGAGTGTGGAGTTTGGTGGCCAGCTTGTTGGGGACGATAGTGTTGAATGCTGAGCTGTAGTCTATGAACAGCATTCTGATGTAGGTCTCTTTACCATCTAAGTGATTCAGTGCAGAGTGTAGAGCAGTTGTGATTGCATCCTCCGTTGATCTGTTTGCACGATAGGCAAACTGGTGTTGGTCAAGAGAGGCGGGAACACTGGCTTTGATGTGAGCCAGGACCAGTCTCTCGAAACCGTTCTAAAACCTAAAACATGGGCTAACTGAGGGATATCAGCCACAGTATAGACCTCTCCCATTAGCCCATTTAGAGTAGGGGCTACTTCAGTGCAATATCTTTCACTTTATAAAATAAAGAAGCCTTTTCTCCTTCGCAACATTACCTGCAGATTAGCTGTTGTACTTGGTATTGTTGCGATCATTATGATCTAGCTGAGGGAAGGGGTTAGTGGAGGGGTTCTGGGGCTGGACTTGTAACCAAACGATCATGCGTTTAAGTCCTACCATGGCAAGTTGTGAAATTGAATTCGCTAAATCTGATAATTTATGGCTAGCACCATGACACCTCTCCGATTGTTGCCCACACTGATGTAGTTTGGTGTAGTGGACTATTAATGCATTTTGAATGATGTCTTCCCTTGTGAATACTTTGAATGAACAACAAGCTCTCTCCCCCCCAAAAAAGTACCAAGGCAAAATTCAGGACCTCAATATAAATGAAATATAAGTCACCAGACAATCTAAAATTAATAAATTGAAGCTAATTGTACTTGGGACCTTCCTGCTCAGCTCTGCGTCAGCTAATGCAATTGCCCACTGAATCATTGTGACTAACCTACTTTTAACTACATCCACTAATTGCTTAAGATTGTCGAGGTCGGAGTTGGGGTTTCCATGTCTGCATGATTTTGCTGTCCGGACAGGTGGACGATCTCGGGCTGGCGAGTGCAGAAGCAGGAAATGTGTTTTCACGAGGCCTGCTCCATTGGCTTGGACACAGCTGGAGTGTTGTGTGCAGTTCTAGGCACCCTATTATAGGAAGGATACTAGAGCAATGGACAGGAGGCAGTGAAGATTCACTAGAAATGGTACCAGGAATTAAGTTCTAGTATGAAGAAAGACTTTAAACAAAAAATGAAAGAGAAGATTAAGTGGCGGGGGGGGGGGGGGGGTGGCGGTGGTGGAATTAATAGAGGTTTACAAAATTGAAATTTATTAGAGTGGATAGTGAAAGATCATTTCCACTGCTTGGTGAACGGGTAGCAAGGGAGCAGCGACTGAGCATCATCACTCAAAGAATGAAGAGGGAAGTTAGAAAACAAAATTCCACACTGGGTTATTACCACAAGTGGGGAACATCAGTTAATTGGATCAGTAAGTATTTGAAAAGGATACAGAGAGTGGGGAGGGAACTGGGATTGGAGTGGACTGCCCCAGTTAAGCTGGTACCAGCACAAGTACGATTGGCTGCTTTGCCATCTTGTGTGCTGTAATTTCATGGCGATCTTTCTAAGCAAGGAAGGACTTGCTTTTATTTAGCTCCTTTCATATCTTCAGGATGTCCAAAAGAGCTTCCCAGCCAGTGTATTACTTTAGAAGTGCAAGTGCAGTCACTACTGTTATGTAGGAAAATGCGGCAGTCATTGCGCACATAAGAAAGATCCCACAAACTGCAGTGAGATTAATGAGCAGTTCGTCTGTTTTCCTGGTGTTGTTTAAGGGAGGAATGTTGACCAGAAGACTGGGAGAACTCCCCTACTTTTCTTGAAATAGTGTTGTGGGATCAAATGGATCCTCGGTTTAACATCTCATCTGAAAAAGCAGCACCTCCAACTGCAGCACTCGCGCTACTGCACTGAAGTTTCAGCCCAGGTTATGTGCTCAAATCCCGGAGAGGGCCTTGAACCCACAAACCTACCACCTGAGCCAAGCTGATTTTAATTCATAAATTCTTGAGAATCCTAATTCCTGTAGTAATGGATATTGCAGCATTCCTTAATAACCATGAAGCGATGGAAGAAGTGCTTGATTTTTTTTTTAAAGGAAAACATTCTTTTGTGAAAAGGGTGCACCATCCTCACAGATACTACGATGAGTCATTTTCTTTTCTGAATTTCCAAAGGAGTCAATGACTCACTGGATCTGAGTGCGTGGGGACGGTGGTGTAACTCAAAGCCTGACTGGGGGCTTTTAGACCACTTTGTTCAAGTGCTTGCTGTTTTGGGGATGGAATGTCTGTGTGGCGCAGTCTCTCCACCTTTAGTGGTGAACGTGTTTGTGTAATAGTTGTGATGTGTTGACTCATTGTGATAGCTGGTCTCTCTTCAGTAAACATTTGCTTTTACATTATTTTAAGCAGTTTCCCTCAATTTTTTTCCATTTGTTAAGTATGTGTATTGTATTGAACAATTAACACAAAGACTTAAACGTATAACTCAAACAGGTCTTTACTGGTTGGAGGTGGGGACTATACGTAGGTCTTTACTTCATGCCCACAGGCGGGAACTGAGGGGAGATCAGTACCCACAGTACTATTTATACCCCTATGGCCAGGAGTGGTACTGCGTATCACTACGCCCTACAAGTAGTGCAGTCCTGTCCATAGGTTCAAAGTAGCACACATATTACATACACAACATTCCTCCCTTCCTAGCTTTACAGTCATCTCCCCATTTAACATAACGTAACAACATATATACATATATAACTTCAGGTTTACATAACAGAATAACATAGATACATAGATAACTTCATGTCAAAACAGATCACAGATTCAGTCTCTGCGGAAAACAGTTCACAGATTCAATCTCTGTGGTGTAGTCGGTTCACGTTGCTGGAGTGACTCATTCAATAGTCCTTCCATGGATTTAACAGTTTGAACTTCCGAACTGAATTGGCTCCGTTCGGAGGGACCACGTGTGTGATCTGGTAGAGGTAATAATGGTTCAGATGGGTCATCTTCTGTTTCGACTTTTCCTTTTCTGCTTCTTGGAGACTCTCTGGGCTCCACTGTCAGCTGCCAGCTGCATGCGCAGTTCCTCCTTCTCTTCCTCCTTTTTCCGTAGTAGAGCCACCTTCTCCCGATGTTCCGTAGACTTTCGGTGCTCCTCCATGATTTCTGTATGGTGGGAGTCGAAGTTACAAGTTGGGCAGGACAGGACATAGTAATATTTGGTGTCGTCCTGATCTAGGCCAGCGAGAGGGTCTTCTATTTCCTCCATACCCAGCTGGGCGTTAGCCAGCTTTTGTTCCAAGTCCAGACATCTTTCCTGAAGAGACTTCTTCATGCGTACCTCTTCATCCAGCTTTTTCTGGGCTTTCAGCAAGTCGTTTACTAATGACCTCATTTGAGATTTTACTACTTCAACTTCTTTTGGAGATTGATTGATCGGACTATTCAATCCCTCTACCGGAGCAGCTGTTTCAGCGGTCTGTTGTTCTACGTTGACGTGAGTCAGCGTACTTTTGGCATCCAAGGGCTGCTCTGTTG
The DNA here is from genome assembly GCF_052327205.1 of Somniosus microcephalus. NCBI lineage: Eukaryota > Metazoa > Chordata > Chondrichthyes > Squaliformes > Somniosidae > Somniosus > Somniosus microcephalus. Next base: position 6,147,671 of record NC_141004.1, read on the forward strand.
CAGTCATCTCAGTCTGTGTTGCCACCTCAGCTCTTCCAATAACCTTTGAGAGCTCCGAACCCCTTTCGTTTGAATATTGAAGTTCGTGTTCAAGTTTTTCCCATTTCAGAGTCCTGTCCTTCAGCATATGCAGGAGTTGGCTGACCGTTAACTCCTCTGACATCAGACGTTTTGTGTGCTCCTGCTCCATTTTCTCCATCAGCTGCTTCTGTTGTCTTTCCAGATTCTCCAACTCTATATCAAAGAACTCTTTCGTTGCATTCAACTCTTGCTCACAACGGCGAAGCATTTGTTCTAATTGCTGTTGTAGTTTGAAATGGAGTTGAGTTCGAGCCCGGTGTCCCTCAGAAATGGGCACATCAGTAGACTTGCCAGACTCAGAATCCACAGTTAAACTATGTTGTTGTTGCTCAGTGGAATTCTGTGCTGAAACTTTGTCTTTTGCACCTGAGTTGGGCTTACCATCATCCGTTCCAGAGTCTGGGCCGACTATCTTCACCGAGTTCTCACTCGTTATTGTTTGTAGGAAATGCCAGTCCATATTCATTTTCCTAATCCACTCCCGTCCTAGTAGTGGAGAACCTCCTTCAGATATCACATATAAGTCCATTATTTGACTGTCTTCGCCCTTGTGGACCACTGCAACCTCTATTTTCCCGATGGGGTACACTCTTTGCCCCGTGTATGTTTTCAATATAATCCCCGTATCCTGTAGGGGAATATGTTGGAATAACTTTCCGTAATCTTTCTTATTTATGACCGTCAATGCCGATCCAGTGTCCAATTCCAGTTTTACTTGGACTCCTTCTATCTGAAGAGTGACCCAAATTGTCTGGAGGTCTGCACCCTTACCAGCGTTGAGTACTCTTAAGCTAGCCAGTTCATTACAGCTTAAGCTAGCCAGTTCATTACTGCTAGCGTCTGAATCGGACTCCTGTTCGGTCACCTTGTGTACCTTTGCGTATTTTCCTTGCGGTGACTTCTTGTTGCTGGTCTTCTTCCCTGACCTGCATACTCTAGCTATATGTCCAAGCCTTCCACAAGTTCTACATTCTTGGTTTTTAAACCAACACTGGTTCTGATCATGCGTTGTCTTTCCACAACGATAACATTTGCCAGAACTCACACCCAATTTGTGTGCACTGAGCTCCGGTGACCGTAGCTGGATTACTGCCGTGCCTCTCGCTGCGGCTTCGTGTGCTGCTGCCATAGTGACCGCCTTCTCAAGCGTCAGCTCATTCTCCTCGAGCAATCGCTTTTGTGTATCCTGTTTAAATAAACCACACACAAATTTGTCTCGTAGTGCATCTGTCAGTCCCGTTCCAAACTGGCAATATTTCGCTAATTTATGCAATTCCAGCAAATATTCAGCATTGCTTTCATGCTGTAGCTGGCTTCTGTCGTAAAATTTAAATCGTTCCGCTAGCATCAGCGGCGTGGGGTTTAGATGATCTTTCAGGACAGTAACAATCTCATCGAACGTCTTATCCGCCGGTTCATCTGGTGATAACAGGTGTTTCAATTGCCCGTATGTCTTCGCACCCATTAAATTTAATAATGTTAGAGCTTTATCTTGGTCACGAATTTTATTGGCCTTACAATAATTTTTTACTCTTTCAACATATATGGCCCAATCTTCGAGGTCACTATCAAAGGTGCTAATATTCCCGTGTTTAGGCATTGTAGATTTGCAATTTCTCAGATTTTATTTTGTTTACTTGTTATCAAAGATGGCGGCTTCCCGCTCTTGCCGTCGTCCTCCGCCCACAAAATGGCGGTTTTCCCGCGCTTGGCGGTCTTCACCCGTCCCCCGACGCCGTCTCCCTTCAGCCCCCGAGTGCGGCCCTTATCTTCGCCGCGATCGATAGCCCGCGCTGTGCACCGCGGCTCTCGCACCTTGAGCTTCTGCAGCCGCCGCGCCTTTCAGTCCGAGTGTGGCCCTTATCTTTGGTCCCGATCGCTGGCCCGCGCTGCGCCTCGCACTTGAAGCGGCTCCCGGCCTCTGGCTCACCCGCTCGCGCGGCTCTTGCTCGCTCCCTCCCGGGCTCTGGCTTACCCGCTCGCGCGTTTCACCGCGGTTCTTATCAGGGATTGCGATCGCCCTTATCTTCTCCAACTTCCCCAGCCCTGTCTTTGCAGCCAACGCTGCACGGCTTACCCCACCACCTAGGTTGAACAAGGAAACTGCAGAAAGACTTCTGTCAGTCGCTGGAAGCTGTCAGGATGGCTGCTGCACTCCAGTGCTCAGTCGCTGATGGAGGCTTCAGAGTCCTAAAGCCTGTCGCTTCTAGTGGGGTGGTGATGTTTGAAACCTCTCTTCAACTGCCGCAGGGTAAGAACCTGACTCGTCGCCAGTGTTAAGTATGTGTATTGTATTGAACAATTAACACAAAGACTTAAACGTATAACTCAAACAGGTCTTTACTGGTTGGAGGTGGGGACTATACGTAGGTCTTTACTTCATGCCCACAGGCGGGAACTGAGGGGAGATCAGTACCCACAGTACTATTTATACCCCTATGGCCAGGAGTGGTACTGCGTATCACTACGCCCTACAAGTAGTGCAGTCCTGTCCATAGGTTCAAAGTAGCACACATATTACATACACAACACCATTTGTTATGACTTGCTGTTGAATTTGTTTCTTTGAGGAGCAGGCTATTTTAACAATGAAGTTGAATCCTGGGAGAGGCTGCTGCTCATTGTTGAAGAGTTCTATCTGTTCCCTACCCCCATCCTGCTAATCTTTTGAATCTTGAATTCGTTGAATCTCCATCATTGGGGAAGAAATTGCTTGTGTTGGAACTTACTTGTGTTGGAGACGCTTTCTAAAGCACCACCACCATGTTTTTGTCAAGTCAGTGCCCATCTTACCCTTCTGCTCCCTAACACCCCCCCCCCCCCCCGCAATGGGATACAATGGTTTGCCAAACAATGGCCAATTTACCCAATTGTGTCCGAGCTAGTGCTGGATTCCTGGACGGCGACACAAACTTCCTTGCCACTGTACCCATCGGTATAAGGACGAGAAAGTTCCGATCCATTGGGGAAGGTGGACTTTAGGGTCTAGTTAAGTAAGAGTTAAGACTGTGTCACTTTGTAAGTGTGGCAGGCGGTAACTAGTGGGGTACTGCAGGGATCAGAGCTTGGGCCCCAGCTATTCACAATATATATCAATGATTTGGATGAGGGAACCAAATGTAATATTTCCAAGTTTGCTGATGACACGAAACTAGGTGGGGTTGTGAGGAGGATGCAAAGAGGCTTCAAGGTGATTTAGACAAGTTGAGTGAATGGGCAAATGCATGGTAGATGCAGTATAACGTGGATAAATGTGAAGTTATCCACTTCTGTAGGGAAAAACAGAAAGGCAGAGTATTATTTAAATGGTGATAGATTGGGAAATGTTGATGTACAGAGGGACCTGGGTGTCCTTGTACACCAGTCACTGAAAGCAAACATGCAGGTGCAGCAAGCAGTTAGGAAGGCAAATGGTATGTTGGCCTTCATTGCAAGAGGATTTGAGTACAGGAGCAAGGATGTCTTACTACAGTTATACAGGGCCTTGGTGAGACCACACCTGGAGTACTGTGTGCAGTTTTGGTCTCCTTATCTAAGAAAGGATATACTTGCCATAGAGGGAGTGCAGCGAAGGTTCACCAGACTGATTCCTGGGATGGCAGGACTGTCGTATGGGGAGAGATTGGGTCGACTAGGCCTGTATTCACTAGAGTTTAGAAGAATGAGAGGGAATCTCATTGAAACGTATAAAATTCTGATGGGGCTAGACAGACTGGATGCAGGGAGGATGTTTCCCCTGGCTGGGGGGTCTAGAACGAGGGGTCACAGTCTCGGGATACGGGGTAGGACATTTAGGACTGAGATGAGGAGAAATTTCTTCACTCAGAGGGTGGTGAACCTGTGGAATTCTCTACCACAGAAGGCTATGGAGGCCAAGTCACTGAATATATTTAAGAAGGAGATAGATAGATTTCTAGACACAAAAGGCACCAAGGGGTATGGGGAGAGAGCGGGAATATGGTATTGAGACAGAGGATCAGCCATGATCATATTGAATGGCGGAGAAGGGCCGAATGGCCTACTCCTGCTAGTTTTCTATGTTTTATGTTTCTGTGTAACTGTATTTGTGAGCTGGAGCTGCCAAGTTGCCCATTCTCTACTGCATCTTTGAGATTTGACAATTTGGGGTTTACTTAGAAATCCCATGTTTGGAGCACTGTGCAGACGTGAACGTGAATCATGTTCTCTTGGAAACCCACATACTGCCTCTGTTGTGGGACTCTGACCCTTAGCTGTACACCAAACGCTTGGCTTGAAAATCGTATTCCTATGAACTGCACGTCCTTTCACTTCAATGACCGAAGCCTAGAGTTTCAGTGCTTAGTCAAATGCTTCAATGCTTTTCTGTTGCTGCACCCAGGTCACTGAGATGTGTCCTAGATGCCAAACTGTAGTAAAGCCTGGTTTCTGGAGAATGATGTTTGACTGACTAGCCGCCAACTCCTCGTTCTTCCTGTTGCATCTAAAATTGGCTCCATGTGCTCTTCCTCTCTGCCCCACTGTGCCTCATTCAGGTTGAGTGCAAAGCAGCAGTAATTCTCCCACTCCCATGGGGATGCAGCACTGCCGCTGCTAATCCGTTCACCAGCCGGTCGTGCAAACCAGACTTTACATCTCTTTTGAGATTGGGATTTTACCCAGGCCCACACTGCCCATGTGAAATACCAGAATGATTTAAAAAAAAAAAAAAAAAAAAATTCTTTCTAAATGTTTCCATCATCTTATCGACCTGAAATTCAGTGTGAACAATGCTGGCACTCTTTGCTATAATTGGATATTTCACTGGATCTCTTTCATGCAGACAAGACATCATAGCTGTTTGTTGTGGTTCCACGCTTGTGCAGTGGTGACTCTGGCAGACTTTGGAAAATGTAAGCTAGTGCAGGATGGGTGCTTGGAGTCTGGTACCAAAGAGTGGCGCTGATGGTTCTGCTTAGTTTACAGTCTCTGCCTTGCTGTTGGAGGAAGGTGGGGGGTGCAGGTGGGATGGGGGCAGGGTGGGGGTGCGGGGGTGAGATGAAGGGGTCTTGGTCTTCAGACTCACCCGAGCCCCTGTGGATAGTTCAGAGCGGCACTGTGGGAACCTGGTGGGTAGATTGCCTGCCTGAGGGGACTAGAAGTGGGAAAGATGGTGGGAGACAGCCGAGAGTGCAATGCCTTTAATTCAAAAAGCAAAGGAACCTGGGAGAGTTCTGAACGTACTGTTGGTGGGTAGTGTTTAGCAGCTTTATTTAAATCTTTGCAACTAAGGACAGTCTGGTAGCACAGTGTGATCACCCTCCAACACCGGCTCCAACACACGCTGGGCGCGGCGGGACGTGCTCCAACACACGCTGGGCGCGGCGGGACGTGCTCCAACACACGCTGGGCGCGGCGGGACGTGCTCCAACACACGCTGGGCGCGGCGGGACGTGCTCCAACACACGCTGGGCGCGGCGGGACGTGCTCCAACACACGCTGGGCGCGGCGGGACGTGCTCCAACACACGCTGGGCGCGGCGGGACGTGCTCCAACACACGCTGGGCGCGGCGGGACGTGCTCCAACACACGCTGGGCGCGGCGGGACGTGCTCCAACACACGCTGGGCGCGGCGGGACGTGCTCCAACACACGCTGGGCGCGGCGGGACGTGCTCCAACACACGCTGGAGCTCAAATCCAATAGGGAATTCAGGAGAAACTTCTTTTCCCAGAGAGTGGTGAGAATGTGGGACTCGCCACAGGGAGTGGTTGAGGCGAAGAGCAGAGATACATTCAAGAGGAAGCTCGATAAGCACATGAGGAAGAAAGGAATAGAAGGATATGCTGATAGGGTGAGCTGAGGAAAGACGGGAGGAGGCTCGAGTGGAGCATAAACGCCGGCATGAACTGGCTGGGCCAACTAAATGGGCCGAATGGCCTGTTTCTGTGCTGTATATCCTATGTATGTAACACACTGCCACAGCCTGGTGCGCTGGGCTCACAGTCTCCCCATTAGGCTGGGATTCCTATCCGCCATGTTATCGGGGTGTTGTGCAGAGGCGAGCCACTTCCCCTTTGTGAAGGAGGGTGGGATGATCATGGGACCATTCACTCAACTTGCACGCTCTCCATTATCTCATGTCATTTATATTCCAGAACTATTTCTAATGGGAGCGGTCACTGTCCGATCCCCATAGTACCGAGGGTTGGAGTAGACAGTTTATGAAAACTATACATGTGCAAGGTTTGTGCAAGTTCGATTGTCTTTACGTTAAACATTAGCCTTTTCCCTTTGGCCCCTGCCCCCACCCCCACAGGCCTCTCTGAGGCGGTGGTCCCACCTTACTTTATACCGCTGCCCTGGCCCTGAAAGTGGGACATTAATAGAAATGCAATCTGAGCAACTGGTGGGTCTGTTTCTTCACACATGAGCTGTTTTAAAACAACTTCACTGATAACTTATTATTCCACTTCCAAGTCCTCCTTGTGTTTAGATTTTACAGCCCCTCCGTAATAAAATCATCATCTCGCCATGGTCTGCCTCCCTGTGTCGGAAGGAATGGGCTGGGCTTATTCGGTTTCCCCGGACGCTGGGTGCCCAACAATGAATGCCCTGTTTTGTTGTTTCCCTAGGTAGTTACGCTGTGAATAAATGGTGATGATTCACAGAGTCACGTGGTATTTCACTCCCGGGACGCCTCTTTTTTTTTACTGGGAGCATTCAGCACAAGCCAGGTGGTAAATCAAAGTGCTCAGTGTGGAACCGCGAGCGAGGAATGTTGGACTCAACACTCAATTCCAGATTTTCTGCACTTGATTCATTTCAGATGGTTCTGCTGCTGGCATCTCTTTCTCCCCGGACGCTTATGTAGCTGCAATGGAATGAAATAGCTTAGACTGAAAACAGGAGGAAATTCAGAGTGTATGAAAGAATGGGGGAGGGGGGTGTGGGGAGGGAGGGGAAAATGGTCTTGCATTGAAGAGTTGGAGAACGAGAACAGCGTGCAGGGCTCAGCAAATAAGGGCCAAAGGTCACCTGCACTTGTCAAGCATTGTCAGTGTGTGTGTTAGTGCAGCACAGTTATCCCATTTATAGAAGTCACCAGACAGCAATTAAGTCGCTAACCGATATGTCTTGTCTAATTTTCTTGGGCTGCTGCTTGTAGCCCCTGTGTTTGTTTGCGATGGCGTAATTGGGGTTTTCTGTAATTGGGCGGTAGTTCAACAAAGGAAAACTGGAGAGTACGCGAACTGTAGCTCACACTCCCACGGTGCACGAGTGGTGCGTCAGGAACAGCACCGGCAGAGGCCTCGGCGCAGTCGCCCTCGCCACCCCTGACCTTCTTGCCCCCTTCACCCCACCAAGCCTCCCCCCGCCCCCCTCACCCTCCCGGCCTTCTCGAGCCCTCCCCACAGATGTTTTCTGGCTGAACCTTGGGTGCTGCATACCTTTTGGTATCTCACTAAAGTGGCAGCACCTGTGGACTTGGAGCGTGAATGCTGACTCTTTGCTTGTGGGGCGACGTCACATTCGCTCAATCCTGCCCTCATTTGAACTCCAGCAGGAGTCACTGGACAGCGATTAGGAGTGGGAACATCGGCCAATCATTCCCCTCATCCGTACAAATGCACCGAGGCAGATTTGTCAACCTAGAAAACGAACAAAATCTGGTCACCAACTCCACAAAGCAGATACAGGCCACAAAAAGCTGATTGCTCAAAATAAAGGCCCAGATTCCAAGGCTGCGACGTGAGAACCAGTAGCCATGTAGGGTGAAAAGTCAGTGTAGCCAAGGTGTTCCTTCACTTGTATTGGAGGAAAGAAACATCAGAGCATGAAAGGCTGAATTGGGAAATCCAAATGTTGACGACACTAAATTGGTGCATTTCTAGGGTCTGAGGGCCAGAAAATGTTTAATTTTGGCATAAAAATATTGCAATCTGATTAATGACAAGCACTTTTAATCTTAAAATTAAAAAAAGGTAAAAACTAAAGTGAGATTTGGCTTTTCAACATACCATCACTTCCCCAAAAGTGATCTCGTAAGGCGAGAGGAGCAGGGGGAAGGGTGCAGAAGCCGGCGGCAGCACTTCAGGGTGACGGCGTTAACTGAGGGGGTGGCGAAGGAAGCGTGCCAGTGTAAACTGGGGCGGAAGGGAAGTGTCCACTTGAACTGGGGAGGTGAAAGAATAGTGGCATTGTGAATGGGGGGGGGGGGGCGGTGCAATGGGTAAGAGCCCCAGCGTGATTGGATTGGAGGGGCTTAAACCAGGCAGTTTAGAAGAGAGTGTGTTTCTGTAAGGATGGGGAGCTGGATGGAGTACAGCGTCGCTCTGAGTTGTATCTGGAGAGGGTAGAAGGCCTTTTTGAACTAGGGGCGGTTGGTTACGAGATCACTCTGGAATTCTCTCCCTAAAATCCTCTGCCCTTCCACCTCACTTCTCCTTTAAAACCCTCCTTTAAAAACTCACCTCTTTCCCGGGTGGGAAGGGTCCTGTCTGGGAGCGGCAGTGGGAGGTCGAGCCGATTTTACCACCAGACCTCATTAAAATGCTGCTGGCCGACTTGCTGACCCACAGTGGGAGTGAAGTCGCCCAAAGTGGTGGAAAGTCGGGGGTCCAGAGGCTGCCCACTGGGCCCGCGGTTAGTTTGGGGAAGGGCGGGGGGGATACAAGGGTTCTGGAGCTGTCAGCCGTTCAGGAAAGGGGCTGGGAGTCTGGGTAGGGGAGGCCTACACTTCTCTTGTGCAGCCTGGAACAGCACACCTGCTCCTCCTGGCCCCACAAAGGAAGGGTTAAAACCCGCCGTTCAGGACCTCTTCGGCCTTCAGACCAGGTTCTTGCTGTCAGGCTGCCCACTTACCTCCCGTCAATGGCACCAGGGTCCGAGTGACCTAATGGGACCCCAATTTGTATAAATGTGCGAGGCTTCCAACTGACTTGGAGAGACACCTCGAAGGCCTGATAAATCAGCCAGGGTCCTGCTCCTATTTGCTGGCCAATGTTGAAAAGCGCACCTTTACGGTGCCCGAGTGAGGATGGGTTTGTGCTCAGCGGTGATGCCTCCATGGTTGATTAGCCTGCCATTTCTCATTTGTCTTGTTGACCCATGAGGAATGGCCCCTTGGGCGAGCAATCTGTGCTTGACTGGCGCGCATGGATTGCGTATTCCAAGAAGGAGTCCAAACATTCGGTGAAGCAAGAAGGATGAGGGGAGTGGTGGAAAAAGGAGGAAGATTTGTAAATCCTTTCCATAAAAAAAACCCTACTAAGTTGCAAACGATACACCAGATTGTACGGTAATTTTCCGTAATATTGTGTCTGTGAGACTCCCTGTCTGGAAGCTTCCGATGAAAGACCTTTTCCCCCTCGAGCTTCTCGTGCCTCAGCAGGAAGGCCAGTGGCTGGGTTGCCAAGACAAAGAGTGATGGCCAGCACAGCACACCGTCCCCAGTTACAGCGAGATTTCCTCTGCGTGCAGCACTCTTGACGTTTGTTTGTTCGTGATGGCTGCTCCATCCCCGTGTATCTGACTGCCAACTGTCTCCTCACTCTTTCCTGTTGGTATTTGGTTCCTGTTAACTGTTGACTGGCTTGTGGGGCAAGCGCAGGGCTGTTACTGAGAAATCTCAGGGAAGGGCCAAGGCCCATAATGCGAGATACCTTCGGGGACTCGTTTTCCTCTACGTTTAGGTTTGCGTTATGGGTGTGAGTTATGTTCAGCCAGCTTAAGGCAGTGTCAGTCAGCCAAAGGCCACACAACCACCCAGTGCCTTGCTCAAAGATCACTCTCGGGAATACTGTACTGTGGAGTAATGGGACGCAGGCTACCAGCTCAGCAAACGTTCCACAGTCGGGCAAGCCATGATTCACGGCCCAAAGAGCCATGGGACAGCAATTCTCCCGAAGGACATTGGCCAGAAACAGCCCCTGAACGGTGTTGCGAGCACCACGATCTCGTGCCATCACCTGAGCCAGCTTGAATAGGACTGAGAGCAGCGTGGTTGTTGCAAGATCAGTCCCAACCATTCAAAGTTCTTGTTTCTTTCCCGTCAAGCTGCCAAAACTCCTCCAATTCTTGGCTCATCAAATCCAACTTCCTCCCCCCTCACCCTTTTGCAGTAAAATTTAATGCTTTCGGCATGCTCTAGGATGTTTGGAATCGGGCTGTTACACGATCTATCCAGAAGTACGCTGGTTCTATCCAGGGGTGAGTGACTGTTTTTAAAGTTTGCAGAAATTGTCTGCAGTGGAAGCGATTGAATGTGTTGTCTGTGCTGTTGAATGCAGTCAAACAGAGTCAGTATGGTTTTAGGAAAGGGAAATCATGTTTAACAAATTTGCTGGAGTTCTTTGAGGATGTAACGAGCAGGGTGGACAAAGGTAAACCAGTAGATGTCGTGTATTTGGATTTCCAGAAGGCATTCGATAAGGTGCCACATAAAAGGTTACTGCATAAGATAAGAGCTCACGGAGTTGGGGGTAATATATTAGCATGGATAGAGGATTGGCTAACTAACAGAAAGCAGAGAGTTGGGATAAATGGGTTATTTTCCAGTTGGCAAACGGTAACTAGTGGGGGGCCACAGGGATCGGTGCCACAGGGATCGGCGCTGGGGCCGCAACTATTTACAATCTACATTAATGACTTGGATGAAGGGACCAAGTGTAATGTAGCCTAACATCTGTGGTTGGTAAAATGTTAGAGTCCATTATTAAGGAGACAGTAATGGGACATTTGGATAAACATAATTTAATAGGACAAACTCAGCATGGTTTCATGAAGGGGAAGTCATGTTTGACAAATTTGCTTGAGTTCTTTGAGGAAGTACCATACAGGGTGGATAAAGGAGAACCAGTGGACGTAGTGTATTTAGACTTCCAAAAGGCATTTGACAAGGTGCCACACAAAAGATTATTGCTCAAGATAAAAAATCACGGGATTGGGGGTAATATTCTGGCGTGGATAGAGGATTGGCTATCTAACAGAAGGCAGAGAGTTGGGATAAATGGTTCATTCTCAGACTGGCAATCAGTAACTAGTGGTGTTCCGCAGGGGTCAGTGCTGGGTCCCCAACTCTTTACAATCTATATTAAGGATTTGGAGGAGGGGACCGAGTGTAACATATCAAAGTTTGCAGATGATACAAAGATGGGAGGGAAAGTAGTGAGTGAGGAGGACATAAAAAACCTGCAAAATGACATAGACAGGCTAAGTAAGTAGGCAGAGATTTGGCAGATGGAATACAATACTGGAAAGTGTGAGGTTATGCCTTTGGCAGGAAAAATCATAGAGCAAGTTATTATCTTAATGGTAAGAAACTGGAAAGTACTGTAGTACAAAGGGACCTGGGGGTCCTGGTGCACGAAACTCAAAAAGTTAGTATGCAGGTGCAGCAAGTGATCAAGAAGGCCAATGGAATGTTGGCTTTTATTGCTAGGGGGATAGAATATAAAAACAGGGAGGTATTGCTTCAGTTGTACAAGGTATTGGTGAGACCGCACCTGGAATACTGCATACAGTTTTGGTGTCCATACTTAAGAAAAGACATACTTGCTCTCGAGTCAGTACAAAGAAGGTTCACTCGGTTAATCCCGGGGATGAGGGGGTGGTCATATGAGGAGAGGTTGAGTAGATTGGGACTCTACTCATTGGAGTTCAGAAGAATGAGAGGCGATCTTATTGAAACATATAAGATTGTGAAGGGGCTTGATCGGGTGGATGCGGTGAGGATGTTCCCAATGATGGGTGAAACTAGAACTAGGGGACATAATCTTAGAATAAGGGGCTGCTCTTTCAAAACTGAGATGAGAAACTTCTTCACTCAGAGGGTGGTAGGTTTGTGGAATTTGCTGCCCCAGAAAGCTGTGGAAGCTACATCATTATCTATTTCTGTTTTAAATTTATTTAGTTTCCTAGAAGTAAAGGGAATTGAGGGTTACGGGGAGCGGGCAGGAAATTGGACATGAGTCTAGGTTCGGAATGGTCATGGCCCTGTGGGTAGTGGGCGGGCCCAGGGGCCGTGTAGCCTGGTCCTGCTCCTACTTCTTGTGTTCTAATTCTGTTAGATTTCAGGAGATGGTTTAATTCTTGTTCCTGGCTGGGGTGGAGATCGCCTTTACAGAAGGTAAGTGCTGTAGAAAATATAAGGACAGAGTGATCTCCTGGAAGAGTTTCGATCGCCTAGATGGGTCGGAGAGGAATTTCCCAGATTTTTTTCTCCCAAATTGGCCATTGGGTTTTATATCTGGTTTTTCGCCTCTCCCGGGAGATCACATGGGTTCGGGTGGGATGGAGAGTGATAGAAGATTTGAGGTTATGAGCAGATCAGCCATGATCTTATTGAATGGCGGAGCAGGCTCGAGGGGCCGATTGGCCGACTCCTGCTCCTATTTCTTATGTTCTTATGTTTGCGGATGATACAAAGATGGGTGGAAAAGCGAGTTGTGCAGAGGACTCAATGAAACTGCAAAGGGGTATAGACAGGCTAAGTGAGTGGGCAAAAATTTGGCAGATGGAGTATAATGTGGGAAAGTGCGAGGTTATCCAATTTGGCAGGAAAAATAAAAAAACAAATTATTATTTAAATGGAGAGAGATTACAAAATGCTACAGTTCAGAGGGGCCTGGGGGTCCTTGTGCATGAAACACAAAAAGTTAACATGCAGGTACAGCAAGTAATCAAAAAGGCAAATGGAATGTTGGTCTTTATTTCAAAGGGGGTTGCAGTATAAAAGCAGGGAAGTCCTGCTACAACTGTACAGGGTATTGGTGAGACCACACCTGGAGTACTGCGTACAGTTTTGGTCTCCTTATTTAAGGAAGGATATAGTTGCATTGGAGGCAGTTCAGAGACGAATCACTAGGTTAATTCCAGAGATGAGGGGGTTTACTTATGAGGAACAGGTTGAGCCTATACTCATTGGAATTTAGAAGAATGAGAGGTGATCTTATTGAAACATAAGATGCAGAGAGGATGTTTCCCTTCATGGGGAAATCTAGAACTCGGGGGCACAGTTTTAGAATAAAGGGTCGCCCTTTTAGAACTGAGATGAGGAGGAACTTCTCTCAGAGGGTCGTAAATCTGTGGAATTCTCTGCCCCAGAGAGCTATGGAGGCTGGGTCATTAAATACATTTAAGGTGGAGATAGACAGATTTTTACAAGATAAGGGAGTGAAGGGTTATGGGGAGCTGGCAGGGAAGTGGCTTCATAGAAAGTTACCGCACTGAAGGAGACCATTTCGGCCCATCGTGTCCACGCCGGCCAACAAAGAGCTATCCAGCCTAACCCCGCTTCCCAGCTCTTGGTCCGTAGCCCTGCAGGTTACAGCATCCCAAGTGCACATTCAAGTACTTTGTAAATGTGGTTAGGGTTTCTGCCTTGATCCCCCTTTCAGGCAGTGAGTTCCAGACCCTCTCAACCCTCTGGGTGAGGAAATTTCCCCTCAAATCCCCTCTAAACCTTCCTCCAATTACTTTAAATCTCTGCCCCCTGGTTTTTGACCCCTCTGCTAAGGGAAATAGGTCCTTTCTGTCCACTTTATCTAGGCCCCTCATAATTTTATACACCTCAATAAGGTCTCCCCTCAGCCTCCTCTGTTCCAAGGAAAACAGACCCAGCCTATCCAGTCTTTCCTCACAGCTAAGATTCTCTACTCCCAGCAACATCCTTGTAAATCTCCTCTGTACCCTCTCTAGTGCAATCACATCTTTCCTGTAATGTGGTGACCAGAACTGCACGCAGTACTCTAGCTGAGGCCTAACTAGTGTTTTATACAGTTGAAGCATAACCCCCCTGCTCTTGCCTTTATTAGCTGAGGCATAGAATACAAGTATCCCGTATGCCTTCTTAACCACCTTACCTACCTGGCCTGCTACCTCCAGGGATCTGTGGACATGCACTCCAATGTCCCTTTGTTCCCCTACACTACTCAGTGTCCTACCATTTAATGTGTATTCCCTTTCCTTGTTAGCCCTTCCCAAATGTATTACCTCAGACTTCTCCGGATTGAATTCCATTTGCCACTGTTCTGCCCACCTGACCAATTTATTGATATCTCCCTGCAGTCTACAGCTTCCTTCTTCAGTATCAACCACACAGCCGATTTTAGTATCATCTGCAAACTTCTTAATCATACCCCCTATATTCAAGTCTAGATCGTTGATATATACCACAAAAAGCAAGGGACCTAGTACTGAGCCCTGCGGAACCCCACTGGAAACAGCCTTCCAGTCACAAAAACACCCATCAACCATTACCCTCTGCTTCCTGTCTCCGAGAGTTTTGAATCCAACTTGACACTTTGCCCTGGATTCCATGGGCTTTTAACTTCATGACCAGTCTGTCATGTGGAACCTTATCAAAAGCCTTGCTAAAGTCCATATGCACTACATCAAACGCACTACCCTCATCGACCCTCCTTGTTACCGCCTCAAAAAATTCAATCAAGTTTGTCAGACACGATCTTCCCTTAACAAATCCGTGCCGACTATCCTTGATTAATCCGTGTCTTTCTAAATGAAGATTTATCCTGTCCTTCAGAATTCTTTCGAATAATTTTCCCACCACTGAGGTTAGGCTGACTGATCTGTAATTACTCGATCTATCCTTTTCTCCCTTTTTAAACAAGGGTACCACATTCCTCCAGTCCTCCATCACCACACCTGAAACCAGGCAGGCAATGCAGGAGGCCCCGGAGGGCATCTCGCTCTCCAACCGGTATTCTATTGAGTACTGGTGGGGGCGATGGTCCCTCTGGGGAGTGCAGTCAGAGCCAAGTCCTCGGCACCACGGGTGGCTCCGCTGCATGGGGGGGGAGGAAAAATAGTGGAAGAGCAATAGTGGCAGGGGATTCAATAGTGAGGGGAGCAGACAGGCGTTTCTGTGGCTGCAGATGTGACTCCAGGATGGTATGTTGCCTCCCTGGTGCCTGGGTCAAGGATGTCACCGAACGGCTGCAGAGCATTCTGGGGGGAGAGGGTGAACAGCCAGGTGTCGTGGTCCGTATCGGTACCAATGACATTGGTAGAAAGAGGGATGAGGTCCTGCAGGCAGAGTTTAGGGAGCTTGGAGTCAGATTAAAAAACAGGACCTCAAAGGTAGTAATCTCCGGATTACTCCCCGTGCTAGTGAGTCCAGAAATAGGAGGATAGAGCAGATGAATGCATGGCTGGAAGGATGGTGCAGGAGGGAGGGCTTTTGATTCCTGAGGCATTGGGACCGTTTCTGGGGGAGGTGGGACCTGTACAAGCCAGATGGGTTGCACCTCAACAGAGCGGGGGGGGGGGGGGGTGGTTTGCTAGTGCTGTTGGGGAGGGTTTAAACTAGCTTGGCAGGGGGATGGGAACCTAAGAATAGAGTCAGTAGGGAGGGAAGAAAAACTGGAATTGGAAAACAAAAACATAGAAAATAAATTGGAAGGACAGAGGAATCAAGGGCTAGATAGTAGTCAACAAGGAGGTTTGCCTGTACTAAATGGTATATACTTCAATGCGAGGAGTATAGCGAACAAGGTGGATGAGCTGCGGGCACGGGTAGATACTTGGGACTATGATATTATAGCTATTACAGAGACGTGGCTGAAAGAGGGGCCGGTATGGCAGCTCAACATTCCTGGTTACAGGATTTTCAGACGGGATAGAGAGGGCGGTAAAAAGGGAGGGGGGGTCGCGGTATTGATTAAAGAAACTATTACAGCTGTGAGGAGGGATGATATGTTGGAGGAATCATCAAACGAGGCCATATGGGTCGAATTGTAAAACAAAAAAGGAGCGATCACATTGCTGGGAGTTTACTACAGACCCCCAAACAGTGAGAGGGAGATAGAAGAACAAATATGTAGACACATTGCTGAGAAGTGCAAAAAATATAGGACAGTAATAGTAGGGGATTTCAATACCCCAATATTAACTGGGATAAAATTAGTGTGAAGGGTATAGAGGGTGCGGAATTCCCAAAATGCATCCAGGAGAAATTTTTTAGCCAGTATGTAGCAAGCCCAACAAGAGAGGGGGCGGTTCTGGACGTAGTTTTAGGGAATGAAGCTGGGCAGGTAGAAGGTGCATCAGTGGGGGAGCATTTTGGTGCTAGTGACCATAATTCTGTTAGATTTAAGGTAGTTATGGAAAAGGACAAGGATAGACCAGGAATAAAAATTCTAAATTGGGGAAAAGCAAATTTTGCTAAGCTCAGAGGGGATTTAGCCATAGTGGACTGGAAACAGCTACTTGAAGGTAAATCAGTGTCAGAGCAGTGGGAGGCATTCAAGGAGGAGATCCGGAGGGTTCAGACCAAATATGTGCCCTTAAAGAAAAAAGGTGGGACTAACAAATCTAGAGCCCCCTGGATGTCTAGAGACATACAGGGTAGGATAAAGAAAAAAAGGGAGGCGTATGACAGATACCGAGGGCTAAATACTCCAGAATCTTTAGAGGAGTACAGAAAGTGCAGGGGTGCAATTAAAAAGGATATTAGGAAAGTAAAGAGAGAGCATGAAAAATTCTTGGCAAGTAAAATCAAGGGAAACCCAAAAATGTTTTATAAATATATTCAGAGTAAGAGGATAACTAAAGAAAGGGTGGGGCCTATTAGAGATCATGAGGGTAATCTGTGTGTGGAGGCGGGAGACGTCGGTAGGGTTCTTAATGAATACTTTGCGTCTGTTTTCACAAAGGAGAGGGGCGAAGCAGACATTGCTATCGGGGGGAGGGGTGTGAAATATTAGCTGAAATAAACATTGAGAGAGGAAGTATTAAGGGGGTTTAGCAGCTTTAAAAATGGATAAATCCCCAGGCCCGGATGAAAAGTATCCCAGGCTGTTAAGCGAAGCAAAAGAGGAAATAGCAGAGGCCCTGACCAACATTTTCCAATCCTCTCTGGCTTTGAGCCCAAGATCAGCCATGATCTTATTGAATGGCGGAGCAGACTCGAGGGCCAAGCGGCCGACACCTGCTCCTATTTCTCATGTTCTGATGTTTACTGTTGTGAATCTAACTTATCAGCTGGGCAGGAGCGTGTTCCCTCGCCCCCCCTCCCCTCGCCCCCCCTCCCCTCGCCCCCCCCTCCCCTCGCCCCCCCTCCCCTCGCCCCCCCTCCCCTCGCCCCCCCCTCCCCTCGCCCCCCCTCCCCTCCCCTCGCCCCCCCCTCCCCTCGCCCCCCCCTCCCCTCGCCCCCCCTCCCCTCGCCCCCCCTCCCCTCGCCCCCCCTCCCCTCGCCCCCCCTCCCCTCGCCCCCCCCTCCCCTCGCCCCCCTCCCCTCGCCCCCCCTCCCCCCCTCCCCTCGCCCCCCCTCCCCCCCTCCCCTCGCCCCCCCTCCCCCCCTCCCCTCGCCCCCCCTCCCCTCGCCTCGCCCCCCCTCGCCCTCGCCCCCCCTCGCCTCGCCCCCCTCCCCTCGCCCCCCTCCCCTCGCCCCCCTCCCCTCGCCCCCCTCCCCTCGCCCCCCTCCCCTCGCCCCCCTCCCCTCGCCCCCCTCCCCTCGCCCCCCTCCCCTCGCCCCCCTCCCCTCGCCCCCCTCCCCTCGCCCCCCTCCCCTCGCCCCCCTCCCCTCGCCCCCCTCCCCTCGCCCCCCTCCCCTCGCCCCCCTCCCCTCGCCCCCTCCCCTCGCCCCCTCCCCTCGCCCCCTCCCCTCGCCCCCCTCCCCTCGCCCCCCTCCCCTCGCCCCCCTCCCCTCGCCCCCCTCCCCTCGCCCCCCCTCCCCTCGCCCCCCTCCCCTCGCCCCCCTCCCCTCGCCCCCCTCCCCTCGCCCCCCTCCCCTCGCCCCCCTCCCCTCGCCCCCCTCCCCTCGCCCCCCTCCCCCTCCCCCCGCCCCCCTCCCCCTCCCCCCTCCCCCCGCCCCCCTCCCCCCTCCCCCCTCCCCCCGCCCCCCTCCCCCCTCCCCCCTCCCCCCGCCCCCCTCCCCCCGCCCCCCTCCCCCCGCCCCCCCTCCCCCGCCCCCCCTCCCCCGCCCCCCTCCCCTCGCCCCCCCCTCCCCTCGCCCCCCTCCCCTCGCGCCCCCCTCCCTCTGCCCCCCTCTGCCCCTCTCCTCTCACTCCCCTCCCCAGGCTACAACACATTGCTTGAGCTGTGCTTGATTCAGCCCGGTTAATGAAAAACTTTTGTAATTTTTGTTAATTGTTTGTTTAATTTTTATATTGGCAGGTAACATAAAAAGGAACCAAAAAGTCTTTATAAAAGGGTAGTTAAAGGAAAAGTGGGCCTGATTAGGGACCAAAAAAGAAATGTTCTTGTGGAGGCAAAGGGTGTGGCTGAGGCACTGAGTGAGGTGAGGATGCTGCCAATGTCGCAGTAGGGAAATTGGATTGGATGAAAATAGATAAAGAGGAGGTACTTAAAAGGTTGGCAGCACTCAAAGGAGTAAAGTCACCCAGTCAAGATGGGATGCATCCTAAGTTGCTGAGGGAAGTAAGGGTGGAAATTGCAGAGGTTCTGGCCACAATCTTCCAATGCTCCTTGGATATGGGACTGGTGCCAGAGAACTGGAGGATTGCAAATGTTACAGCCCTGTTTTTAAAAGGGATAAGGGATAAACCTGTCAACTACAGGCCAGTCAGCCTAATGTCGGTGGTGGGGAAACTGTGGTGTATGTGCCTTTAAGAGCCCCTGTGTACTGTAATGCCGGTAGCGGCCACTCGGGCTATATAAGCCTGTATAGTGTCTTGTATCTTTTAGTTCACCTCCAGACTTTGTTCAGTAAACACCTGTTGAACCGACTCCTGCATTCCGTGTCTCCATTAACACACGGATACAACAGTGGCGACGAATTGGAAACGGACTTACCTGCAATTCGGCAGCACCTCAAGGAGATCGATTCCTCAGACGAAAGTTGAAGGAAAAAAAAAAAGGGAAAAAAACTGTGGTTTCACCAGCTAGCCGGGCTGGTGGAAGGTACTGCAATAATCCTTCCTGGGTGGCGGGCTGGGGCTCGATCGGCTGGCTCTGCAGCGGGGCCTAGCAGCGAAGGTGGAGGCAAACAGAGACGGAGGGTGGAGCACTCGGGAGATGGCCAGCGCTGCAAAGCAGGTCGGCGTTCGGACCAAGCAGAGGGAGGGAAAAGTCCCAGAGAGTCCGACGGGAATGAGTCTCCAACTATTAAAAATATCTGTATAAATAAAAACCGCGGAGAACAGCATTGTCAGCAGCGGCAGCGGCGGGAAAGCGCGGGAGGCGCCATTTTTTCCTCGGCAGGGAAGAAAGGAAAGCGCGGGAGGCGCCATTTTTTTTTTTCAGGATGCCTAAGACTGGCAATATTACTGCTTTTGATAGTGATGTAGAGGATTGGACCACATATGTGGAAAGAGTGGAGGTATATTGCACAGCGAATGAAGTAGAGGATGATAAAAAGGCATCAGTACTCCTAAATCTAATGGGCGCAAGGACATACGGGCTGTTACGAAACTTAATCACTCCAGCCAAACCGATGGACAAGAATTTTAAGGAGATTGTTGATACCCTACAGGAGCACTTAAACCCAACACCGCTGCTGATAGCGGAACGATTCAAATTCTTCAGGAGGAATCAGCACAAGAATGAAAGTAACGCTGATTACCTCACCGAATTAAGGAAGCTGTCAAAGCACTGCCAATTCGGGGCAGGACTGGCAGATTCTCTTCGAGGCAAATTCGTCTGCGGTCTCCTAAGTGAAGGAACACAGAAAAGGCTACTTTCTGAGAAAGATTTAACACTGGACAAGGCTTTCAGTGTAGCTGTATCATACGAAGCAGCAGCAAGAGGAGCTGCAGAGATACAGCAAAAGCCACAGGACTTCGGCACCCATGAAATGACACAGGGTTTCGAGAGATGCTAGCGCTGCGGCAGATCCACCCATGACCAGAGGGACTGCTGGTTCAAGGACAAAGCATGCAGGCAATGCGGAAAGATGGGACACATTGCACGTGTATGCCGATCTGGAAACAAAAAATCCACTGACAGAAAAAAAATCAATAAGGAAAAGTACAGAAAGGTACAAATGATGACGGACAGTAGCTCCGAAGACCAGAAGAGCGATAGCGACTCCGGAAACAAGAGACTAAGCTGTCTCAAATTACATAATGTAATTGCCAAAGAAGATTACCAGACCATTTGGGTTACCCTCACGATAGCGGGGTCCCCAGTTAAAATGGAGCTAGATACAGGATCAGCTCTGACCGTCATAAGTCGACGGGATTACGAGCGGCTATTTCCGCATATACCTTTGAAAGACACATCCATTATCTTGAAAACATATACGGGGCAGAAAGTATACCCCAGAGGGAAAATAAGGGTGCCTGTTGTATACAACGGCAAGGAAATACAGAAGTTGTATTTATACGTTCTGCAAGATGGTGGTCCACCGCTGTTGGGACGTGAATGGATCAGGAAGATACGTTTAGACTGGCACTCCATTCAGGCACTGACGGTGACCAGTAAGGAAAAAAATGATGATGACGTCATACCTGAACGATTAAAAGACATCTTGGCCAACTAGAACCTTCCAGATAGGTCAACAAGTTTTGGCCCGGGACTACCGTACCGAGAAATGGCAGCCTGGAACTATTTGCACACGACTAGGACCACTGATGTATACCGTGGACATTGGAGAAAGCATAATAAGGCGCCATGCTGACCAGATCATAGAGTCATCCGAAAAGGGACAACCTACACCACAACTCTATACGCCTAATGATGAAGCAGAGATACCCATAGTATCTACCTCCGATCCGGTGATACTGGAACCAGATGAACCCGACACTGGCATTCAAGCCGAATCAACCTTGCCAAAAGAACCTACTACACCACCGAGGCGTTATCCGGACTGAGTCAGGAAGCCTCCAGAGAGACTAACTTATAATTGATTAACTGCAGCAAATGTGTAGATTATTGTTCTTGTAAACATGTTAATTAATGATTACTTAAAAATGTTATGTACTGGTTGTCTAGAAGGGGAGGAATTGTGGTGTATGTGCCTTTAAGAGCCCCTGTGTACTGTAATGCCGGTAGCAGCCACTCGGGCTATATAAGCCTGTATAGTGTCTTGTATCTTTTAGTTCACCGCCAGACTTTGTTCAGTAAACACCTGTTGAACCGACTCCTGCATTCCGTGTCTCCATTAACACACGGATACAGCAAAAACGTTTAGAGACAATAATCCGAGACAAAGTTAACTGTCACTTGGAGAAGTATGGGTTAATAAATGATATCCAGCAAGAATTTGTTAAAGGCAAATCGCATTTGACTGACTTGATTGAGTTCTTTGATGAAGTCATGGAGAGCGTTGATAAGGGTGGTATATTTTTTATTTATTCATTCACGGGATGTGGACGTTGCTGGCAAGGCCGGCATTTATTGCCCATCCCTAATTGCCCCTTGAGAAGGTGGTGGTGAGCCGCCTTCTTGAACTGCTGCAGTCCGTGTGGTGAAGGTGCTTCCACAGTGCTGTTAGGGAGGGAGTTCCAGGATTTCCAGCGAGGACAAAGGAATGGCGATTATATTTCCAAGTCGGGATGGTCTGTGACTTGGGGGAGAAACTTGGAGGTGGTGGTGTTCCTGTGCACTTGCTGCCCTTGTCCTTCTAGGTGGTAGCGGTCGCGGGTTTGGAAAGTGCTGTCGAAGAAGCCTTGGCAAGTTGCTGCAGTGCATCTTGTAGATGGTACACACTGCAGCCACGGTGCGCCGGTGGTGGAGGGAGTGAATGTTTGGGGTGCTGATCAAGCAGGCTGCTTTGTCTTGGATAGTGTCGAGCTTCTTGACTGTTATTGCAGCTGCACTCATCCAGGCAAGTGGGGAGTATTCCATCACACTCCTGACTTGTGCCTTGTAGATGGTGGAAAGGCTTTGGGGAGTCAGGAGGTGAGACACTCACCGCAGAATACCCAGCCTCTGACCTGCTCTTGTAGCCACAGTATTTATGTGGCTGGTCCAGTGCGGTTGATGTGCATATGGACTTTCAAAAGGTGCTTGATAAAATACCACATAATAGACGTGTTAGCAAGGACCAGGGCAGCGTGGATATGAAATTGGCTTAGAGACAGAAAGTAGAGCGTAGTGGTGAACGGTTGTTTTTCAGACTGGAGGGAAGTATAGAGTGGTGTCCCCTAGGGGTCGGTATTAGGACCACTGCTCTTTTTGATATATATTAATGACTTGGACTTGGGTATACCAGGCATAATTTCAAAGTGAGACTGGGGTGTACGTGCACAATCTTTGAAGGTGGCAGGACAAGTTGAGAAAGCTGTTAAAAAAGCGTACGGCTTTGTAAACCGAGGAATAGAGTACAAAAGCAAGGAAGTGATGCTGAACCTTTATAAATCACTAGTTAGGCCCCAGCTGGAGTTTTGTGTTCAATTCTGGGCATCACACTTTAGAAAGGATGTCATGGCCTTAGAAAGGGTGCAGAGGAGATTTACTGGAATGGTACCTGAAATGATTGAGGGACTTCAGTTACGTGGCGAGACTGGAGAAGCTGGAGTTGTTCTTACAGCAGAGAAGGTTAAGGGGAGATTTGATAGAGGTGTTCAAAATTGTGAGGGGTTTTGCTGGAGTAAATGAGGAGAAACTGTTTCCAGTGGCAGGAGGGTCAGTAACCAGAGGGGACAGAGTGAAGGTGATTGGCAAAAGAGCCAGAGGGGAGATGAGGAGAATGTTTTTACGCAGCGAGTTGTTGTGATCTGGAATGCGCTGCCTGAAAGGGCGGTGGAAGCAGATTCAATAGTAACTTTCAAAAATGAATTGGATAAATACTTGAAGGGGAAAATTTGCAGGAATATGGTGAAAGGGCAGGGGAGTGGGACTAATTGGAGAGCTCTTTCAAAGAGCCGGCACAGGCACGATGGGCCGAATGGCCTCCTTCTGTGCAGTATGATTTTATGATTCTAAATGAAAAATGAGAGTTTCCATGTCCCTGGCTGTTGGTCGACCCTGTCTACATTGTGCAGTTTAGAGTTTTACAGCAGGACTCTCAATCTGTGACTGATAGGACGTTGGGGCAGGATGGAGGAGGAGGCACAGAGTGTGTGCAAAACCTTCACCGTATCAGAGACCAAATGCACCCAGACGCCCACTTGGAGCCAGTTAGAAAATGATATTGGTGAAGGGCTGAGAGCAGGCTGTCCAGGTTCCAGGGGCTGCACAATTACACGGGAAATAAACTCCAAATTGACATCATCCAGCGATGAGTGTTAATGCTTTTCTGGTACTGTTTCTGTGCAGGGCCTGGTCTTTCCACAGGCTTGTTGCTTCTTGTTCCCCTAGGCTGATGAGGGTGAAGTGCCAGCTAGAGGGAAAACCAGTCTTTCATGAAACTATTGAACTAAAAACACCAGTGTTGAAAATGCAAAGTTCTCAGGGGTTGGACGGTGTCGCCTGACATGGGCTCGGATGGTAACACACGTGACCAACAGGTGGCAAAGTGGACCACCACCATTTACTGTGGGCAGGATTTTCATTTGGGCCGTGGAGTCGGGATTGGAGGCGTGTGGGGGGTTAAAATCCTGAAATCAGGGGTCCCGACCCCATCCCGCACCCAACCCGCCTCCATGCCAGTTTCAAAGGAGGCGGGTACCCGCCCCGCACTGGGACCCGCCTACCTGAGGCGGGAAGGGGATTAGTGCCAATTAACTGCCTGTTAACAGGTAGTTAACAGGCTGTTTTTAGCCTAATCCCTATTTTTAATGCTGAAGTGTGGGATTCCCGACGGCTCCAAACCACGGCAAGTTTGCGAGGCAGGCCGTCGGGTTGAAGGACTTGGAGGGGTCGAGATGTCGGTGTTCAGGTGAATGATGGGAGCATGAGTGCAGAGGTAAGTGTGTTTGGTGTATCTAAAGTGTTTAAAGAAGTTTAAATTACCTTTTCTTACCTTTTCAGCCTTCCTTTAGGTCTCGAGAGTCCCTCATCTCACCGGCACAGAAAGCAGAATGGCTGCGAACTGTCAAAAGTGACAGCCTGCAGCTTTCTGTGCCGGTGAAATTTCTAACTGAGTCTGTGGAGAAGGACTCAGGTTAGAAGTAAGACTGTCAGTGTTTGACAGCTTCAAACAGCTGTGAAACGCTGATATTTCATCTGTCAAACCTCTTGACAGATTAAATTTCAGTCTGTGACGTCACCTGTTGCCGGGTGGCCCTTAATTGTCCTGCTGAGCCCGCTGGGTGGGCTCAACAAGGTCAATCGAGTTAAAATCGCGTGGGTTGGCTAAATCTCGATGGAGGCAGGACTACAACCCCGAAAGTTGTAGTTCCGCCTCCAACCCAACTCCTGAATGAAAATCCAGCCCAGTGAGTTTATTATATTGTGGCTCTTTGTCATTCGAAGGACGCCTTTTTGGAATCCAGTGTTGTTGCAGTATCATCTCGGGGAAGTGTAATGCTGGTACCGGAAATGTTCATGTGGTCAAGCTGCGGCCCTTGGACGTGACCGCAGAGTTTAAGATAAGTGGGTCCGGGGAAAAGAAAACCTCTTTTTGTATAATGGATTGTGAGAATTTGGGCCACACTGCTCCAGAGGTCACAGATGCAAAGTCAATTGATGTGTTTAAAAGGGAGAGAGAGAGATTTCCTTGGGAAGTGAGGTATTAAGGATTATGGTGAAAGGGCGGGTATTTGGATGCCATGGCTAACAAAATTGCAGAGCAGCAGCTTGGCATCCAATGGTATCGAGGGCTAAATATAGAGACTGGGCACGGGAGTAAATCCATGTTCCCTGGGACTGATCCCCAGCTGCCCTCACCTGGCACTGGCCATGGACAGGTCCCACATGGCACTGTCGCTCCATTGCCTATGGTGTTTTGTGTTAAATATACAGAATTTATGCATGAGATTGTTTCTTAAACACCATTTCTAATCTACTCCAGACAATGAATCGTGGTGGTTGAACCATGAATACACAGAACTCCAGCCCGCAACTGCCTTGCCTCTTCTCTTTGGAACTGCCTCCCTAAATCCCTCCACCTCTGAAACTTCAAAGCCTTTCTCTTCATCTAAGCTTTCAGTCACCACTCTGAATCTCTAAAGTTCCTGGCTTGGTGCCTGGACCAGTTTCCTTCTGCCTCTTTGTGGGACATTTCTTTACCTTTAAAGATGTTATATAAATGCTAGTTGTTGTTGTTTTGTCTCAGCCATTAATATTCTTGAGGTGTCTTCCACCATCTAGGGTATGGGTGGATAATGCTAACAACTGCTGCTTCAGTAAATAGATCAGTTACCTATCTGCACCCAACAAAAACAACTTGAATTTAACTTGGGGAAACCTCCCAAGGTGCTTCATAGGGGTGTAATCAAGGAAATAGGCGCTGCGCTGACGGCGGAGACATTAGGAGGGGTGACCAGAAGCTTGGTCAAAGAGGTGGGTTTTACGGAGGGTTTTAATGGAGGAGAGGGAGGTGGAAGAGTTTAGGGAGGGATTTCCAGAGCTTCGAGCCTAGGCAGCTGAAGGCACGGGCAATGGTGGGTCAAGGGAGGGAGTTGTGCAAGAGGCCAGAGTCAGAGAGTTCGAGGGTGGGGGCTGCGGGGGGTGGAATTGTATAACCAGAAGATATTACAGAGACAGGAAAGGGGCAAGGCCATGAAGGGATTTAAACACTAAATTAAGATGGCACTAAAATCCTATTGAGCGGGTGAAGCTGAACTGACTGTAAGCAAGTCTGCATCGGTGAGTTGATGTACAGCGGGCTACCTTTAGAACTGCCTCCCTCCCCTCGCAATATTGCACTGTTCGTGATTAACTCCACACAAGTTAGCAGGATTGCCTCCTGCTTTACTTGCCTCGTTTGGGGAGAAAGGGAGGGGGGAATCTGTAATCAGGTGAGTGGGATGAAAAGAAACACCCATGAACACTGTCAATCTGAAGATACAGGGAGTACACCGGGAGAAATGGTGGAAATGCTTTGGGTTGGAACTGGAGAATGACGCCAGCTGGAAACATCTTGGTATCCAACGGTATCGAGGGCCATCATTCAGCTGGGTGAGGGTGAGGGCTGAAATGTGAACGGGGAGAAGAGAGAAAGCAAATGTTCGAGGAAGAAAAGGCCAAACTGATTCTATAAAAACAGCCAGAAAGAGCCTCCTGTTCCAGCCCAATAAACCTGAGTGGGTTTTATAAATCGGGAAAACGATGAGTTTAATTGGGAGGT
This sequence comes from Somniosus microcephalus, assembly GCF_052327205.1. Taxonomy (NCBI): domain Eukaryota; kingdom Metazoa; phylum Chordata; class Chondrichthyes; order Squaliformes; family Somniosidae; genus Somniosus; species Somniosus microcephalus. The sequence goes on from NC_141004.1 coordinate 6,173,807, forward strand.
TACTTGCCGCAGAAAGCCACAGTTTAAGTAGTTGCTGCTGCCATGTGATCTCCGAGGCTATTTCCAGTCCCACAAAGGGGATAGTGTCTGTCTGAAATGAGATTGGGGCTGATTAACATCTCTAACTGCACAAGTAAATTATCAGCATCTCCAGCCTTCAAAGGCAAGGGAGATGTAATTTCCTCTATCTGTACTGCACATCATGCTTTCTCCCATTCAATAATTGACAGCTAGTTTCGGTATCCCTGAGCTAAGGAGGTAAAACGTCAACCAGGGTTCAACTCTTGATTCCTCTACAGTGGCCCTGTTGGGACGTTTGTGTGGAGATAGAGCAAGGACAGGGTTGGACCTCCAAGGGTAAATAACCTGCACAGACTAGGAGGGTCCCAGGTTTGATCTCGGTCTGTTACTGAGCCCGGGGCGGTGGGTAGGGTTGCAATGTCTGGCTTACTGCCTCAGGCTAAGTAGCAGAAGAAATGGATCAGCTGCAATCCCTGCTCCTCATCACCCAGAGTGGTGTTCTGTTTGTAGGTCGGGTCACACTGAAGCAATGGACAGTACATCATCTGGCCAATGACAGCACTCCCTTATCTGTTTGAGTGCCGTCACTGTCACTCGAGTCTCTGACCAAAATCGCATTGTCTGAACAGGGTAGTGTGCTCCCATAATTGTTAAGCGTCCATGGTTTTGCAGTGACTGAAAGCGATTCTTGCCTCCATGTGTGCTGCTTGCCTCAGAAGCTCACTGACCCTCTAACATTTTAAATCCCTCTTAAACTGCCCCATGATCCACCACACTTCAGAAAGGATGTCTAGTCTTGGAGAGGGTGCAGAAGAGAGTACAGGAAACTCGATTTACCAGCACCTAAATAACCGGAAATCTCGGTTAACCAGCAAAGTTCAGGAGTAGGTTCAGGTAAGTTTTACTTAAGATTAGTGGCCGTTCCTCGATCTGTGGCTCTGCAATCGGGGTTCCTGCACATGTTGCTAAGCAACAGGTACGCTTGGTCTGTGGCCGGAGTTCCTGCACATGTTGCTAAGCAACAGGGAAGCCTGGATTTGTTGCTGTGTACGGAGCTCTCGTACCTTTTAACTATACCTCTCTGTAATCCGGACTTTTTGATAAACCGGCACCACGCCGGTCCCGTTGGTGCCGGATAAAAAAGAGTTTCCTGTACTAGAATGGTCCCAGGGATGAGGGACTTCAGGTAGGTGGAGAAACTAGAGAAGCTGGGATTGTTTGCCTTAGAGCAGAGAAGGTTAAAAGGAGATTTAATAGAAGGGTTTTGATAGAGTAAATAAGGAGAAACTGTTTCCACTGGCAGAAGGATTGGTAACCAGAGGACACAGATTTCAGGTAATTGGCAAAAGAGCCAGAGGTGAGATGAGAACTTTTTTTAAGCAGTGAGTTATTACAATCTGGAATGCGCTGCCTGAAAGGGCGGTGGAAGCAGATTCAATAATAACTTTCAAAAGGGAATTGGATAAACACTTGAAGGGAAGCAATTTGCAGGGCTCTGGGGAAACAGCAGGGGGGTGGGACTAATTGGCTAACTCTTTGAAAGAGCTGGCACAGGCACGATGGGCCGAATGGCCTCCTTCTGTGCTGTAAGATTCTCTGATCCATTGTGCGATCTCCTCTATGCATGCGCAATCTTTCCACAAGTATGTAGAAATGGTTATACTCAAAGGATTATGGGACAATTTTGTTGGTCCCCTGGCCTCCAAGTGAACAAGAGTAAGGGTTTAATTTAAAAAAAATGTTTGTTGTATAAGAACACAGCAGCTTGCATTTATATAGTGCCTTTAACGTAGGAAAATGTCCCATATTGCTTCACAGGAAGAAGAAAAAGGGAACAAAAAGAGGGGCAAGCATTTAGAAAGCATCTTATCAAATCTCTCAAACATCTAAGTGTTTCACGTACTTTTCTGAAGTTTGGTGACTGTTATGTGGGTAACCATGGCAGCCGTTTTGCACACATTGATATCCCACAAAAGGCAATGAGGTGACTGATCGATTACTTTTAATTTGACGGTGTTGGTTGAGGGGGAGTTGTTGGCCAGGATGTCTGCTCTTTGGATAGTGCCGTAGGATCTATAAATCTACCTGGACAGCCTTAGTTTAAGATGCGATCAGTAGGGTATTGAGCAGGCCCTACCTGGGGTACCGTGTGGAGTTTTGGTCACTGGATGATGGGAGGAATATTACTGCGTCTGAATGGGTACTGAGGGCAGGCAACAACAGCTGCTCAACTGAAGAGCAGCCGTGGGCTGGCTGCATTGTTCTCCCCTGTTTGTTTAAAAGTGCCAAAATTGCTCCTGGGGGGAAATAAATCTCACTGCTAAAATGCAGGAGGGAACCAGCTGCAGCTCGAAGGACCCGTGAAAAGGTGGGGCAAGATCCAGTTGGGTCTCCAGAGAGCGCTGCAGATGACAGGGTAACTGTGCATACAGCGCACACTCCTTATAAAGGTACTAAATGATAGTTCAGGAGGCCTGGTGTTCGTGGCTCAGTCCCACACCAGGGGGTGCATTTACCCACTGAGCTAATGGGACACGGTCACTTTGGGAATGCAGAACCACTAACTATGCTTCTCTATTTTTAATGATAATACATGTGGATCGAAACTAGTTTAATTCCCTAATTTCAGTAATCGCGTCTGACTGGGCCCCTAACTTGCAAAATAAAGCTGTCCTGACCCATAAAACATGGCCAGCACTTTGTGGAAAAAAAGGGGATTTTTCTTTTAATTTAGGTAGCATAAAATGTTACTATTTGGCCACAAATTCTTACAAGTCACCTGCCTTGATCCTTCCTGTCAGCTTAGCTCAGTGGGTGGCACTCTCACCTCTTGAGTCTAAGGTCGTGGGTACAAGTCCCACTTCAGAGCCTTCGGTAATCCAGGCTGACACCAGTGCAGTACTGAGGGAGCGCCGCAGTGTCGGAGGGGCGGTACTGAGGGAGCGCCGCAGTGTCGGAGGGGCAGTACTGAGGGAGCGCCGCACTGTCGGAGGGGCAGTACTGAGGGAGTGCCGCACTGTCGGAGGGGCAGTACTGAGGGAGAGCCGCACTGTCGGAGGGGCAGTACTGAGGGAGCGCCGCAGTGTCGGAGGGGCGGTACTGAGGGAGCGCTGCAGTGTCGGAGGGGCAGTACTGAGGGAGCGCTGCACTGTCGGAGGGGCAATACTGAGGGAGTGCAGCACTGTCGGAGGAGCAGTGCTGAGGAAGCGCCGCACTGTCGGAGGGGCAGTACTGAGGGAGGGCCGCACTGTCGGAGGGGCAGTACTGAGGGAGGGCCGCACTGTCGGAGGGGTACTACTGAGGGAGGGCCGCACTGTCGGAGGGGCAGCACTGAGGGAGTGCTGCACTGTCGGTGGTGCTATGCTTTGCATGAGATGTTAAACCGACTTGTCCAGGTAGATGTAAAGAAAATCTCCCATGGACAACAAACACCAACACTACTGAAAGCAGATTAACTGGTCAGTGATCTCATTTGCTGTTTGTGGGAGCTTGCTGTGCACAAATTGGCTGCTGCTTTTTCTACATTACGGCAGTGACTGCACTTCAAAAATTACTTCATTGGCTGTGAAATGTTTCTAGATGTTTTGAGGACATGAAAGGCGCTATAGAAATGCAAGTTTGTTCTTTAGAAGCCTGCCTGGAGAGGCAGCCTCTGCAGGTGGTTTTGCAGTGCTCTATTTTCAGGCATGTTGAGTGGTGGTGGTGAGCACTGATGAGAACAGCGCGGGCCACTGGAGGTTTCCCCATCCGTGTCCTCGCTTTCTATGGCCTGCGACAGTTGGTTATTTATATTGAGAAAGCAGGTGAAGGGCCGAGTGCACAGTGCAACAGCAAGATCGAAACTAGTACAAGACTGGGTAGATCAGGACGTCGTGATTGGGTGGCACTGAGCTGGGTTTAAAGCTGCTGATGATGTGGAGGGTGGTATGGGCCATGTTTTACATTGGCCTCAGTGCAGATAACCCCAGGCTTCCTGTGCATGGGCCTTGTGTGACTGGCAGCAGTGTCGACTCCTAACTGCCCTGGAGCTTCACTAGGTTCGGCAACTCTGGTTGGACGCATTCCTGAAGCTTTCGTTGCATGATCCCCCACCTCCAACCGCCTTTCCTCTCACCTCCCCCCGCCCCCCCCCCCCCATTACCAATATTTTTCATCACTAATAAAAGTATCAGAAAGAAAAAACACTTCTTTAATGCCCCTGTGATTTTCCTCCGGGGGTCTGCACGCTGCAGTTTCCTGGAGATTGAGCTCCAATTCCTGGAGACTCTGGGACAATCCTGGAGGGCTGGCGACTCTCGGCTTCCCGGCCAGGATTAACCAGGTGGCGGGTTTACTTTGGGTTTGTTGTGCGCTGTGACTGACCCCGGGAGGCAGCCGCACGGGTCTCGGGCAAACGGAACGCAGCCTGCCCTTCCACTAACTACTACCCACTGCCCCTGCCCCCGCCTCCAAACTTGCATCGCAAAGATAATGATCTTTAATCGTTCAACCCTGCTGGGAGTATTCATTTTCTGATTTTCTGGAAGATTTGATTACTTTTTCAATTAGAGATTCGCAAGCCTTGCAAAATGTGTGTTTAGCTTCGCACACCATTACCAATCAATCTTTTATTAATAACTCCGACCACAGCTGGTAGCAAAATGGGCATGCTTCCTCGAGGGAAAGGGGTTTGTAAAAGACCTGTCTGGTTCACTCTGTGTTTTCTTGAGTGTCAGTTTGGCTCTGGTAGAACTCCCGCCTCTGAGTGGGTTCAGGACTTGAGTGCAGAATCTAGGCTGACACTCCCAGTGCGGTATTGAGGGAGTGCTGCACTGTCGGAGGTGGCATCTTTCTGATGTGATGAACATCAGGCGGGGCCTCGGTTTAACATGTTACAAGAGGAGCGGCGACCCCATCTCATCCCAGGGGACTGCCCACACCAGTGACTGAACCTGGGGCCAGTCCACACCAGTGATTGAACCTGGGGCCAGGGGAATGTCCAAACCAGAGATTGAACCTGGGGCCAGGGGCCAGGGGCCAGTCCACACCAGTGATTGAACCTGGGGCCAGGGGACTGTCCACACCAGTGATTGAACCTGGGGCCAGGGGACTGTCCACACCAGTGATTGAACCTGGGGCCTGGGGACTGTCCAAACCAGAGATTGAACCTGGGGCCTGGGGACTGTCCACACCAGTGATTGAACCTGGGGCCAGGGGACTGTCCACACCAGTGATTGAACCTGGGGCCAGGGGACTGTCCACACCAGTGATTGAACCTGGGGCCAGGGGACTGTCCACACCAGTGATTGAACCTGGGGCCTGGGGAATGTCCACACCAGTGATTGAACCTGGGGCCAGGGGACTGTCCACACCAGTGATTGAACCTGGGGCCAGGGGACTGTCCACACCAGTGATTGAACCTGGGGCCAGGGGACTGTCCACACCAGTGATTGAACCTGGGGCCAGGGGACTGTCCACACCAGTGATTGAACCTGGGGCCTGGGGACTGCCCACACCAGTGATTGAACCTGGGGCCAGGGGAATGTCCACACCAGTGATTGAACCTGGGGCCAGGGGACTGTCCACACCAGTGATTGAACCTGGGGCCAGGGGACTGTCCACACCAGTGATTGAACCTGGGGCCAGGGGAATGTCCACACCAGTGATTGAACCTGGGGCCTGGGGACTGTCCACACCAGTGATTGAACCTGGGGCCTGGGGACTGTCCACACCAGTGATTGAACCTGGGGCCAGGGGACTGTCCACACCAGTGATTGAACCTGGGGCCTGGGGACTGCTCACACCAGTGATTGAACCTGGGGCCAGGGGACTGTCCACACCAGTGATTGAACCTGGGGCCTGGGGACTGTCCACACCAGTGATTGAACCTGGGGCCAGGGGACTGTCCACACCAGTGATTGAACCTGGGGCCTGGGGACTGTCCACACCAGTGATTGAACCTGGGGCCAGGGGACTGTCCACACCAGTGATTGAACCTGGGACCAGGGGACTGTCCACACCAGTGATTGAACCTGGGGCCAGGGGACTGTCCACACCAGTGATTGAACCTGGGGCCAGGGGACTGTCCACACCAGTGATTGAACCTGGGGCCAGGGGACTGTCCACACCAGTGATTGAACCTGGGGCCTGGGGACTGTCCACACCAGTGATTGAACCTGGGGACTGTCCACACCAGTGATTGAACCTGGGGCCAGGGGACTGTCCACACCAGTGATTGAACCTGGGGCCTGGGGAATGTCCACACCAGTGATTGAACCTGGGGCCTGGGGACTGTCCACACCAGTGATTGAACCTGGGGCCTGGGGACTGTCCACACCAGTGATTGAACCTGGGGCCAGGGGACTGTCCACACCAGTGATTGAACCTGGGGCCTGGGGACTGTCCACACCAGTGATTGAACCTGGGGCCAGGGGACTGTCCACACCAGTGATTGAACCTGGGGCCTGGGGACTGTCCACACCAGTGATTGAACCTGGGGCCTGGGGACTGTCCACACCAGTGATTGAACCTGGGGCCAGGGGAATGTCCACACCAGTGATTGAACCTGGGGCCAGGGGACTGTCCACACCAGTGATTGAACCTGGGGCCAGGGGACTGTCCACACCAGTGATTGAACCTGGGGACTGTCCACACCAGTGATTGAACCTGGGGCCAGGGGACTGTCCACACCAGTGATTGAACCTGGGGCCTGGGGAATGTCCACACCAGTGATTGAACCTGGGGCCTGGGGACTGTCCACACCAGTGATTGAACCTGGGGCCTGGGGACTGTCCACACCAGTGATTGAACCTGGGGCCAGGGGACTGTCCACACCAGTGATTGAACCTGGGGCCTGGGGACTGTCCACACCAGTGATTGAACCTGGGGCCAGGGGACTGTCCACACCAGTGATTGAACCTGGGGCCAGGGGACTGTCCACACCAGTGATTGAACCTGGGGCCAGGGGACTGTCCACACCAGTGATTGAACCTGGGGCCAGGGGACTGTCCACACCAGTGATTGAACCTGGGGCCAGGGGACTGTCCACACCAGTGATTGAACCTGGGGCCAGGGGACTGTCCACACCAGTGATTGAACCTGGGGCCTGGGGACTGTCCACACCAGTGATTGAACCTGGGGCCAGGGGACTGTCCACACCAGTGATTGAACCTGGGGCCTGGGGACTGTCCACACCAGTGATTGAACCTGGGGCCTGGGGACTGTCCACACCAGTGATTGGACCTGGGGCCAGGGGACTGTCCACACCAGTGATTGAACCTGGGGCCAGGGGACTGTCCAAACCAGAGATTGAACCTGGGGCCTGGGGACTGTCCACACCAGTGATTGAACCTGGGGCCAGGGGACTGTCCACACCAGTGATTGAACCTGGGGCCAGGGGACTGTCCACACCAGTGATTGAACCTGGGGCCTGGGGAATGTCCACACCAGTGATTGAACCTGGGGCCTGGGGACTGTCCACACCAGTGATTGAACCTGGGGCCAGGGGACTGTCCACACCAGTGATTGAACCTGGGGCCAGGGGACTGTCCACACCAGTGATTGAACCTGGGGCCTGGGGACTGTCCACACCAGTGATTGAACCTGGGGCCTGGGGACTGTCCACACCAGTGATTGAACCTGGGGCCTGGGGACTGTCCACACCAGTGATTGAACCTGGGGCCAGGGGACTGTCCACACCAGTGATTGAACCTGGGGCCAGGGGACTGTCCACACCAGTGATTGAACCTGGGGCCAGGGGACTGTCCACACCAGTGATTGAACCTGGGGCCAGGGGACTGTCCACACCAGTGATTGAACCTGGGGCCAGGGGACTGCTCACACCAGTGATTGAACCTGGGGCCAGGGGACTGTCCACACCAGTGATTGAACCTGGGGCCTGGGGACTGTCCACACCAGTGATTGAACCTGGGGCCAGGGGACTGTCCACACCAGTGATTGAACCTGGGGCCAGGGGACTGTCCACACCAGTGATTGAACCTGGGGCCTGGGGACTGTCCACACCAGTGATTGAACCTGGGGCCAGGGGAATGTCCACACCAGTGATTGAACCTGGGGCCTGGGGACTGTCCACACCAGTGATTGAACCTGGGGCCAGGGGACTGTCCACACCAGTGATTGAACCTGGGACCAGGGGACTGTCCACACCAGTGATTGAACCTGGGGCCAGGGGACTGTCCACACCAGTGATTGAACCTGGGGCCAGGGGACTGTCCACACCAGTGATTGAACCTGGGGCCAGGGGACTGTCCACACCAGTGATTGAACCTGGGGCCTGGGGACTGTCCACACCAGTGATTGAACCTGGGGCCTGGGGACTGTCCACACCAGTGATTGAACCTGGGGCCTGGGGACTGTCCACACCAGTGATTGAACCTGGGGCCAGGGGACTGTCCACACCAGTGATTGAACCTGGGGCCAGGGGACTGTCCACACCAGTGATTGAACCTGGGGCCAGGGGACTGCTCACACCAGTGATTGAACCTGGGGCCAGGGGACTGTCCACACCAGTGATTGAACCTGGGGCCTGGGGACTGCTCACACCAGTGATTGAACCTGGGGCCTGGGGACTGTCCACACCAGTGATTGAACCTGGGGACTGTCCACACCAGTGATTGAACCTGGGGCCAGGGGACTGTCCACACCAGTGATTGAACCTGGGACCAGGGGACTGTCCACACCAGTGATTGGACCTGGGGCCAGGGGACTGTCCACACCAGTGATTGAACCTGGGGCCAGGGGACTGTCCACACCAGTGATTGAACCTGGGGCCAGGGGACTGTCCACACCAGTGATTGAACCTGGGGCCAGGGGACTGTCCACACCAGTATTGAACCTGGGGACTGTCCACACCAGTGATTGAACCTGGGGCCAGGGGACTGTCCACACCAGTGATTGAACCTGGGGCCAGGGGACTGTCCACACCAGTGATTGAACCTGGGGCCAGGGGACTGTCCACACCAGTGATTGAACCTGGGGCCAGGGGACTGTCCACACCAGTGATTGAACCTGGGGCCAGGGGACTGTCCACACCAGTGATTGAACCTGGGGCCTGGGGACTGTCCACACCAGTGATTGAACCTGGGGCCAGGGGACTGTCCACACCAGTGATTGAACCTGGGGCCTGGGGACTGTCCACACCAGTGATTGAACCTGGGGCCAGGGGACTGTCCACACCAGTGATTGAACCTGGGGCCAGGGGACTGTCCACACCAGTGATTGAACCTGGGGCCTGGGGACTGTCCACACCAGTGATTGAACCTGGGGCCAGGGGACTGTCCACACCAGTGATTGAACCTGGGGCCTGGGGACTGTCCACACCAGTGATTGAACCTGGGGCCAGGGGACTGTCCACACCAGTGATTGAACCTGGGGCCTGGGGACTGTCCACACCAGTGATTGAACCTGGGGCCTGGGGACTGTCCACACCAGTGATTGAACCTGGGGCCTGGGGACTGTCCACACCAGTGATTGAACCTGGGGCCAGGGGACTGTCCACACCAGTGATTGAACCTGGGGCCAGGGGACTGTCCACACCAGTGATTGAACCTGGGGCCAGGGGACTGTCCACACCAGTGATTGAACCTGGGGCCAGGGGCCAGTCCACACCAGTGATTGAACCTGGGGCCAGGGGACTGTCCACACCAGTGATTGAACCTGGGGCCAGGGGACTGTCCACACCAGTGATTGAACCTGGGGCCAGGGGACTGTCCACACCAGTGATTGAACCTGGGGCCAGGGGACTGTCCACACCAGTGATTGAACCTGGGGCCAGGGGACTGTCCACACCAGTGATTGAACCTGGGGCCAGGGGACTGTCCACACCAGTGCTTGAACCTGGGGCCAGGGGACTGTCCACACCAGTGATTGAACCTGGGGCCAGGGGACTGCTCACACCAGTGATTGAACCTGGGGCCAGGGGACTGTCCACACCAGTGATTGAACCTGGGGCCAGGGGACTGTCCACACCAGTGATTGAACCTGGGGCCAGGGGACTGTCCACACCAGTGATTGAACCTGGGGCCAGGGGACTGTCCACACCAGTGATTGAACCTGGGGCCAGGGGACTGTCCACACCAGTGATTGAACCTGGGGCCAGGGGACTGTCCACACCAGTGATTGAACCTGGGGCCTGGGGACTGCTCACACCAGTGATTGAACCTGGGGCCTGGGGACTGTCCACACCAGTGATTGAACCTGGGGCCTGGGGACTGTCCACACCAGTGATTGAACCTGGGGCCAGGGGACTGTCCACACCAGTGATTGAACCTGGGGCCAGGGGACTGTCCACACCAGTGATTGAACCTGGGGCCTGGGGACTGTCCACACCAGTGATTGAACCTGGGGCCAGGGGACTGTCCACACCAGTGATTGAACCTGGGGCCAGGGGACTGTCCACACCAGTGATTGAACCTGGGGCCAGGGGACTGTCCACACCAGTGCTTGAACCTGGGGCCAGGGGACTGTCCACACCAGTGATTGAGCCTGGGGCCAGGGGACTGTCCACACCAGTGATTGAACCTGGGGCCAGGGGACTGTCCACACCAGTGATTGAGCCTGGGGCCAGGGGACTGTCCACACCAGTGATTGAACCTGGGGCCTGGGGACTGTCCACACCAGTGCTTGAACCTGGGGCCAGGGGACTGTCCACACCAGTGATTGAGCCTGGGGCCAGGGGACTGTCCACACCAGTGATTGAGCCTGGGGACTGTCCACACCAGTGATTGGACCTGGGGCCAGGCTGGTCTACATAGCTCAGCTCCACACCACTAAGTGACATAGATAATTTGAGTGTATAAAGGTGATTACCCGCAGCATGGTGAAGGCGTTATGTGATCTACACATAATACGATGTCCCCATTGGCTTGTTCCCTGATCAGTCCTTCCGCTAAATCCCTCCCTGCCCCCCCCAAATTCTGGTCTTGAGTAAAGAAAGAACTTGCATTTCTATAACGCCTTTCACGTCCTCAGGACGTCTCAAAGCACTTTACAGCTAATGAAGTACTTTTGAAGTGTAGTCACTGTTTTAATGTAGGAAACATGGCAGCCAATTTGCGCACAGCAAGCTCCCACAAACAGTAATGTGATAATGACCACATCTTCTGTTTCTAGTGATGTTGATTGAGATATAAATATTGGCCCAGGACGCTGGGGAGAACTCGCCTGCTCTTCTTCGAAATAGTGCCGTGTGATCTTTTACGTCTGATGCGCCATCAATTACTCAAAAGACTGAAGTTGAGCGAGTAACAATCAGGCTTTTATTAACTAAAGAATGAAGGTCTTGTCTCGAGTGGTCGACCCGTCCAGAATACTAAGGGACTGGGAGGTAGTCACTTATATACCTGGAATAGTGGGAGGAGTCAGCCGAGGCATGTCCAGACCTGTACCTAGTGGAATACACATACAGACACAGACAGGTATGACAGTGGTTTACCACAACGTCCACCTGAGCGGGCAGACGGGGCCTCAGTTTAACGTCTCATCTGAAAGATGGCACCTCCGACAGTGCAGCACTCCCTCAGCACTGCACTGGGAGTGTCAGCCTGGATTTTTGTGGCAAAGTCTCTGGAGTGGGACTCGAACCCACAACCTTCTGAGTCAGAGGTGAGAGTGCTGCCCACTGAGCCACAGCTGACAACATTGTAACGTTCATTGTTGGCAAGTTGTGAAGCATCATGACGAGAGGTGTGGCACCTTGAGAGTTAAAATTACTGCCATCTCTGTGGGCGCCAAGTTCCACCACTGGGCTGGAGAATCTGGCCCAGATTTAGTCACTGACCCTGGTAATGAGGAAGCTCTGCTCGCGTTGGTGCGTGCAGCTGTTGCACTGTTTACTGGAACGCCTGGTGACCTGTAGCTCTCCTGACGGCAGCTGGAAGAAAGCGGCTTCATTTCGTGCTTTTTAAAAATAGATATTTGCGTTATAATCTCTAGAATCTACTTTATGCAAAGAATTTCTGCTGGTATTTAAAAAGCGAGCGTGTCCCAGCTCCGCTGGTTGGTGACAGCACAGCTAGTGTGCTACTGGCAGAGAGAGAGAGACTGCGAGCTCCCAGTTTCAATTCCCTGCCTGTGCTGAGTAAGCTAATCTCTGCTCGGGCAAGGGTGGGCCCCAGCTGGAAAGGGCGATAGGTCCTTCAGTGCTGCCAAGGGTTGCAACTCTGGCTGGGTGTATTCCTGGAGCTTTCATCCCTCGGGCTCCTCCTTCCAACTGCCCCGCCCCCGCGCTCCCCCCCCCCCCCCATTGGTCGCCCGACACATCCATGAAGCGCCCTGCCTTCCCACGGCCAATCAGAAAGCGAACAGACTCTTCATTACCCGATTGGATGATTCTTCACCGTCAGTCAAACAGCCTTTTCTTTCCCAACAACAACTTGTATTTATATAGCGCCTTTAACAAAGTAAAACGTCCCAAGGCGTGTCACACGAGTATTATAAGACAAAAAATTTGACACCAAGCCACATAAGGAGAAATTAGGACAGGTGACCAAAAGCTTGGTCAAAAAGGTAGGTGTTAAGGAGCATCTTAAAGGAGGAAAGAGAGGTAGTGAGGCGGAGAGGTTTAGGGAGGGAATTCCAGAGCTTAGGGCCCAGGCAACAGAAGGCACGGCCACCAATGGTGGAGCGATTATAATCAGGGATGTTCAAGGGGGCAGAATTAGAGGAGCACAGATATCGGCGGTGGCGGGGGTGGGGGGACGGTGGTTTGTAGGACTGGAGGAGGTTACAGAGATAGGGAGGGGTGAGGCCATTGAGGGATTTGAAAACAAGGATGAGAATTTTGAAATCGAGGCGTTGCTGGACTGGGAGCCAATGTAGGTCAGCGAGCACAGGGGTGATGGGTAAATGGATGGGACTTGGTGTGAGTTAGGGCACGGGCAACTCCCAATATCTTTGTAACTAATAAATAAAAGTGTTGAAAGACCCTATGATTTTTCTCCTGGGCTGGTCCCAGTAGTGTCCTGGAGATAATCTTCAATTCCTGGAGACTCTAGGACAATCCTGGAGGGTTGATAACCCTAGTTCTGCGACTGGTTATCACTGGATAAGGTGAGCATGTGTGGGGATCGGTTGATGACCAGGTTGGGCTGGACAGTGATGTCCAGACATCCACTCCTCCCATCATCAGGGGGCACCATAGTGCCCACCAGCACCCTGGCTGAGAACATCTACTTCACCACAAACCAGAGATCAAATATGGGCTCTTACTGATCAGTCTGGCTCAGTACCGGGTGTGTGTTGTGCTCTGGAGATTTAAAAACTTGGTGAAGTTGTTTCTTTACTCACTTCACACTTGCGGTACAGCAGGGCAGGTACAGCACAGGTTAGATACAGAGTAAAGCTCCCTCTACACTGTCCCATCAAACACTCCCAGGGCAGGTACAGCACGGGTTAGATACAGAGTAAAGCTCCCTCTACACTGTCCCATCAAACACTCCCAGGGCAGGTACAGCACGGGTTAGATACAGAGTTAAGGTCTCTACACTGCTTGAAGAGGTAGTGTGTAATGGGAAGGCCATTCACAATCTCTCCGAGCACTGCAGCAATAACCTGCGATTTTGCTGATGGTTTTTCTTGCCCTGAATCTCTGACTGATATTGTATTAACGGAATGTTTAATCAATTCCAGGAGCGGGAGCGTATAATAGATTACCAGTGCAACCATTTGTATCGTTCAACAATTTCCACAGCCACCTGAGCTCCCCATAAAATATTCATGTACATGGCAAAGATGTGGTCTAGTTTACGACGAGAGATAGTTACGGTCAGCAAGACATGCATTCCCATTATTTGTGTGGAACAAAAATGGAACATTCTGGAAATACACAGCAGGTCCATCAGTATTTGAAAAGTTTTGTGTGTCGACAGTTCGTTCATTCTGATGCAGGGTCGCTCCCTGAAACCGTAGCCCATCTTCTCTATCTCGAGGTACTGACCAACCTGCCGTGTATTTCCAGAATTTTCTGTGTTTATTTCTGATGACCAGCCTCTCTCTTGCTCATCAATCTGACATCTCGGTTTAGTTCTGTAACCTGATAGTTATTCGATGTCCAGTTCATTAGACAGGAAGAGGGCTCTCTGTGTTGCCCGCAAGATGTGGCCTCAATGCTCTGGGGTTTGTTTAACTTGACACTAATGAGATGCTGAATTGATATTTAATCAGGGATCTCTTCCACTTTGTCAATGGCTTAATGTATTTGAAGGGCACTTGATTAATTCAGTTTATGGTTAAATTACCCCCAAATCAATTGGTACAGCCCCGTGTGCTTATAGCAAAAACACTCCAGAACAAAACGTTGTTTGGAAAGGTGAATCAAAAACAGAAAATGCTGGAAACACCCAGCAGGGCAGTCGACATCTGCGGAGAGTGCGGACAAGTCGATGTTTGGGGTTCGCACCCTTCTTCAAAACTGGAAAAATAAGAGACCGAGAGGTGTTTTAAGAGAATTGGGGTGGGGGGGAAAGGAGAAATGTGTATTAAAGACAGACAAACCCAGAGAGAAATCATGAGTGGAATGATATCACCCATCATCACAGTCAAATAATGGGCAGAAGCTTTTGGATATTGAGGAGACCTAGTTAGAGAAGTGGGAAGCCTGGGAAAACTATACACCCTTTGTCTCTCTAATTTGTTCTGTTAGTCGTCTCTACTCCAGTGGGAACAGTCCAAGCATCTCAAGTCTCTCCTCATAACACTAGTTTCCCATCCCTGGTGAATCTAAACTGTCCGTTCTCTGTGGCTTTCTGTAATGGGAGTCCAAAACTGCACCCAATGCTCTAACTGGCCTAACCAATGTTCTGTATAAATTTAGCATTACCTCTTTACTCTTGTACTCTATGCCTCTATTTATAAAACCCAAAATACTGTTGGCCTTTTTTTTAATCTATACTTTCAGGGTTTATGTATTTGAATCTCTAAACCTGTCTGTTCACCTACCCCTTTCAACATCCCCCGGGTCACTGGTCTTGGGCACAGGACATTTGCCCCAGGTGCCAATGAAAGCACCCAATGAAAGTCTCCGAGAAACTGGTGGGAGAGCTGGGATGGGGGAGCCAGATTTAGTTGTACAAATGTTGGGAGCAGACTCGCTGACGCCGGTCTCTCTCAGTCCATGGCTGCTAGTGTAGAGGAGAGCCTCCTGGTGTGGCTCTGAAGCTGGCAATCTCACTGAAATGTGTTGATGTCTTGGTTGAACGAGAACTTAAAATGAAAAGAATGGGTTCTGCAAAGTCTTTGTGTGATCCTAATGAGATAATTAATTCACAACAGTGATCAGTGTTCTCTTGTGTCGAGAGGAGTTGTCTTCATTGCTTTGTTCTCTGATCTGACTGAACATGTTGTTGCTGTTTCAAAGTCTCTTTTTAAGCAAGGCTGCAATTTTGTGACAAATTGCCACACATAATGGCAGGCCTGCCTTGGAAATTAAACGGAGCAATCCTCTCTTTGAATATGTCTGTTATTTGACCTGTTTTGTGTAGGAGGGCGTCTGGTGCTGTTTGGTGGACCTGTTCACCCCCTTTGGACAGCCATTTACTCCCAGGTGTCTTCTCGGGGACAGATGCCCTGTCATGCTGGATGCTCACTCCTCTTCCTGGACATGAACATTTCTTGGATTTTGTTTATCTTCTGGTCCCACCAGGTGGATCAGAAAATGCGAGCGGACAACGGGAAAGTTGTATCAGTCACCGCTTATTGGGCTCAAAAATCCTCTGACATGAGCAGAGGAAGTTCCCCAGTCCCCCTCGGGGTGGTTATCCTGGGGTCAGTCAAAGCTCTGCCAGCCATGTCATTTGGTCGTGACATCACAAGGTTTGTGTGCAGATTTACGTTTTCTGATGCTGTGATGCAATGTCACAACATCACTACTTTGGGTGTGCGTGTACTGGGCAAAGTGTCCCGGCCACTGATTGCACTATCTACAACCAAATGTGCCATTGCAGTATGAAAGCAGCTCTCGTTTCAGCTTGTAGAGTCAGTGAACAGCAAGCTCTTGTTGTACATCAGCCATATTGGACTTGGCATTCTGATTGGGAAGCCCTAAGCACTCACCAGGAAATTTTTGTGCAATGTCGATTCCAAGTGTCATTTAGGCCAAGAAATTGTTCCAATTTTTCTGACCACCGACACATTTGAACTGGAACATCAGTTCCAGTGTGTGAGTGTTTGCCTCTCTCTTGCATAGAACAATTCACTCTTGATTGTAATAATTTCCTACATTGTAAGGACACAATTCAAACCGGTAGATAGCCTAACGGATGGTTGAGTTATCCATCTTACAAGAGGAAACATAGTCCCAAGGGGCAAGGCCAAGGGTCAATTCATCCATTTCACGGCAGCACTTTGAGCATCTCCTGATCCGGTTCCGATTAATAGCATGTGCCAGGCTTCCAGGTGGAGTCCTCCTTGCATGTTTACTGTCATTCTGTCTGGGTTTAACTGCTACACATCAGTGCCGAAGCAGATTGGTCCTGATGTGATTGGTGAGTATATCGAAGACAAGAGGCCGCGATCTCCGGAGAAGTCCTGGGTACACGAAGGGGAAGCTCAGAAGAAACATGTTCACACGGAGAGTTGTGGGAATGTGGAATGCTTCCCCACAAGTGGTGATCAATGCTGAAGCATTCAAAAAGGTACTGGATAAATAGTTAAAAGGGAAACATATGAAAGAATCTGGTGGGGAAGGGAGGAGAATGGTGCTTTGTAACGACAGCCCTTGAGAGGAGCCTAAATTCACTGCTAGCTACAAGGGCCGAATGGCCACCTCCTGTATTAACATTTCTGTGTCTCTATATAAGTTCACTAGTTAGCGTGTTTATCAGTTGAGTCAGAGAGCACAGCCTTGGAGCTTTTTAATTAGGGGATGGAGAGGAGAGTGGCCAATTTGCCTTTCTGTCGGCAGCCCCTGCTCTATTTAAGAGCAGTTGCTGCTGCATTGCTCAACACGGGTTGCTGACTTGCGATGATCTGCACCTGAACTCCATTTTCCCACCTTTGCTCCATACCCATTGATACCCTTACAGATCAAAAATCTATCATTCTCAGTCTTGAAAGCTTCAGTTGATCCCTCGCTCCCAGCTTCCATAGCCTTTTGGGGGGAAGAGAATTCCAGATTTCCACTGCCCTTTGTATGAAAAAGTACTTCCTGATTTCACTCCTGGACGGCCTAGCTCTAACTTTAGGTTTGTGTATCCTTGTTCTGGATTGCCGCACCAGAGGAGATAGCTGATCTTATCTACTTTATTGAATCCTTTCATCATTTTAAACACCTCGATAGGATCACCCCCTCAACCTTCTAAATGAAACCGAATACAAGTCAAGTTTATGCAACGTGTCCTCATAATTTAACCCTTTTAGCCCCGCTGTCATTCCGCTGAATCTGCGCTGTTCCCCCTCCAAGGCCAGTATATCCTTCCTGAGGTGTGGGGCCCAGAACTGAACGCAGTGCTCCAGATGGTGGTCTGATCAAGGCCCTGTACAACTGGAGCATCGCTCCCTCCCCTTTGTAATCCAGCCCCCTCGAGATAAAGGCCAACATTCCATGAGCCTTTTTGTACCTGTACACTAGCTTTTAGTGATTTGTATACCTGGACATGGAAATCCCATTGCTCCTGCACAGCTCCTGGTCTCCTCGACATGAAGAAACTAGCACTGCAGTCCTGCTTCTACTTGTTTCTTAATGGAAAACTTGCTTGGTAGCCTTGAGCAGGGAACAACACAAGTTGTGTGTTTTCTAAATCTTCAACGTTTACTACCTTATGTTGTGATGGCTGCAGCAGCATTGGGCTGGGTCTCAGCGTGAGTCAAAGCCTCACAGTGCTGCCTCCCTGAGGGAGGAGGAGGCTGGTTGGTTTGATCAAAGCAGAAGCAGTATTATTCCCCTTAGAAAGACCAATTAAGAAATACCAGACTATAGGCGGCTGCTTCTGAGGAAAATGAAACTTGTTATCTGATATCAAACGCGCATGTGATACAGAGTGTCCCACAGTGTGACTGGAACTCCTCCCTGCTGATTACAGAGAGCACTTTCAACATGCCCGCTGTTGCACCATGTGATCAAAGTCATCTTTTACGTCTTTTTTTCTTTCTCGCTCCCTCTTTCCTTTCCTCTCCTCTTGCTCTCTCCCTCTTTCTATATCTCTTTTTTCCGCTTTTCTCTTTTCCACTTCCCTTTCTCTCCCTCTCCGTCTCCCTCTTTTCTCTTACCCGATCTTTCTCACTCATTGATTTGGGGGAGCACATATTGAGATGGGACCCCTCATTTGTCGAGGCAGCTCAAGGCCCGTGAACAGGTCCGGGCCCCTCTGTTGGCTTCAGATCAGTTCGACAGAATGAGTCGGTGCCCCTGAGCTGGAGGAGACTTGCATCACTGGGCACAGGAGCGTTGCCCAAAACCCGGCAGGACAGGGCAGGGCAGAGTGGAGCAGGACAGGCTGCTGCTCCTGTGAAGTGTTATCAGTGGGGGTGGGATTGTTTCCATAATCCGCGCGGATACTGGTTTAAAAATCCCCATAAAATCTGTCACCTTGATTGTCCATCGAGGATCGCGGTGGGACTGTTCACTCCCACACCTCGTTATCAGTCTGATACATTCTCTTCCATCAAACCCCCCTCCCCACCCATCACACTGACAGACTCCGTCTGATTCTGTTCTTTAACTGGTTATGTGTCCCTGATGATGATTTATGTCCCATTTCATTTTAAAGTCTCAAAATAAATAAAAAGTGGGGCCGTTTTCTTTTTTTTTTAAAGAACTGCCGTCATCCTTCGAAAGGAGCACGGAATTCTCCACATACAAAAGGGTCACTGTTTTTAGTCGTTGCTTCCCTTGGTGGTTTTCCCCTTTTTGGTTCCGGTTGAGTCACTATTCCAGATGTTCCCCCTCCCCCTATCAGCGAAGGCAGGAAAGCTTCATTGATTTATTCCACATGTTTGCAGTCTCCCATTTGTCAGACTCCAGGGTTGCAGCATCTGTGGTATTTGTACAGAGAAAGAGAAAAATTCACTGACACAGCTCCTGGCCAAACACTTACACACAAGTGTAGAGAAGGTTTCTCAAATGCATGCATTTAGGAATCTGTTGGTATTTTAATGAAAAGCAGATGCGATTAGCAGTCAGGAACCGGGATCGAACGACAGAAACCACCAATCCTCAGCTGTTCACAGCAATCAAGTTGGTGGGGGAAATTGAGCATTCCGGCTCACCCCAGGGAACTGGGAGGGACGGAGATGGGGGTATGTTCATGTACTGCATTACCATGCAGTTAACTTAAAATTTAACCCCTGAACGCTCATATGTCTTTTCTGTTGCTATCAGAAAATGTTTCCACTTGTGGGGGGAGTTGAAAACTAGGGGCCGTAACTATAAGCTGGTCACTAATAAATCCAATCGGGAATCCAAGAGAAACTTCTTCACCCAGAGAGTGGTGAGAATGTGGAACTCGCTACCACAGGGAGTGGTTGAGGCGAATAGTATAGATGCATTTAAGGGGAAGCTAGATAAACACATGAGGGAGAAAGGAATAGAAGGATATGTTAGGGTGAATTGAAGAGGGGTGGGAGGAGGCTCGTGTGGAGCATACACCCTGGCACAGACCTGTTGGGCCGAATGGTCTGTTTCTGTGCTGTAAATTCTATGTAAGACCACTTGTCCTGGCTTCTTTTTGTGTGCGTTCAGTGTAAGAATATTTATTTATAATCTTCAAAATGTTGGGAGTGCTGTAATGAGGACACAGCATGTTTATAGAAATGATAGAAGATCCTGAAAATCCATTGGCAAGATATGCGCACCAACGTCAGTGTTCTCGGTCAGGCCAACATCCCCAGCATCGAAGCTTTGACCATGCTCGATCAGCTCCGATGGACGGGCCACATTGTCCGCATGCCCGATACGAGACTCCCAAATAAGCGCTCTACTCGGAGCTCCGACACAGCAAGAGAGCCCCAGGTGGGCAGAGGAAACGCTTCAAGGACACCTCAAAGTCTCCTTGAAAAAGTGCAACATCCTCACTGACACCTGGGAATCCCTGGCCCAAGACCGCACAAAGCGGAGGAGAAGCATCCGGGAAGGCACTGAACACCTTGAGTCTCTTCGCCGGGGGCAAGCGCAAACAGTGGAAGGAGCGCACGTCAACCTAAGTACCCCACCCACCCGCCTCTTCAACCACTGTCTGCCCCACCTGTGACAGAGACTGTAGGTCTCGTATTGGCCTCATCAGTCACCTGAGAACTCATTTTTAGTGTGGAAGCAAGTCATCCTCGGTTCCGAGGGACTGCCTAAGAAGAAGAAGAAGAAGAAATGATTGTCGTTCACAGAGTGAAAGTCCACATGCTTTTAAAACTCAAGTCTGGTCTCACCCTAACCACTGTGTCCAACTTGACTTGATCTCTTTTCACTCCTGCTGGTGTCCTGCACCGTGGGCCTGGGTCCTTCCCATCGGCTACTCAATTTAAATAGAAAACCTCCATGAGTAATGATAGCACTCATAGAATCTTACTGCACAGAGGGATGACATCGTGTCTGTGCCAGCTCTTTGAAAGAGCTATCCAATTAGCCCCACTCTTTCCCCATAGCCCTGCACATTTTTCCTTTGTGTTAGTGTTTTGCCATTTGGGTACATATTATTGCAGACGAACGATAAGAACACTTGATCCACTGGGGCCGATGCTTTCCAATAGTAAAGTTTGAATTGTTTCAGCAACTGACCCATATAATGGTCCAACTTGACAAAGTTTCTCCTTGAAGCTATGGGCTGCCTTTCCCCTCCTCCAACCTCTTTATTTTATTTCCTGACATCACAGGCATTATGTTGTTGAAAACATGTCATTGGGTTCAACAAAGACTTCAATTATATCCAGCCCCAGCTCTTGCTGTGGTTTAGTTGTTTACGTTGTATTATATCAAACTTGTATCCTGTTCTGTTTTTGTTTAAATGTCTCCCGTCCTCTTGTGAAGGTGCTGACACACATCATCTGGCCCCCTCGTACCTTGCCCAAGTGACCGCTCTTCACATGCGAGTGGTTATTCAATCACGGCGTGCATCACAGTTGGGACCAATTTCATCCACATGGATCGTGATCAAAACCCTGGATAAATCTCTGCCCAGGCCACTCTGAGGCCACCGTGCTTCAGGGGGACTGATGGGCACTGCCGGGTTCTCCATATCTCTCCCTCTCTGCAGCGACCTTGGCCCACCTGTATCCCAACTAGTTGGCATCTTTTCCCAGCTCAGTAAATTGGATGAAGGGATCCGGGGAAATGGGATCAGGGGTGGAGTTCTGGAATTTTCTGCTGATGAAAATTGGTTGAGGACCTGAATTAACTCTCCGCTCCACATCATGAGACACAGGGAATATGTTGAAAAAACAGACTTGTGTTTCATAAACCAGAATTCTGACCTCTGGTTTGCATTTTCAAAGATTTCAGACTGTGCAGTCCAAAAGGAGACAGCTGGTGACATCACAGTCTCCACCACAGGCCCATGGGCTCATGTGTTCAATCGAGGGCGGGCGCCTGTGATTCAGCCTTGAGTTACAGGGAGGGGGCTGGCGATCGGCAGAGTGTTGCTCTGCCCACAGATGCACTGATCTCGAATGCAGTTATTTATTTAAAAATAATTCACCATCTGTCTTGGCCAGCTTTAAACTTCACGTCACAGTTTGGGCTTCTGACTGTAGTCCCTTTCGCCTGCTCCCACCTCCGTCAGAGTACCGCGCCACTCTTTTTTTGTTGCATTTAATACTGGTTTCACTGCAGTCGCAGAGATGAGCATCTGCTTGTCCCACTGGCCCCCCAGGATTGTCCCACTGACTTCCTGCCCCCCCAGCCTTGTCTACTTCAAAACCTCGTCCTTGTCTTCACATCCCTCCATGGCTTTGCTTTGCCCTACCTTCACAATCCTCTCTAGCCCTATGTCTCTCTGCTTTTCCAACACTGGTCTGCCCCCCCCCCCCCCCCCCCCAAACCCCCAACCCCCCACTCATCCATCGATGGCAGAGCCTTCAACCATCTCACCCTCCACCCTCCGGAACACTCTCCCTAAACCCCTTCGCTTGGCTACACCTCTCCCCACTTCAGGACTTACCTCACCAATCACACCTCCGGTCACTTCCCCTAACTACTCCCCGACTTGGTGCTCTCTGCCCACTGCGCCCTTTCAGACATTTTGTTGCGTGGAATGAGCTATAGCGATGGAAGTTCTTTGAATTCCCAGTGCCGAGTCAATCCATTATTGTACACCCCGTTGCTACAAAACTGCAGCTCTTGTGTTGTTTTTGACTTCCCTGGGATAACACGACGGAGGAAGCTACATCCCGTAGAAATGGTTCTCCATTATTCAGCATTTTCTCCTTCTAAGTGGGTTTGTTTCTAATTTTACCAGTATTTAAAAATAAAACACCCCGTTACCTGTTTTGAAAACTCTGGTATTGCATTTACATCAAAATACTTTAAATTTTGTTATAGTCATTTCCTGTCGGAGGAGTCCCGCCGCGTCCAGTTCCATGATCCCTGTATGAATAGCCAAGTGTAAATGTACACCTTTATGAGTAAATGCCCTAATCCCCCTCCCCTGGTGGTAGAGCCACACAGACGTGTTAGGCCCCAGAGTTGATCTCTGGGCTGGTCTGGGGCAGCAGTTAAACACGCAACAATTGTCATCAACAACCCCTGGGCTCGAGTGGGTGGGTGGGTGTGTGAGACAGGATCGTGGTCAGCTGTGATACCCCCATGCTCGAATAACTAGGCTCGCACATGAAGAATGGATACCTGTGTGAGGTGTAAGAGAGTCAGACATGGAGATGCAGCCCAGCAGGAGGTAGCACCTTGGCAGGTGGCAAAGGAAATGTATGGCATTGCCCTGGTGGTCAGTCGGTATTCCTCTCTGCTTCATTCCCCACTTCGTTTTCATTTCTCCTGCACTCTCCCACTCTCCCAGCCATCTCCCTTCGGCCTCTTGTGTGGGTAGGTCTTGTCCTTTGTGCCTGCTGTCAGTCATCCCACAATAAAATTTTACTTTTAACTATGAATTGCTTAAATTTGCACTAGCTGCTCTAAGCTCTGATACATTTGCAGATCTATGCTCTGTGGCATTGCCTAATTTGCCTAATTTCTCTTCCATCACAAATGTAATCATAAATGTAAACACAAGGATATATCTGATGGCTAGCTAATTCGCTCTCTTTCTCTCTCTTTCGCTCTCTTCTATCCCTCTCTATATCTTTTTTTTTCTCCCTCTTTCTCTCATCATTTACATTCCCCATGGTTTCTCCTTGGAGTGATGAGCTTTTAAACCTCCACTCTTTCCAATTGGAACTGTCCACTGGTTCTCTGCCCAATCCAAACGTGGCCCTGCCTGCTCCCATCAGCACCTCCTGAACTTGAGATGGGAGGAGAGTGATCTCACATGCAACATTGCTTTAGAGACTAATTGGTTAGTACAGTTGCCGTTCTAGTAGTTCACTCGTCAGCATGCGAGTAACTAACTACGTATTGCTAGTGAGGCCTGTGACAGTGTGGCAGGATTCCCCATATCAATTTTCAGCTGGTATGTCTTCCTTCTAAAGTTGAACAGACCTTTAAAGTACAAAGCAACATGGAATGAGAAAGGTCCACTCCCACAAAACCATGCTCAATCGCTCCATCGCCCACAGCTCCCAACTCAAAAGATTCTGCACAGTTTCTCGGCACCTTCTGAAGGCAAGCATCCTTATCCAGCCTTGCATCCTATGTCTGCCACTGACTCCTACAGCACGTGGTTTCCCCTCTGTCTGTGGTTTAGTGTTACTCCACTTTCGTTGGTCCACAGTCCCAACTAACTCTTGCTTGAGGGCCACTTGGGAGATACTGCATTCCAGCAAATGATGAGCGTAGATCTGCCCCCCCACTCCACGGTGAGCAGCTGATTTCAGTTGTGCTGCTCTGGGTATTTGCCCAGTGGAGACCAAGCACGTCCCCCACAGGAAGGGGGAGGGTGGTGAAACTGGACCTGTAGTTCTATTGAGTACTTCTGTTTATTTATCCCTCAGCTAACATTTTAAAAAATTATCTGTTCATCATCACGTTGCTGTTTGTGGGAGCTTGCTGTTTGCAAATTGGCTGCTGTGGTTTCTACATTACAACAGTGACTACACTTCAAAAATATTTCATTGGCTGTAAAACGCTTTAGGGCATCCTGAGGTCGTGAAAGGCGCTATAGAAATGCAAGTCTTTCTTCTTAAAAGCCTCTTTAACCTACTGTTTGGAAGCTGGGATAACCCTGCCTCCTGGAAACATTTGTTTGCCTTCTTTTGCTGGATAACGCAAAAAGAAGACGCAGCCCTGAATCCAGCTCGGCTCAACATCCCGCAGGCAGGCCGGCCATGAATGGGGTCCTAGAGTCACACGGCCTACTGAGGCCAGCATTCACATGCAAGGAAAGTCATGCACAAATGGGCCCAGGGTCTATTACAAGTCCATCATTTGATTTATTGTAGTTCCTGTTTTGTCAGTACAGAACAAGAAGCAGTGACCTCATAGGCAGCCCCTTCCCCATCTCCACGCCCCCCCCCCCCGAATGTAGCATGACCTCTGATTGATGAGCCCTGGTCCCTTGGCTAACTGCATTGCGGGAGCCGTTATCTAGTGATTATTACTTGGCAATGGGCCTCTTGCGCTTGTGTTTATTTAGGGTTGGAGCAGGCCTCAGCTGTTTGGGAAAGATTGTGATTTAGAGTTGGCAGGACATTGACTCCTTAATTACCGCTGGCTTTGGAGACCACTGACTTCATGAAGAAGTGTAATCTGTACATGGAGATGTGTTTTATCCTGTGATTGGAACCATTTCAAAGGGTAGATTTGTAGGGTGATGGCTAAAGTGTGTATACATTGGGGGAGTCTCTTATTGTCAGTGGGTGTTGGGAGGGCTCAAGAAGTCATGATTTTTGTTAGATATAATTCATGACTCTCACCGAGCACCTCTCAAAATGACCACTAGAATACAATTGCACTCTAGACTCTCCTACTCTAGTCTTGACTATTTGGGGATCAGCAGCGTTGAGCAGATACCAGCTAGACTGGCTTTGTGTGGATTCCCGTTGTTTAATTGCCCCGCAGTACAAAGAGCTGGGTGACAGTGCAGAGTTATTGCCAATTGAAATGGTTGATGAACATAAAATGGAGCCATCTCCCTCTTTGGCAGGACCTCTAAACTATAGAATTCCATATCTTCTTCCATCTTCGCATCACCAAATCTCTACCACTTGATTTACTTTGATTGCTCTCTTACTTGTTTCACCCCTGGTGGTGTCCGGCACAATGAGTCTTGGCTCTTTACTGCAGTTTCTTAATGTAAAAAAAACACAACAGCCTTTCATCGCTCATGGATCTCATGTGTGACATATTCGAGCTTTTCAGCCCCCACCCCAGAGACCAGCTGTCATGTGCAGATACCCTCCTGCAAGTTAGCAGCTCTAATACTTTTAGACAGATGGCAAATCTATGCATAGGCAGTGCCC
Organism: Somniosus microcephalus; assembly: GCF_052327205.1. Taxonomy (NCBI): domain Eukaryota; kingdom Metazoa; phylum Chordata; class Chondrichthyes; order Squaliformes; family Somniosidae; genus Somniosus; species Somniosus microcephalus. The sequence goes on from NC_141004.1 coordinate 6,199,316, forward strand.
AAACAGTAGGCACATCTAATTGGGCTCTTGCTGCATGAGTGGAAAGAACAGCTTTCATCAAAAAGCTTGTAGGCTTTTCAAAACCAATTGACAAGGGAAGGGCCCTGCTACTTGTGTTCTGTTCAAATAAGTCTTTGAAAAAAAAGTCTTTACATTTGTCAACATTCAGTTTGTGTACGTGTGTGTGTACGTGCGTGCGTTTGTACGTCTATCTGTCTCCACAAGGAGTCTTTACAATCAGCACAAACAATAGCCACTAAGGAATGAGCAAGAATGAGAAGAATGTCAGCTATTTCTCGGATTGTTTTATTGGATCGAGCTCGAGTGCTGTGAATGGCCCCTCTGTGCCAGTGAACTGGTGGGTTGTCCAGTGTCCCACACTTGTTCCAAACATTTGTGAGCAAGCGGATGCAAATCTCTTTCTAAATCAATTTGAAGTCTACGAAAAAGGCACGCTCGAGCTGTGTCATGAGTTCTCTCATAAGGCCAAGGTGCCTGGTGTCCGTGGGCAAGATTCGATTTGTTCTGGTCAGGGGAGGGAGGGCGGGGTGTTGGTACTTTACTGGAAGAGTCAGTGCGCAGGACTGGAACCAGAGTGGGAGCTATTGAGGGAACTGGTGCCATTGTGAGAACAGGCTGAAGCCAATCTCTCCCCTAACGAAAGGTTGATGAGTTCCATGACTCCAGGTTAGAACTCTAGCGATGGGATTCCGTTTCTTTTTGAAATGAATTCTTCCATTTTCCCTGTTGCTTGCTAATGCCACCAACCGAGGAAGGTGATTTCAATAACAGCTGCAAGGAAGTTGCCTCAGATATTTTCTACCCTCCACCCCCCTCCCTGTTTTCTGCCTTCCTTATTGCTCTTCCCTCCCCGACATCACAGTGCATCCACTGGAAGGCTTTTCAGTGACCAGTGGAGATATGGAAATGCTGGGGTACAGGGTGGTGGAGGATGGACGGCGGAGGGGGTGGGGATCCCAGTCTGACTCCTGCCCATTGTATTACTATCAGTCTGGGTTGGTCACTATCTGTTCCAACTCTAAACCTATTTGGAATATGCTCTGGGGACCTCGCCACTAAGCAATAATCCACTGCAGTTTGGAATCCTATTGGTGGGCTCCTATACGCATCTATAAAATGCCTGGAGATGTCGAACTGATTGAGGCCAAATCGCAGCACCGGGTCACAAGGTGACCTTTTTTTCCCCTTGAATTTAGTTTTCTCTTGACGCCTGCTGCGGCACTACAGTACCTCATCCCAGCAGGTGTTGGTAGGCTCTTCAACCATGTAGAGCGTCGCAGCCGAGCTTGAGCTAGTCCGCATTTGATGCCCACATAGCAGGTACTGGACAGGGATGAGGAGCAGGAGCCCTGACTTTTTTTATCTTCCCCTGTTTCAATGGGAAACATTCCCAGTTTATGCTGTCAATAACAGCACCAAAGATTCCAAAGCAGGTACAGCACGTGTTAGATACAGAGTAAAGCTCCCTCTACACTGTCCCATCAAACACTCCCAGGGCAGGTACAGCACAGGTTAGATACAGAGTAAAGCTCCCTCTACACTGTCCCATCAAACACTCCCAGGGCAGGTACAGCACGGGTTAGATACAGAGTAAAGCTCCCTCTACACTGTCCCATCAAACACTCCCAGGGCAGGTACAGCACGTGTTAGATACAGAGTAAAGCTCCCTCTACACTGTCCCATCAAACACTCCCAGGGCAGGTACAGCATGGGCTAGATACAGAGTAAAGCTCCCTCTACACTGTCCCATCAAACACTCCCAGGGCAGGTACAGCACGGGTTAGATACAGAGTAAAGCTCCCTCTACACTGTCCCATCAAACACTCTTAGGGCAGGTACAGCACGGGTTAGATGCAGAGTAAAGCTCCCTCTACACTGTCCCATCAAACACTCCCAAGGCAGGTACAGCACGGGTTAGATACAGAGTAAAGCTCCCTCTACACTGTCCCATCAAACACTCTTAGGGCAGGTACAGCACGGGTTAGATAGAGTAAAGCTCCCTCTACACTGTCCCATCAAACACTCTTAGGGCAGGTACAGCACGGGTTAGATACAGAGCAAAGCACCTTCTGCATTATCCATCAAGAATTGGCTGGTCAGGTACCACACAAATATAAGTGTAGAGTTAAAGTCGCTTCTACACTGCTCGAGAGTGTGCCTCAGCCCTTCTCCCACAAGTAATTGCCTCACTACAAAACGCTGATATTTTTGCATTAACCGTCCATGTGGCCTCTCTGAATGCAATTAGCCAATTATTGCTGAAATCTGGGTAGTTCTGCCCTGTGAGCTCGCACTGATTGGGAGTCGGCTGAATCTGTTCAGCCAGATCTTACACAGTATGTTTCCAAGTGGTCGAGAGATGAGATCTTCGTCCCATTAGTCTAAGCTGGATTCAAACCCACAGGAGGGACCCTTCTCACCATTCACCTCATTGAGCCCTGGATGTTCTGCCAGGACATTTACATTGACATTCTGCAATTCACACCAACCATTTCCGCTCCACTTCACTTACAAGTTGGCTGCAGTTTCCTTCTACTTTGCCTCCAGTACGAACGGGAGGAAGAGTGAGGAAATTGAAGGGATTCTAATTGGTTTTAAATCGCGCTCAGGCCATTATCCAACTGCAGTTACAGCTTCAAACCATCTGGTATAAGGATCAGTGGAGAGTGATGTGATCAGCTTTCCAAAGGAAAAGACTGGGTTTTTAATTGATTCTAGTTGGAATAGTTCGAAAGTAAAAGCTGATTAGAAGCTGGGTAAATGGATTAGGTGAACTCTCGGGAGAGTGGGGAGAGAGTGACAGCTCTGGACGTTGCAGGGATCGATTAAATTGCCTTGTAAAATATTCCTGCTTGATGGTTTATTTAAGAAATCACTTCTGTGTGCCCAATATGTACGAGCCAGTAAGAGGGACGGTGTGCTGGTTACACAGCTGTGTATATCTGGAGTGGAACCGGGATAAACTACTGCTACTATACTTTAGTAATAACCATACGTGGATTTGAGAGGGAATTTAACGTCAGTCAGAGATGTTGTCAATCATTTCTAAGCTGATAAAAGCAGGCTGAGTTTTTTGATTTAAAGGGCAATGACTTCATCAAACTAAGAGGTTGGCAAATCTTTTGGTGTGAGGAGACAGGGACAAAGCAGAACTGCCGTGTGTCTCGCCAAGTGACTCCTTGTGCGCTTAAGCATGATTTTGGATACATTTTCGCCTTTATTGCAAGGGGTTTGAGTATATGAGTAAGGAAGTCTTGCTGTAATTTATATAGGGCTTTGGTGAGACCACACCTGGAGTACTGTGCATAGTTTTGGTCTCCTTACGTAAGGAAGGATATACTTGCCTTGGAGGGAGTGCAACGAAGGTTCACCAGATTGATTCCTGGGATGAGTGGGTTGTCCTATGAGAAGAGATTGAGTAGATTGGGCCGATATTCCCGAGAGTTTAAAAGAAATCAGAGATGATCTCATTGAAACATATAATATTCTGAGAGGGCTTGGCAGGGTGGATGCTGAGTGGCTGTTTTCCCTAGCTGGAGAGTCTAGAACTAGGGGGCATAGTCTCAGGATAAGGGATCGGACATTTAGGAACTTAAAGAAATGATTATTATTAAAAAAACAATACTAGCAAAATTAATGGGACTAAATGGGACTAAAAGTCAATAAATCCCAAGGACCAGATGACTTACATCCTAGGGTTTTGAAAGAGGTGGCCATTGGGATAGTGGACGCATTGGTTGTCATCTTCCAAATTTCTATAGATTCTGGATGGTTCCTGCAGATTGGAGGATAGCAAATGTAATCCTGCTATTTAAGAAAGGAGGGAGAGCGAAAATGGGGAACTACAGACCTGTTAGCCTCATCAGTAATTGGGAAAATGCTGGAATCTATTATAAAGGATGCAATAACTGGGCACTTAGAAACTAATAGTAAGATTGGGCAGAGTCAACATGGATTTATGAAAGGGAAATCCTGTTTGACAAACCGACTGGAGTTCTTTGAGGATGTAATTGGTGGAGTAGACAAAGGGGAACTGGTCATAGAGTCATAGAGTAATACAGCACGGATAGAGGCCCTTCGGCCCATCGTGTCCGCGCCGGCCATCAAGCCCTGTCTAATCTAATCCCATATTCCAGCATTTGGCCCGTAGCCTTGTATGCTATGGCATTTCAAGTGCTCATCCAAATGCTTCTTAAATGTTGTGAGGGTTTCTGCCTCCACAACCCTTTCAGGCAGTGAGTTCCAGACACCAACCACCCTCTGAGTGAAAAAGTTCTTTCTCAAATCCCCTCTAAACCTCCCGCCCTTTACCTTGAATCTATGCCCCCTAGTTATTGACCCCTCTACTAAGGGAAAAAGCTCCTCAGCATCCATCCTATCTATGCCCCTCATAATTTTGTACACCTCAATCATGTCCCCCCTCAGCCTCCTCTGCTCCAAGGAAAACAAACCCAATCTGCCCAGTCTCTCTTCATAGCTGAAGCGCTCCAGCCCTGGTAACATCCTGGTGAACCCCCTCTGCACCCTCTCTAACGCGATCACATCCTTCCTGTAGTGTGGCGACCAGAACTGCACACAGTATTCCAGCTGTGGCCTAACCAGTGTTTTATACAGCTCCATCATAACCTCCTTGCTCTTATATTCAATGCCTCGGCTAATGAAGGCAAGTATCCCATATGCCTTTTTTACCACCTTATTCACCTGTTCCGCCGCCTTCAGGGATCTGTGTACTTGCACACCCAGATCCCTCTGACCCTCCGTCTTGCCTAGGGTCTTTCCATTCATTGTGTATTCCCTTGCCTTGTTAGTCCCCCCAAAGTGCATCACCTCGCACTTTTCCGGGTTAAATTCCATTCGCCACTGTTCCGCCCATCTGACCAACCCATCTATATCGTCCTGCAGACTGAGGCTACCCTCCTCGCTATTTACCACCCTACCAATTTTTGTATCATCCGCGAACTTACTGATCATACCTTTTACATTCATATCCAAGTCATTAATGTAGACCACAAACAGCAAGGGACCCAGCACCGATCCCTGTGGTACCCCACTGGCCACAGGCTTCCAGTCACAAAAACAACCTTCGACCATCACCCTCTGCCTTCTGCCACTAAGCCAGTTTTGTATCCAATGTGCCAAGGCACCCTGGATTCCATGGGCTCTTACCTTCTTGACCAGTCTCCTGTGCGGGACTTTATCGAAGGCCTTACTGAAATCCATGTATACCACATCCACTGCGTTACCCTCATCCACACACCTAGTCACCCCCTCAAAAAATTCAATCAAATTAGTCAGACATGATCTTCCCTTGACAAAGCCATGTTGACTATCCCTGATTAATCCTTGCCTCTCCAAGTGGAGACAAATTTTGTCCCTCAGAATTTTTTCCAATAATTTTCCTACCACTGATGTTAGGCTCACTGGCCTGTAGTTCCCCGGTTTTTCCCTACTACCCTTCTTGAATAATGGTACTACATTAGCGGTTCTCCAGTCCTCTGGCACATCCCCTGTGGCCAGAGAGGTCCTGAATATATGTGTTAGAGCCCCCGCAATCTCTTCCTTTGCCTCACACAGCAGCCTGGGATACATTTCATCCGGGCCTGGGGATTTATCCATTTTTAGGCCAGCTAAAACCGCCATTACCTCCTCCCTCTCGATGTTAATATGTTCGAGCATATCACAGTCCCCCCGCCCTATTTCTATGTCTACATCGTCCTTCTCCATAGTGAAAACAGATGCAAAAAATTCATTTAGAACCCCTCCTACATCTTCCGGCTCCACACACAGATTGCCACGTTTGTCCCTAATGGGCCCTATTTTTTCCCTAGTTATCCTCTTACCCTTAATATACTTATAAAACATCTTAGGATTTTCCTTTATTTTGCTCGCCAGTGTTATTTCATGGCCCCCTCCTTGATCTCCTAATTTCTTTTTTAAGTATCCCCCTGCACTTTTTGTACTCCTCTAGGGCTTCCTCCGTCTTTAGCCTTTTGTATCTACCAAAAGCCCTCCTTTTTTTTCCCTAATCCATTCTTGTATATCCCCTGACATCCAAGGTTCCCTGTGGTTTTTGGAACCACTCTTGACCTTTACGGGAACATGTTGCCATTGTATGATCTCAATCTCCCTTCTGAAAGCCTCCCATTGCTCCGATGCGGATTTTCCTACAAGTAGCTGATCCCAGTCCATTTTGGCCAGATCCTGCCTTATCCTATTAAAATCGGCCTTCCCCCCAATTTAGAACCTTTATTTCCGGCCCATCCCTGTCCTTTTCCATGACCACCTTAAATCTTACCATATTATGGTCACTATCACCAAAGTGCTCACCTACTAGCACTTTTTCCACTTGGCCGGCCACATTCCCTAGAATTAGGTCCAGTACCGCCCCCTCTCTTGTAGGACTTTCTACATGCTGGCTCAAAAAGCTCTCCTGGATTCACTTTAAGAATTCTACACCCTCTGAGCCTTTCACACTCTGACTATCCCAGTTAATATTGGGGAAGTTGAAATCCCCCATTATTATTACCCTATTATTTGCACATTTCTCTGAGATTTGCCTACATATCTGTTCCTCTATCTCCCCCTGACTGTTTGGAGGCCTATTGTACACTCCCAGCAAAGTGCTTGCCCCCTTTTTGTTTTTAAGCTCCACCCATATGGCCTCATTAGAGGAACCTGCTAATATATCATCCCTCCTTACTGCAGTAATTGACTCCTTAATTAATATTGCGACACCCCCTCCTCTTATACCTCCCCCTCTGTCTCGCCTGAAGATTCTGTACCCCGGAATATTGAGCTGCCAGTCTTGCCCCTCCCTCAACCATGTCTCCGTGATAGCAACAATATCATACTCCCATGTGTTTATCAACACCTTCAGTTCATCCACCTTATTTGCAAGACTCCTTGCATTAAAATAGATGCCATCCAGCCTTGCCCTTATATATTTGCCCTGTCTACCAAGCTGACTTGTTTTTTTCTCTATAATTGGCAGCACATCACCCCCTATTTCAGCTCCCCTCTGTATCCCATCCCCCTGCCAAGTTAGTTTAAACCCCCCCCAACAGTGCTAGCAAACCTCCCCGCAAGGATATTTGTCCCGCTCTGGTTCAGGTGCAACCCGTCCGACTTGTACAAGTCCCACCTTTCCCAGAAGCAGGCCCAATGATCCAGGAAAGTAAAACCCTCCCCCCTACACCAACTCTTTAGCCACGCATTCATCTGCTCGATCCTCCCATTCCTATACTTACCAGCACGTGGCACTGGGAGTAATCCAGAGATTACAGCCTTCGAGGTCCTGCTCTTTAAACTGTTACCTAGCTCCCTAAATTCTTGATGCAGGACCTCATCCCCCTTCCTTCCTATGTCGTTGGTCCCAATGTGGACCACGACCTCTGCCTGCTCCCCCTCCCCCTTAAGAATGCCCTGTAGCCGCTCAGTGACATCCCAGACCCTGGCCCCAGGGAGGCAACAAACCATCCTGGAGTCACGTTTGCGGCCACAGAAACGCCTATCTGTTCCCCTTACGATAGAATCCCCTACCACTATTGCTCTCCCACTCTTTTTCCTCCCTTTCTGAGCAGCAGAAGCGTCCCTGGTGCCAGGAAGCTGGCTGCTGCTGCCTTCCCCTGGTGAGTCATCCCCCTCAACAGTATCCAACTTGGTATACTTGTTTGAAAGGGGGCTGTCCGCAGGGGTTCCCTGCACTTCCTGCCTGCCTCTGTTGCTCCGCCTGATGGTCACCCCCTGTGCTGCCCTACCCTGAGGCGTGAACAACTCGCTAAACGTGCTATCCACGACCCTCTCAGCATCGCACATGCTCCAAAATTCATCCACCCGCAGCTCGAGCGCCGCAATGCGGTCTACAAGTAGCTGCAGCTGGATGCATTTCCCGCACACATGGTCGTCAGGGACACTGGCAGCGTCCCTGATTTCCCACATGGAGCAAGAGGAGCAGAACACGGGTCTGAACTCTCCTGCCATGACTTACTCCTTTAGTTAATTAAAAAATTTATTCAATACCCCAGTTACAGGTATACTCTAGGGCGCTTTATTTACCAACTGTCCCCACTACACCAGAGACCCTAGAAATTTAACACCACAGAAGTCAAGCTTGTATTGAAGAGAGAGAAATACTCACCAACCAATCACTTACCTGCTCCCTGGTGATGTCACACTCTGATTACTTTTGACCTCTCTCCTCTGCTGTTGATTTGGTATGCCTCGGTCTTCGCGCCGGTTTTTATACCGGGCTCACCTCCTCTCTGCTGCCGCTGCTCCCTGGAACTGGTCGGGCCTCGGTCTTCGCGCCGGTTTTTATACCGGGCTCACCTCCTCTCTGCTGCCGCTGCTCCCTGGAACTGGTCGGATCTCGGTAGATGTGGTGTATCTGTATTTTCAGAAAGCCTTCGATAAGGTCCCACACAAAAGGTTGGTGAACAAAATTAGGGCACATGGAATTGGGGGTAATATACTAGCATGGATTGAGAATTGGTTACCAGACAGAAAACAAAGAGTAGGGATAAACGGGTCTTTTTCAGAATGACAGGCTGTGACTAGTGGGGTACCGCAAGGATCTGTGCTTGGGCCCCAGCTATTCACAATCTAGATCAATGAGTTGGATGAGGGGACTAAATGTAACATTTCCAAATTTGCTGATGATGCAAAGCTAGGTGGCAGTGTCAGTTGCGAAGAGGAAGTGAAGAGGCTTCAAGGGGATCGCAACAGGCTCAGTGAGTGGGCGAAAACATGGCAGATTGATTATAATGTGGATAAATGTGAAGTTATCCACTTTGGCAGAAAAAACAGAAAGGCAGTGTATTTCCTAAATGGTGAAAGGCTGGGGAATGCAGATGCTCAAAGGGACCTGGGTGTCCTTGTACATGAGTCACTGAAAGTGAATGTGCCGGTGCAGCAAGCCATTAGGAAGGCAAATGGTATGCTGGCCTTCATTACAAGAGGATTTGAGTACAGGAGTAAAGAAGTCTTACTCCAATTATATAGAGCCTTGGTGAGACCACACCTGGAGTACTGTGTATAATTTTGGTCTCCTTACCTAAGGAAGGATATACTTGCCATAGAGGGAGTGCAACAAAGGTTCACAAGATTGATTCCTGGGATGGCGGGACTGTCGTATGAGAAGAGATTGAGTAAACTAGGCCTGTATTCTCTTGAATTCAGAAGAATGAGAGGGGATCTCATTGAAGCATACAAAATTATTACAGGGCTTGATGGGGTGGATGCTGGGAGAATGTTTCCCTTGGCTGGGGAGTCTAGAACCAGGGGCCACAGCCTCAAGATAAAGGGTAGGCCATTCAGGACTGAGATGAGAAGAAATTTCTTCACACAGAGGGTGGTGAATCTTTGGAATTCTCTACCCCAGAGGGCTGTGGAGGCTCAGTCGTTGGGTATATTCAAAACAGAAGTCGGTAGATTTCTGACTAGTAAGGGCATCAAGGGATATGGCGATAGGGCCTGTGAATGGAGTTGAGGCAGAAGATCAGCCATGATCTCATTGAATGGCGGAGCAAGCTCGAGGGTCCATATGGCCTACTCCTGCTCCTTTTTCTTATATTCTTATGTTCTTAAATGAGAGAAGATTTGTTGGTCATCTTATCATGGAAGATGTTGCCCTTTAAGTTAGTGGGCCCACTGCACCAATGTTTATTTTTCGTACCAAAGCATCAGAAGCCTCGTAGACCTGAAGCACATTGGTGGGGCTATGTGTCCTTTGCTTTCCCCCGGGACCCTCAAACTTTTCCCCTTTGTGCTTTCATTAATCATTGTAGAATTGGGACATTTGCCCTTGTATTTCCAGCGGGTCCCAGAGCACCTTGCTGTCTTCTCCGCCTTGTAATCTTCTTCACCTGCCTCCCTTCAAAAGCCTGTGAAAAGCTTTTCAGCTTGTTTTGCCTTTAGCCTCCACCCCAGAATCTCCTCCTTTTCCCTGCTCGTCATTTTCCTTTCCACCTTGGTAAGTGGTTGAATGTCCTGCTTCTCTGTGAGAAGCTCTATGGAAGAGCAAGTTGTTGCTGATGATGGTATTTGTGATAGAAACATCGGAGCAGGAGTAGGCCATTCGGCCCCTCGAGCCTGCTCCGCCATTCAGTGCGATCATGGCTGATCATCCAAATTCAGTACCCGGTCCCTGCTTTCTCCCCATATCCCTTGATCCCTTTAGCCTTAAGAAATATATCCAACTCCTTCTTGAATATATTTAATGAACTGGCCTCCACCGCCTTCTGCGGTAGAGAGTTCCACAGGTTCACCACTCTCTGGGTGAAGAAATTCCTCCTCATTTCTGTCCTAAATGGCCTACCCTTTATCCTTAGACTGTGTCCCCTGGTTCTGGACTCCCCGACCATCGGGAACATCCTTCCTGCATCTAGTCTGTCCAGTCCTGTCAGAATTTTATAAGTTTCAATGAGATCTCCTCTCATTCTTCTAAACTCCAGCGAGTACAAGCCCAATTGACCCAATCTCTCCTCATATGTCATTCCTGCCATCCCAGGTATCAGCCTGGTGAATCTTCGCTGAACTCCTTCCATGGCAAGAACATCCTTCCTCAGATGAGGTGACCAAAACTGCACACAATACTCAAGATGTGGTCCCACCAACGCCCTGTACAACTGCAGCAAGACATCCTTGTTCCTGTACTCAAACCCTCTCGCTACGAAGGCCAACATACCATCTGCCTTCTTAACCGCCTGCTGCACCTGCATGCTTACCTTCAGCGACTGGTGTACAAGGACACCCAGGTCTGGTTGCACTTCCCCTTCTCCCAATCTATTGCCATTTAGATAATCTGCCTTCCTGTTTTTGCCACCAAAGTGGACAACCTCCCATTTATCCACGTTCTATTGCATCTGCCATGTTTCTGCCCAATCACACAACATGTCCAAATCATCCTGGAGTTTCTCGGCTTCCTCCTCACAGCACACACGCCCACCCAGCTTTGTGTCGTCTGCAAATTTGGAGGTATTACATCTACTTCCCTTGTCTAGATCATTAATATATATTGTGAATAGCTGGGGTCCAAGGACCGATCCCTGCGGTACCCCACTAGTCACTGCCTGCCACTCGGAAAAAGGCCCGTTTATTCCAACTCTTTGCTTTCTGTCTGCCAACCAGTTCTCTATCCAAGTCAAAACCTTGCCCCCAATCCCATGTGCCTTAACTTTGCACGCTATTCTCTTATGCGGGACCTTATCGAAGGCCTTCTGAAAGTCCAGATACACCACATCCACTGGTTCTCCCTTATCTATTTTACCAGTTACATCCTCAAAAAATTCCAGTATATTAGTCAAGCACGATTTACCTTTTGTGAATCCATGTTGACTTTGTCCGATCCTGTCACTGTTTTTCAAGTGCTCTGCTATTACATCTTTTATAATGGACTCTAGCATTTTCCCCCCCTACCGATGTCAGGCTTACCGGTCTGTAATTCCCCGTTTTCTCTCTTTGAATAGTGGGGTAACATTAGCTACCCTCCAATCCATGGGTACTGTTCTAGATTCCATCGAATGTTGGAAGATGATCAGCAATGCATCTACTATTTCTAGGGCCACTTCCTTAAGTACCCTAGGATGTAGATTATCAGACCCTGGGGATTTATCGGCCTTCAATCCCATCAATTTTCCTAACACCATTTCCCTACAAATACTGATTTCTTTCAGTCCCTCCCTTTCATCAGACCCTATGTTCCCCGGCATCTCTGGGAGGTTATTTGTGTCCTCCTTTGTGAAGACAGAACCAAAATATGTGTTTAGTTGGTATGCCATTTCTTTGTTCCCCATTATAAATTCCCCTGATTCTGACTGCAAGGGACCTACGCTTGACTTCACCAATCTTTTTCTCTTCACATATCTATAAAAGCTTTTAGTCAGTTTTTATGTTCCCCGCAAGCTTACTCTCATATTCTATTTTCCCCTTCTTAATTACAGGAAACTTTGTGCTATCCAGCACCCATGGGACCGAGCTACTGACGTTTTTTTAAAAGCTCCGGATAGACCAGCGTCAATGTTATCAGATAGGAGCTTTTCATTGCAGTATCTGACCACAAACACTGTTGCTCAGCAACAGCTTGTAAACACTCGGCCTGTGGCTTGGAAGCATCTCTGAAGCTGTTGCTAAGATACAGAGACGCTTTCTAGAGCCTGCCGTGTCTGACCACAAACACTGTTGCTCAGCAACAGCTTGTAAACACTCGGCCCAGTAGCTTGGAAGCGTCTCTGAAGCTGTTGCTAAGTGACAAAGACGCTTTCCAGAGCCTGCCTGTGAAAAGAATGCTAGGAGAAAAAAAAACCTAACCAAAACGGCGGCTGATTTCTGCCGTTAGATCAAAGTTGCCGGACATTCAACTTCCGGATAGCTCAAAGTTTCCTGTAATCCCTTTGTCCTCCTTTGTTGAAACCTAAATTGCTCCCAATCCTCAGGATTATTGCTTTTACTGGCCAATTTATATGTCCTCTCCTTGGATCTTATGCTATCCCTAATTTCCCTTGTTAGCCACAGTTGAGTCACCTTTTTTGTTTTCTTTTTGTGCCAAACTGGGATGAACATTTTCTGTAGTTCATCCATGCGGTCTTTGAATGTTTGCCATTGCCTATCCACCGTCAACCCTTTGCGTGACATTCCCCAATCAATCCTACCCAACTCGCTCCTCAGACCATCGTAGTTTCCTTTATTTAAATTGAGGACCCTAGTCTCTGAGTCAACTACTTCATTCTCCATCTTAATGAAGAATTCGATCATATTATGATCGCTCCAACCCAAGGGGCCTCGTACAACAAGATTGCTAATTAATACTTGTTACATAATACCCAGTCTAAGATGGCCTGATCTCTGGTTGGTTCCTCGACATATTGGTCCAGGAAACCATCTCGTAAACACTCCAGGAATTCCTCCTCCACAGTATTGTTACTAATTTGGTTAGCCCAATCTATATGTAGATAAAGTCACCCATGATGACTGCTGTGCCCTTATTGCACGCTTCTTTAATTTCCCTTTTAATGCCATCCCCAACCTCCGCATTACTGTTTGAAGGTCTATATACCACTCCCACTAACGTTTTCTGCCCCTTGGTATTTCTCAATTCTACCCATACAGATTCCACATCATCAGAGCTAATATCCTTCCTTACAATTGTGTTAATCCGTTCTTTAACCAGTAATGCTACCCCACCTCCCTTTCCTTTTTGCCTATCTTTCCTGAATATCGAATACCCCTGGATGTTGAGTTCCCAGCCTTGGCCATCCTTGAGCCACGTTTCCGTAATCCCAACCAAATTATATTCGTTTACCTCTATTTGCGCAGCCAATTCATCCACCTTATTACGAATGCTCCTCGCATTAAGACACAAAGCCTTCAGGCTTATTTTTTTTAACGCTCTTAGACCTATTAGAATTATTATTTACTGTGGCCATGTTTGATTTAAACCGTTGATTTCTCTGACTGCCACTTTTGTTTTTCTCCTTCCTTTCTTTTGCTTTTACCCTTGTTTCCCTTTCCTCTGTCTCCCTGCTCAGGTTCCCAACCCCCTGCCATCTTAGTTTAAACCCTCCCCCAGAGCACTAGCAAACACTCCCCCTAGGACATTGGTCCCAGCCCTGCCCAGGTGCAAACAGTCCAGTTTGAACTGGTCCCACCTCCCCCAGAACCGATTCCAATGTCCCAGGAACTTGAATCCCTCCCCCTGGCACCATTCCTCTAGCCACGTATTCATCTGAAATATCCTCCTATTTCTACTCTGACTAGCACGTGGCACTGGTAGCAATCCTGAGATTACTACCTTTGAGGTCCTGTTTTTTAATTTGCCTCCTAACTCCCTATATTCAGCTTTTAGGATCTCATCCCTTCCCTCTGAGCTCGGAGACTGGAGATCAGTAAACCTACCTGGTCTCGGAGCTGCTTTTAAATACTGCCGCCGCTCAGCCGCCTCGTCCCTCGCAGGTCCGCCCGCCTGCCGTCGCTGCTCGCCCTCTCCGCTGGCGGATATGGGGCCAGACTGGGCTTGAATAGGACAGCGAGGATGCAAACCGTCTGGTTAAGCCTGAGACAGGAGTTGGGGAGGGGGATGGAAACGACGGCAGGGCATGGAGTTTGTGGCGGGGTCCGAAGACAATCGCTTTGGTCTTCCCAGCGTTTAACGGGAGGAAATTGCAGCTCACCCAGGACTGGATGTCGGACAAACAGTCTGACAGCACGGGCAGCGGAGAGGTCGAGAGAGGTGGTGGAGAGTTAGAGCTGCATGTGGAAGCTGACCCCATGTCTTCAGATAATGTCGCCAAGGATTTAAGTTGCCTTCCTTGGGAATTTTAGATTGGATTAGTTGGAGGCAGTGGTCATAGTACTGGATTAGCAGCCCATGGCAAATTGTGAATTTGAGTTTAATAAATCTGGTAATTTAGTGGGTTGGTGCCAAAACATTACCACGAAAACTGCTGGATTAGGGTTTAGAAAAAACCCAGATTCACTATCGTCCTTCAGGGAAGGGAACCTGTCACCCCACATGGGACTCCAGACTCTCACTACATAGTTGACTCTTAAATAAATATTAACCTGACACAGTCATCCAGGATCAAAGACAAATAAAATGACACTGGTGTTGTGTATTATAGATTGGAAGGGACGGGCCTTAATGACCTTTTCAGTTCCATGGTGTCTTATGTTCTTAAATGCAGCCTTGCTGTGCCTGGTACTGAACTACACAGACCAGAGGGCCTCACGTTGAAGATGTGCGTAGTTAGCTGATTTAATCTGGAGTGTTGATAGAGCCATTAGAAATGGCCCCTGGGTTAGGGAGGGGCAGGTTCCTACTCTGCATCACGACTGGAAAGTGAGATTCCTGCTGGAAAGTGCATGTGTTTGGACATCGGGTAAGGACAGAATCTTGCACAACTGTGAAGCCCCATGTGGTTGAACAGCCTGCTGCCACACTCTGTCTGGGCTCACGTGGACGAGTTATCAGATGACAGGGACCATACCCCAGCATCACTCAGACCCTTAAGGAGAAGGTGAGAGGAAAATAAAAATATTAGAGTGTTGGATGAATTATGTCGAGTTGAATTCATTCCTCTGCAGGATGGTTACTGCCACTTTGTGAGTCTGTGGACTCGGACGGCCATGTGGAAATTTGTCCTGTGCTCATGACCACTGAACTCCTCACAAGGCACTAACCTAGAGTACAGTTGATTCAGGACCAGGGTCTCTGAGTTTTCCATAGAAACTGGCCTCTAGGCAGATGTTTGTCCCACGGTTCATTTGATCGTTTATTCCACAGTTTCTATCTGTCCGTGGGCAGAGAGCAAGTCGGGTGGATGTGGCCACTCGCAGCCAGAGTGCCAGTCGGGTACAATAGGGTCAGGGAGTGGGAACAGCATCCAGAGTTGCTGCTCCCAATCGCTATCTATTAACGCCCCCCTACCCTGACCTCCCTTGGCTGGAAAGTGAACGTGTGTGGATACTGGGGGAGATCAGGATTAGGCTCAGGAATGGCGCCCCCATGGAGGATTAGCATGCAAACATTCACTATATGAGATGTTTTGGTTGAAGTATCGAGTGGACCGTGTCCGTGGAATGATGCGGTTACCCTCGGGAACACAGTTGGAGCTGCACCAAGAGGCAGTAGATGGGGGTTTCCAGCCCCCTCTGCTGGGAGATGCTGCATCCCCTGCTCGATGTAGCTGAGAACAGGAGCAGGACGTACCCTGCACGCTTCTCTGTTCCATGCTGCTAAGCATTGTCTGCCCAGGGGCTCGGAGGCTCCGATACCTGCACTGCGACCGTGTGCAGCGGGCTTCAAGAGACAAGTGTTGGGCTGTGTAGCTGCTTCCTGTGTACAGTCCCAGGGCTCCGAGCTTCTAATCTGGTCTTTGCTGGGTGCGGCCAGAACACTTCTTTCCTCTTTCAGTAATGACTGTGCTTCCTTCAAGTCCTTCCAAGTGAGTGTTCTAGCAGCAATGTGTGTCTGTTTGCTGCTCCCAAGTCTGTCTGTGCCTAAGGAGGTTGTGTTAGATATATGAAGAGGCCTCGTGGCCTAACGTTCTGGCACTTTCAGCACCCAGAATCCTGCAGCGGAGCCACTCTGATGACCACCAGAGTGGCAGAGTTTTCCTCCCGCCTCTCCTTGAGGCACTGACTTTGTGCTGGGGTTCTGTTGCATGGGCTCCAGACGCCCTCACTGGCCCAAGCAACTGTCCTTCGTGGGTAAGCCTAGATAGTGAGTGTCGCAGGCTATCCGACCATGGGAAGGGGCATCACAACCGAGCCCATCCTTCCCAGCGTCCACACGGGGGAACTCTTGTAACACCAATCGCCGTATAACGATCTGGAGCATCAACCCTGGTTGATGTACGCCCGCCCCCTTCACAACCACAGGGCACGCAGGCAAATTTTAGTCACCTCGGCTGATCGGCTGCAGGTTCAACCTGAGACTTTCCTGGTCTGTGGGATCCTTACTCTAATTGCAACAGGCCGCTGTGGGACTTCTGACCCTAACTGCGACAGAGCCCCAGGCAGCCGTGGGACCCCAACTGCGACAGAGGCCCAGGCAGCCGTGGGACCCCACCTGCGACAGAGGCCCAGGCAGCTGCTTGCACTGAAATGTGGAATATGCACTTCAGCAATGCAGACAATGAAACTGTACAGTATTGGAATTGTTGGTTGAATCTCGGGCAAGTAACTTCCTGGATCAGAGGGCTGTCCTATGAGGAGA
Source organism: Somniosus microcephalus (assembly GCF_052327205.1). Lineage (NCBI taxonomy): Eukaryota > Metazoa > Chordata > Chondrichthyes > Squaliformes > Somniosidae > Somniosus > Somniosus microcephalus. Next base: position 6,216,048 of record NC_141004.1, read on the forward strand.
GGTTGAGTAGATTGGGCCTATACTCTGGAGTTTAGAAGAATGAGAGGGGATCTCATTGAAACAAATAACATTCTGAGGGGGATTGACAGGGTAGATGCAGGGAGGATGTTTCCCCTGGCTGGAGAGTCTAGAACCAGGGGGCATAGTCTCAGGATAAGGGGTCGGCCATTTAGGACTGAGATGAGGAGGAATTTCTTCACTCAGAGGGCGGTGAATCTTTGGAATTCTCTGCCCCAGAGGGCTGTGGAGGCTCAGTCGTTGAGTATATTCAAGGCTGAGATCGATAGATTTATGGACTCTAGGGGAATCAAGGGATATGGAGATCGAGCGGGAAACTGGAGTTGAGGTGGATGATCAGCCATGATCTTATTGAATGGCGAGGCAGGCTCGAGGGGCCGAATGGCCGACTCCTGCTCTTCATTCTTATGTTCAAGCCTCTTGTGCAAATGGTGCCAATAAAGCAGAGCTCGCTCTGTGCCTGTAAAGCAACAATTTCTACTTTTGGATGTACAGCACATTGATTGGACTCTGAACACAGACACATGTCAACACCTCTCCCACCAGTGTGCTGTCTGTGCTTGTCCTGTGCCAGTGTTTCTTCTCCCCATCGGAACTTGCTGCCTCGTTGGAGTACAAGTCATCGGAGACAGCTGCCCTCTGGCATTGCCCCCAAGTGCCTGTTCTACATACGAATGTAGATGGTGAGTGTTAGCAGGCTGTTTGACTGGGGAGGGGAGGGGAGGGATGGAAGCAGATCTTGATCTTATCCTCACCCACAGTCCACACATGAGCACAGATTGCTGCAGTGAGAAAGAGCAGGAACCCTGTCTCGGTTCCCCCCCCCGCCTGCCCCCAGCAGCACCTAACTTCAGGTGCTGAGGCCAATTCTAACCCCGCCTGCAGCTGGCACAGGCTGTGCTTGGAACCTGGGACGTTTCCTGCCTGTGCTGCTCAGCTCGAGACTGGAGGAGGCTGGCTTTGCTCTGAAGTAAAGTCCACGCTGTTGGGAGAGGAGTTATCGAGCTTTATCTGCCGGTTAAAGTATTAAACATCATTGGTTTTTGGTTTATTTTTTTTGACTGTCAAGCTTACTAATGGCAAAAATCATGAACTGTGTTCCAAAATAAATTGTAGGGCGGTGTAGGGCAGGCATGGGGAGCGGTGTGTGATTACTGTACACAAAAAAGGATTTTATTTTCCTTTGGGGTGGGATCAGTCAGCATACCAAGCATCTCTGGATTGTGGTTAGTAACTCAGTTCACATTCCTGGGCTCTTTCTATCCTCTCATCTATGTGTTGGGAACATCAGCGGAGCAGACTGTTCTGTCTCTGGGGGCGGGAAGTGTTGGACCTCGAATGTTTATTGTGTGCCTATGTGTATAAAATATAAACCTCATCTTTAGGGTGTGCCGGTGTGCAGTGGCGGAAGGGGGTGACACACATGGAGGTACAAGCAAAAGGCCTCCTCTTTGATTGCACAGGTTACCTCAATTCAGTTGCTGAGAACTCTCATCCCAACTAAACTTGAGGGTTGTCTTGTGAGAATGTGAAGAGGCCATTCTGCCAGTCGTACCAGCCCCACACAATACAGAGATTAAACGGGTGGGGTAGAGTCCCAGATGGAATAGATCACACCATTCATTTAACCTCTTGAAGGACAACTCTTCATCAACGCACCTTGATCCTCGGTGTATTCACACAACTTTCCAGAATGATCCGCGCATTGCCACTTTTTGCCATTTCTATCAACAGTTGCTGTCTGCTCTTTTAAGAATATAAGAATTAAGAGCAGGAGTCAGCCATTTGGCATATCAAGCCTGCTCCGCCATTCAATAAGATCATGGCTGATCTTCAACCTCAACTCCAATTTCCTGCCTGATCCCCATATCCCTTGATTCCCCTCGAGTCCAAAATTCTATCGATCTCAGCCTTGAATATACTCAACGACTGAGCATCCACAGCCCTCGGGGTAAAGAATTCCAAAGATTCCCAACCCTCTGAGTGAAAAAATTCCTCCTCATTTCCGTCCTAAATGGCCGATTTCTTATCCTGAGACTGTGCCCCCTAGTTCTAGACTCTCCAACCAGGGGGAAACAACCTCTCAGCATCCACCTTGTCAATCCCCCTCAGAATCTTATGTTTCAATGAGATCACCTCTCATTCTTCTAAACTCCAGAGAGTATCGGCCCATTCTACACAATCTCTCCTCATAGGACAATCCTCTCATCCCAGGAATCAATCTAGTGAATCTTCGTTGCACCACCTCCAAGGCAAGTATATCCTTCCTTAGATAAGGAGACCAAAACTGTGCACAGTGCTCCAGGTGTGGCCTCACCAAAGCCCAGTACCGTTGTAGCAAGACTTCCTTACTCTCGTACTCCAACACCCTTGCAATAAAGGCAAACATACCATTTGCCTTCATAATTGCTTGCTGTACCTGCATGTTAACTTTGTTTTATGACACAGTTTCTCATCATTTAAAAAATATTCTGTTTTACTGTTCTTCCTACCAAAGTGAATAACCTCACATTTCCCCACATTATACTCCATCTGCCACCTTCTTGCCCACTCACTTAACCGGTCTATATCCCTTTTTGGCTCTTAAAAGACACATGAAGTGAAGCACGGAGAGGCATTGGCATTTACAACATGGAAGGAGGCCATTCAGCGCATCATATCTGTGCCACCTCTTTGCTTGATAAATCCAAACCCAAGTGTCTGCCTTGGTTGAGTGGTAGCACTCTCACCTCTGAGTCAGAAGGTTGCGGATTCAAGGACACAAGCTCACCATATTGGCTGATGCTTCAGTGCAGTACAGAGGGAGTGCTGCACTGTCGGAGGGGCAGTACTGAGGGAGCGCTGCACTGTCGGAGGGCCAGTACAGAGGGAGCGCTGCACTGTCGGAGGGCCAGTACAGAGGGAGCGCTGCACTGTCGGAGGGCCAGTACAGAGGGAGCGCTGCACTGTTGGAGGGCCAGTACTGAGGGAGTGCTGCACTGTCGGAGGGCCAGTACAGAGGGAGCGCTGCACTGTTGGAGGGCCAGTACAGAGGGAGTGCTGCACTGTCGGAGGGCCAGTACAGAGGGAGCGCTGCACTGTTGGAGGGCCAGTACTGAGGGAGTGCTGCACTGTCGGAGGGGCAGTACTGAGGGAGTGCTGCACTGTCGGAGGGGCAGTACTGAGGGAGCGCTGCACTGTCGGAGGGCCAGTACTGAGGGAGTGCTGCACTGTCGGAGGGCCAGTACAGAGGGAGCGCTGCACTGTTGGAGGGCCAGTACTGAGGGAGTGCTGCACTGTCGGAGGGCCAGTACAGAGGGAGCGCTGCACTGTTGGAGGGGCAGTACTGAGGGAGCGCTGCACTGTTGGAGGGGCAGTACTGAGGGAGCACTGCACTGTCGGAGGGGCAGTACTGAGGGAGCGCTGCACTGTCAGAGGGCCAGTACAGAGGGAGCGCTGCACTGTTGGAGGGTCAGTACTGAGGGAGCGCTGCACTGTCGGAGGGTCAGTACTGAGGGAGCGCTGCACTGTCGGAGGGGAAGTACTGAGGGAGCGCTGCACTGTCGGAGGGGAAGTACTGAGGGAGCGATGCACTGTTGGAGGGGCAGTACTGAGGGAGCACTGCACTGTCGGAGGGGCAGTACTGAGGGAGCGCTGCACTGTCAGAGGGGCAGTACTGAGGGAGTGCTGCACTGTCGGAGGGTCAGTACTGAGGGAGCGCTGCACTGTCGGAGGGGCAGTACTGAGGGAGCACTGCACTGTCGGAGGGGCAGTACTGAGGGAGCGCTGCACTGTCGGAGGGGCAGTACTGAGGGAGCGCTGCACTGTCGGAGGGGCAGTACTGAGGGAGCGCTGCACTGTCGGAGGGGCAGTACTGAGGGAGCGCTGCACTGTCGGAGGGGCAGTACTGAGGGAGCGCTGCACTGTCGGAGATGCCATCTTTCGGCTGAGATGTTAAACTGAGGCCCTCTCAGGTGGATGTAAACAGACTATTTGAATAAGAGATGGGATGTTCTCCTGGTGTACTGGCCAGCATTTATCCTTCATGCAACGCCACCAAAAACAGATTGAACTGGTCGTTGATCTCATTGCCGTCTATGGAACCCTTGCATTGTGCAAACGAACTGTTGCATTTTTCTACATAACAACAACAACAACGACTCGCTTCAAAAATAATTCATTGACTGTAAAGCACTTTGGGACATCTTGAGGATGTAACAGGTGCTATATAAATTCATATAATTGCACAATACTGCGGATGCTGGAAATCTGAAATAACAACAGAAAATGCTGGAAATACTCAGCAGGCCAGGCAGCATCTGTGGAGAGAGAAACAGACCTGAAACGTTAACTCGGTTTCTCTCTCCACGGATGCTGCCTGGCCTGCTGAGTATTTCCAGCATTTTCTGTTGTTATTCTATATAAATTCATGTTCTTTCTTTTCTTTAGAGTGCCCTGTCCTCTCCTAGGACCATGGAATGGATAAATTTATGCACTCGGTGTCAGAATTGAGCTGCTACAGCACAGGCTAGACGCAAAATAAAGCTGCCTCTGGCCCATCCCATCAAACACTCCCGGGGCAGGTACAGCACGGGTTAGATACAGAGTAAAGCTCCCTCTACACTGTCCCATCAAACACTCCCAGGGCAGGTACAGCACGGGTTAGATACAGAGTAAAGCTCCCTCTACACTGTCCCATCAAACACTCCCAGGGCAGGTACAGCACGGGTTAGATACAGAGTAAAGCTCCCTCTACACTGTCCCATCAAACACTCCCGGGGCAGGTATAGCACGGGTTAGATACAGAGTAAAACTCCCTCTACACTGTCCCATCAAACACTCCCAGGGCAGGTACAGCATGGGTTAGATACAGTGTAAAACTCCCTCTACACTGTCCCATCAAACACTCCCAGGGCAGGTACAGCACGGGTTAGATACAGAGTAAAGCTCCCTCTACACTGTCCCATCAAACACTCCCAGGGCAGGTACAGCATGGGTTAGATACAGAGTAAAGCTCCCTCTACACTGTCCCATCAAACACTCCCAGGGCAGGTACAGCACGGGTTAGATACAGAGTAAAGCTCCCTCTACACTGTCCCATCAAACACTCCCAGGGCAGGTACAGCACGGGTTAGAGACAGAGTAAAGCTCCCTCTACACTGTCCCATCAAACACTCCCAGGGCAGGTACAGCACGGGTTAGATACAGAGTAAAGCTCCCTCTACACTGTCCCATCAAACACTCCCGGGGCAGGTATAGCGCGGGTTAGATACAGTGTAAAACTCCCTCTACACTGTCCCATCAAACACTCCCAGGGCAGGTACAGCACGGGTTAGATACAGAGTAAAGCTCCCTCTACACTGTCCCATCAAACACTCCCAGGGCAGGTACAGCACGGGTTAGATACAGAGTAAAGCTCCCTCTACACTGTCCCATCAAACACTCCCAGGGCAGGTACAGCACGGGTTAGATACAGAGTAAAGCTCCCTCTACACTGTCCCATCAAACACTCCCGGGGCAGGTATAGCACGGGTTAGATACAGTGTAAAACTCCCTCTACACTGTCCCATCAAACACTCCCAGGGCAGGTACAGCACGGGTTAGATACAGAGTAAAGCTCCCTCTACACTGTCCCATCAAATACTCCCAGGGCAGGTACAGCACGGGTTAGATACAGAGTAAAGCTCCCTCTACACTGTCCCATCAAACACTCCCAAGGCAGGTACAGCACGGGTTAGATACAGAGTAAAGCTCCCTCTACACTGTCCTATCAAACACTCCCAGGGCAGGTACAGCACGGGTTAGATACAGAGTAAAGCTCCCTCTACACTGTCCCATCAAACACTCCCAGGGCAGGTACAGCACGGGTTAGATACAGAGTAAAGCTCCCTCTACACTGTCCCATCAAACACTCCCAGGGCAGGTACAGCACGGGTTAGATACAGAGTAAAGCTCCCTCTACACTGTCCCATCAAACACTCCCAGGGCAGGTACAGCACGGGTTAGATACAGAGTAAAGCTCCCTCTACACTGTCCCATCAAACACTCCCAGGGCAGGTACAGCACGGGTTAGATACAGAGTAAAGCTCCCTCTACACTGTCCCATCAAACACTCCCGGGGCAGGTATAGCACGGGTTAGATACAGAGTAAAACTCCCTCTACACTGTCCCATCAAACACTCCCAGGGCAGGTACAGCACGGGTTAGATACAGAGTAAAGCTCCCTCTACACTGTCCCATCAAACACTCCCAGGGCAGGTACAGCACGGGTTAGATACAGAGTAAAGCTCCCTCTACACTGTCCCATCAAACACTCCCGGGGCAGGTATAGCACGGGTTAGATACAGAGTAAAGCTCCCTCTACACTGTCCCATCAAACACTCCCAGGGCAGGTACAGCATGGGTTAGATACAGTGTAAAACTCCCTCTACACTGTCCCATCAAACACTCCCAGGGCAGGTACAGCACGGGTTAGATACAGAGTAAAGCTCCCTCTACACTGTCCCATCAAACACTCCCAGGGCAGGTACAGCACGGGTTAGATACAGAGTAAAGCTCCCTCTACACTGTCCCATCAAACACTCCCAGGGCAGGTACAGCACGGGTTAGATACAGAGTAAAGCTCCCTCTACACTGTCCCATCAAACACTCCCAGGGCAGGTACAGCACGGGTTAGATACAGAGTAAAGCTCCCTCTACACTGTCCCATCAAACACTCCCAGGGCAGGTACAGCACGGGTTAGATACAGAGTAAAGCTCCCTCTACACTGTCCCATCAAACACTCCCGGGGCAGGTATAGCACGGGTTAGATACAGTGTAAAACTCCCTCTACACTGTCCCATCAAACACTCCCAGGGCAGGTACAGCACGGGTTAGATACAGAGTAAAGCTCCCTCTACACTGTCCCATCAAACACTCCCAGGGCAGGTACAGCACGGGTTAGATACAGAGTAAAGCTCCCTCTACACTGTCCCATCAAACACTCCCAGGGCAGGTACAGCACGGGTTAGATACAGAGTAAAGCTCCCTCTACACTGTCCCATCAAACACTCCCGGGGCAGGTATAGCACGGGTTAGATACAGTGTAAAACTCCCTCTACACTGTCCCATCAAACACTCCCAGGGCAGGTACAGCACGGGTTAGATACAGAGTAAAGCTCCCTCTACACTGTCCCATCAAATACTCCCAGGGCAGGTACAGCACGGGTTAGATACAGAGTAAAGCTCCCTCTACACTGTCCCATCAAACACTCCCAGGGCAGGTACAGCACGGGTTAGATACAGAGTAAAGCTCCCTCTACACTGTCCCATCAAACACTCCCAGGGCAGGTACAGCACGGGTTAGATACAGAGTAAAGCTCCCTCTACACTGTCCCATCAAATACTCCCAGGGCAGGTACAGCACGGGTTAGATACAGAGTAACACTCCCTGTACACTGTTCCATCAAACACTCCCAGGGCAGGTACAGCACGGGTTAGATCTGTAAAGCTCCCTCTACACTGTCCCATCAAACACTCCCAGGGCAGGTACAGCACGGGTTAGATCTGTAAAGCTCCCTCTACACTGTCCCATCAAACTCTCCTAGGGCAGGTACAGCACGGGTTAGATCTGCACCTACCTAATGCATCAGCTTTTCTTGAATGAAGAGTTAAGTTTGAGAACTTTCGTACCCAGTCCCAGAATGGTTGCCATTCAGAATTGGCTATATAGTTTCTCCCAAAAAATGCTGTCACTGACGTGTCAATGTCACTTCCTCCCCTGCACTGTTACTGTGGAAGCACAAAGGTGGCAGAAAGGAAAACATCTTCAAAAGATTAGGTGATGATGGAAAAGAAGTCAGATCCTCCATGCATGCACAGTGCGCCTTTGGGTGTTTACACTTGGGTTTTGCCTCAGTATTGGTCTTTTTATCTGCAGCAGTAGGGTTAAAGCCCCATTCCAACAGGATATTCTTGGCCGGTACCTATGGGTGAAGTGAGCTATCGAATCAGTGACGCCCTGGATTTAATTGAATTCTTGAGAGTTTGCAGCCGATCCCTTGATTGACAGATTGGAGGTGTTTCTGTTGCTGAGACCAAGCCCCATTTGGCGTCACTCGCACTCTGCCCGTGTTCTCGGAGAGCGAGTAGTGATTAATTTCAGCCACATGGTAATAGCCGTTTCTTTTGAACCCAAGGTCTCCCTATGATTTCATTTTTCCCCTTCCTGGTCCTCAGTGTGTTATTGAAGTGAGCTATAATTATTCTGGACTGTTTGAGTCTGAAGTTTCAAACTTCCATCAAAGAAAACGTCCTGAAGTAATTACATATTTGAAGCTGTTAAAAACTAAAATAACTGAAATTGCAGCTGACTATTGGAAATATTGGCTCTTTATTTTGTGAAAATATTACTTAATGAGATTTCAAATTCGACACTCATCATTTATGCACTGCTCCTTCCACCTAATGCTAACACAGGCCTTTCAGACTCACGCTGCTGAATACTTGGCTGAGGGTTTGATGTGTAGAATGAGTATACAGCAATTTTTGACTTGTTTGAACAAGCCATAGGACAAAGATGAGCAAAGACCATTTGTCCTATTGAAGCTGGTACCCTAACTCCCCAACAAAGCCCAACCCCCCCTGGTACCCTAACTCCCCAACAAAGCCCAACCCCCCCTGGTACCCTAACTCTCCAACAAAGCCCCAACCCCCCTGGTACCCTAACTCTCCAACAAAGCCCCAACCCCCCTGGTACCCTAACTCTCCAACAAAGCCCCAACCCCCCGGTACATTAACTCTCCCCAACAAAGCCCCAACCCCCCGGTACATTAACTCTCCCCAACAAAGCCCCAACCCCCCGGTACATTAACTCTCCCCAACAAAGCCCCAACCCCCCGGTACATTAACTCTCCCCAACAAAGCCCCAACCCCCCTGGTACATTAACTCTCCCCAACAAAGCCCAACCCCCCGGTACATTAACTCTCCCCAACAAAGCCCCAACCCCCCTGGTACATTAACTCTCCCCAACAAAGCCCAACTCCCCTGGTACATTAACTCTCCCAGTGAAGCCCCCTCTCTCTGCTACACTAATTCTCCCAGTGACGCCCCCTCTCTCTGGTACACTAATTCTCCCAGTGATGCCCCCTCTCTCTGGTACATTAACTCCCCCAGTGAAGCCCCCTCTCTCTGGTACATTAACTCTCCCAGTGAAGCCCCCCTCTCTGCTACACTAATTCTCCCAGTGAAGCCCCCCTCTCTCTGGTACATTAACTCCCCCAGTGAAGCCCCCCTCTCTCTGGTACATTAACTCCCCCAGTGAAGCCCCCTCTCTCTGGTACATTAACTCTCCCAGTGAAGCCCCCCTCTCTGCTACACTAATTCTCCCAGTGAAGCCCCCCTCTCTCTGGTACATTAACTCCCCCAGTGAAGCCCCCCTCTCTCTGGTACACTAATTCTCCCAGTGACGCCCCCTCTCTCTGGTACATTAACTCCCCCAGTGAAGCCCCCTCTCTCTGGTACATTAACTCCCCCAGTGAAGCCCCCCTCTCTCTGGTACATTAACTCCCCCAGTGAAGCCCCCCTCTCTCTGGTACATTAACTCCCCCAGTGAAGCCCCCCTCTCTCTGGTACATTAACTCCCCCAGTGAAGCCCCCCTCTCTCTGGTACATTAACTCTCCCATTGTGTCTTTCCAATTGTATTTTGAACAACCCCAATTGGTCTTGTCTCTGCCTGGCAGATCATTGCAAACATTGCTCTCTAAAGAAGTTTTCCTGGTATCAGTTCTAAATTTATTTTTCACTCAGTTTCCTTTGTTTCTGTTTTCCTGGTTTGCTTTGAGGTAGCAATTTGGGCTTTTTTTTATCTCTACCATTTAATATTCTGCAGGTTGGTGAAGTCCTTCTCCCTTTAACCACCATCTTTCCTGACTGCAGAACTTAATCTTCTCTGTCAAGGAATTGGCCTCTGCAGCGTTCCCATCTAGATGTGTGTTTACTGTTTGAAGAATCATCAAGCACGGTCTAGTGATTTTATATTTTATTATTGTGATGCTATTGTTTTAAAAGCTTTACAAAGACTGGATAGTGCAATGGGCTAACACCCCTTCCTAGTCTATTAGATTAGAATCCTAGTATCTTGAATGCTGACTTGGCTGAGATCTGCTAACTGAGCACAGCTGGGAAATGGTGCACTATCCCTCCTTGACCTCTGTAACATTTGGTATGGTTGATCAGTGCCTCTTCTACGTTGTCCAGCTCTACGGGAACTGTCCTTGCCTGGTACCAGTTTGAGCACAGTGAGCACATCCCCAAAATGGCTCCTCTCCCTGTTTCCACACTTACCATGGAATACCCCAAGGATCTTTCCTTGATCCCCTCCCATTCCTCATCTACATGCTGCCCCATCTATCAGGCAGGAGTGGGTTACATATCTTAGCTGATGACACTTGGCTCAACCTCGCCACTCTTCCCTTGACCCCACGACCACCTCTTGTGCTGTCAGACTGTCTGAAGGACATCAAGTCACAGATGAGTAAAAACATTCTCCAACTCCCTATCAGGAAAACTGAAGCCATTGTTCTCAGCACCCGTCATAAACTCCTGCCACTGACGTTATTCTGCTCCACGGACACTCGCTTGGACTGAGCCAGACTGCGCAAAGCCTTGTGTCCTGCCCCACCCAGAGCTGAGCTTGAAGCCCCAAATCCTTTCCATCACCAAGACCACTTACTTCCACCTCCGCACCATTGCCCATCTCAAACCCTACTGAAGCCCCTCTGCTGCTGAAACTTTTGCCACCTCTAGACTTGATTGCTCCAATGCTCTCCTCTCGGCCTTTCATCATCCACCCTCCATAAACTCCAACTTATCCAAAAGCTCAGCTGCTTGTATCCTAAGTCAAGCTCATCCGTCACTCCCAACCTCACTGACCTACTCTGCCATTGGTTCCCCTGTGTATTCAATTGAAAATCCTTGTCATTGTCCCTTTCAGGCCTCATTCCTCCCATAATTGCAACTTCCTCCAGCCTTTGGTCCTGTGTCTCCAGTCTTGGCCCAGTCTCTGGAATCCCCTCTATAGGATCCTCCACCTCTACACTTCTCTCTCCACCTTTAAGAAATCTTTTCAAAACTCATCTTTTTGACCAATCTTTTGGCCATCCCTCCTGATCTCCTGCTTCCCCCCCCCCCCCACCCCACTATCCCAGCCCCCATCTCCCCTGGGTTTGGTGTTTGTACCTTTCATGGATTTTCCAACCCCCATGAAACATTTTGGGACTTTTTCTACTTTTAAAGGCGCTATATAAATGTGAGTTGTATTATTCAGTGTTGTGCTGTATTTTAATGTAGTACAAGGTGACGGTTAATGTCAGTCCTGTGTAGCTGTGCCCTTTTTGTCTGTAAATATTTTTGAAGCAACTAAGCAAACAGTGGACTCTGAGTTCTCGCTGATTGGAGCAGTATTTTGGTTGCTGACCTCAGTCTGCTACCCTATAAGTGGGCAGAATGCCTGGGACACACTGTGATTGCCAGCGGTGCCGTTGACTCTGTGTGTTTTGGCCTTTAGATATTGAGGGTGGAAGGTCAATGGGAAACAGGTACAGGCTTTGGTGGCTTTTGGTTTCTTCATTCTGACGATGTGCAGTCCAGGGCTGAGAGCTCGGCTCCTTGGTTATGGGGCAGGGGTGGGGTCGCTGGTGGGGGGGTGGGGTCGGGGTGGGGGGGTCAGGGGGTGGGGGGGGGGGGTCGGGGGGTGGGGTCGCGGTGGGGGGTGGTGGGGTCGGGGGGGGATGGTGGGGTTGGGGGGGTGCGGTTGGGATGGGGGGATTGGGGGGTTCGTCGGGGGTGGGGTCGGGGGGTGGTGGGTGGGTGGGGGGGTCGGGGTGGGTGTGGGGGGGTGGGGGGGGCTGTTGGGGTCGGGGTGGGAGGTCGGGGTGGTGGGGTCGGGGTGGGGTGGTGGGGCTGAACATAAACCTTCGTCAACGTGGTCCTTCTTCCTGGGTTGGATTCCACGGGTGCAGGCAACATCTCCAGTATCTCAACCAAATGTCCATTCTTCACTCGGGCTAGTGCTCCTCCTTCTCACCTTGGCTTGGCTGTGGTCAGCACAGACCTGGAATCTACTCCTGGACCATGCTGGGCTGCATTGTTCAATTTCACCTCATCTGGTTAGACCTCATTTGAAGCACTGCGTTCAGTTCTGGGCCCCGCACCTCAGGAAGAATATATTGGCCTTGGAGGGGGTGCGCGCAGATTCACCAGAGTGATACCGGGGGCTAGAAGGGTTAAATTATGAGGCCAGGTTGCATCGACTAGGCTTGTATTCCTTTGAGTTTAGAAGATTAACAGATGATCTAGTTGAAGTGCTTAAGATTAAAGGATTTGAGAGGGTAGATAGAGAGAAACGATTTCCTTTGGTAGGGAAGTTCACAACAAGGGGGCAGAACCTTAAAATTAGAACTAGGCAGTTTAAGGGTGATGTCGGAAAGCACTTCTTCGTAAAAAGGGTCGTGGAAATCTGGAACTCTCTTCCCCCAAATGTTGTTGAGGCTGGGGAGCAATTGAAAATTTCAAAACTAAGATCGATAGATTTTTGTTAGGCAAGGGGTATTAAGGGTTATGGAACCAAGGCGGGGAGATGGAGTTAAGATAGAGATCAGCCATGATCTAACTGAATGGCGGCACAGGCTCGAGGGGCTGAGTGGCCTCCTCCTGTTCCTATGTTACTGTTACCTACAGAATTGCCACCCTCTTTATTTTTTTCTCTTGACCTCTCGGGCTGTCCCCATGTGATGCACCCTCCCCTGTGACCAGGCCACATGGCCATCCTGCGCTCTGGCTCCTGCCAACACATTTATACCAAGCCCTCAGGAGACGTGTGACACTGATTTATTTTAGTCTGTTATTTGGCACTTCCCAATGATGCGTGGCTTGGTTCAGAGAATTCACCAGGTGGAGACTCACTGGTGTCACTGTGCCATGCCTCTCTCACACGTGCTCCAACACACTGCCCACCACACCAGATCGGGACTTCTCCCTGCTCTTGTCTCATTCCTGTTCCCTACCCATACCTCCTCGTTCTCTAGTCTCCATAATCCAAGGCTGTTTTGACTGGCTGTGCTGGACTGTTACGGGACAGCCTTAGGAATCAGGCAGTGGGGAAAGATTGCTTCTAATTCAGCTTGCTTGAACTTGCCCAAGAGCCGTTTGTCAGTCCTGGTAGAGAAATCCATTAATAACGGGACAATCTGTACCGTAGAAACTAATCTACAGATTGACCAGGGATCCCGCTCCTGATTGCTGTCTTGTGACCCTCTTCTGGAAAGTGCATCATTGTAGATAAATACTGTGATTCCCTAGCTCCCCACACAGCCTAACTGCAGAAACTGTCGGAGCTCACACATGAAGAATAGCTAGACGTGCGAGGTATGAGAAGGGGATGTTCCTATAGAGTTAGTGCCTTTTGAAAGGGAGCAAAGAAATCTGTGAGGGGAAGAGGGGCGGGGGAAAGGTAGCTCCCCTCCCCCAGGCTGCTCGTGAATGGAATTTTCCAGTCTTGTTCCCGTGGCATTGCCTGGTAACCAGTGCAAATAGCTGGTTCCGGGACAAGCTTCCTTTGGGAGTCTCCTGTCTCACCAGTAACAGCTGAGCTGCTATGTGGCTGCCAAAGTCACTGTTGATGGTTTTGAGTCTGGTGGTTTTCACTTGCACCTAGTTTAATTTTTCACACAGTGAAATCGTAGCCTCCATTTTGGTTTATAACTTTCAGCATTTTACATTGGAAAACTTGTGTGGTGATGACACCCAGCTCGACCTCCCCACCACCTCTCTCAACCTCTCCACTACCTCTGTGTTGTCACACTGCTTGTCTGACAACTGGTCTTGGATGAGCCAAAATTTCCTCCGATTACTCGCTGGAAGACTGAAGCCATTGTCTTCGGCCCCCACCACAAACTCCATTCCCTCGCCACCGATTCATCCCTCTCTCTGGCCACTGTCTGAGGCTGAACCAGACTGTTCACAACCTTGTCGTCCTATTTAACCCTGAGCTGAGCTTCCGACCCCATGTCCTCTCCATCACCAAGACTGCCTACTTCCACCTCTGTAACATTGCCAGTCTCCGCCCCTGCCTCAGCTCATCTGCTGCTCAAACCCTCATCCATGCTTTTGTTGCTTCCAGACTCGACTATTTCTGGCCTCCTATGTATCCCTGATTTTCATCGCTCCACCATTGGCGGCCGTGCCTTCAGCTGCCTAGGCCCTAAGCTCTGGAATTCTCTCCCTAAACTCTCCACCTCTCTCCTTTCAGACGCTCCTTAAAACCGACCTCTTTGACCAAGCTTTGGTCAGCTGTCCTAATATCTCCTTGTGTGGCTCTGTCAAATTTTACGCTCCTGTGAAGTGCCTGGGGACGTTTTACTACGTTAAAGGCGCTATATAAATGCAGCTGTTATTGCCTTCAGCCTAGGTTTAGTGATAGGCCACCACAATTTAAATGGGAACACTTTTTACAGACAGGAACATGTGCATAATATGAGATGCACATTCTGCGTATTTGAAGTTTAATCCAAGGAAGTGAATCCTAAAGGAATCTCCCCTCCTCTCCCCCCCCCCCCCCCCTTTCTGGGTTGGTCAAGCTGAGGAATGGGTCAATTAAATAGGAAGGACTTGCAGCTGCCTCGAAATGGAGCAAGAAACTACAAAAGGATGGAAGTATGCCCTTGGATGTTAGTCACAAGCTGGCAAAATTCTTTGTGTGTCACCCTCCCTGGACTGCTGGTGATTGGCATTTTCCAGCCTTGTTCTTTAATAACCATTTGAAAAGGCCGGTTCCAGGATAAACTTCCTTTGGGAGTTTATTATTGCCAAAACTTAATCTTGTTCTCACTCACTGTCCACACATCTACTTTCCAGCAGGTGTCATTGTGTAGCCTTCTGAATGAAGAACGCTGCCTGACCTCTTTCTCCCCACACCCGCCACCCCAGTTTAAGGATGCTGTTCAATTTTAGGGCCCCTGTCCCTGCCCTGCCTGAGTTCAGCTAAACTCTGCACAGATCAGGAACCGAAGCTCGGCCCATCCTGGCTCAGTACCACACCAAACAGTGGGGCTTGTACAAAATGAGAGAGGGAGGGAGTTACCTATCTGCAAGATCTGGTCGTTCCATTCAACAGATTCAAAATACAAGGACGGGACGGGATACAAATGAACTCCAGGATTTCCCATTTGATTTTTCTATCATGTAAACTGTGGCCATAAAAACCAACAAAATACAGATATGCATTCGGAACATAGGAACAGGAGTAGGCCAGACAGCTCCTCAAGCCTGTTCCGTGAGATCATGGCTGATCTGCGACCTAACTCCGTAAACCCATTTTACCCATATCCCTTAATACTTTTCGTTAACAGAAATCTATCTCAGATTTAACAATTTAGGGCGGTGGAAGCAAATTCAATAGCAACTTTCAAAAGGGAATTGGATAAAAACTTGAAGGAGAAAAAATTGCAGGGATATGGGGAATGAGCAGGAGAGTGGGACTAACTGGATTGCTCTTCGAAAGAGCTGGCACAGACTTGATGGGCTGAATGGACTCCTTCTGTGCTGTATTATTCTATGATTCTATGAAATTAACAATTGATCTAGCATAAACTGCCGTTTGCAGAAGAAAGTTCCGAACTTCTACCACCCTTTGTGTGTGGAACTGGTCCTAACTTCACTCCTGAAAGGCCTGGCTCTAATTTTTAGACTCTGCCCCCTAGTCCTTGGCTCCCCAACCAGCGGAAATAGTTTCTCTCTATCTACCCTATCAGTTCCTCTTATTGTCCAGTGCTTGTGCATTGAATTTTATTTATCTGCAACCATTTTGGTCTTTTTTCCGGTGCAGTAAAGTTCAAAATGGTTGTTTCGGAAGAGGTTTTAAAAAAATAACATTTTGTGATTGCCTTCTTGCTGCAGCGTAATCCTGTCATTAATATCTGCACCAACCAGTCAATTAAGAGATTAGTTTTCACTTCCCAGCAAGAATGCGGTTGTGTTGTGGGCCAGCATTCCCACCCCTCCAGTCTGTCACTCCGAGTTTGGCTGCACCTGAAGGTTGTTGACAGCAGGGTGTAGCCTCTCGCACACTCACGCTCCATCACCGCTGGGACGTGAGGTAGCAAACATTCAGTGTGGTCGTCTGATGGTTATTTTAGTGAGGAGACACCCAACAACAGATAATTTACCACTCTCTCAAAGTGACTCAGTAACGTAACCAGCTTGTCTCTGAGGGAAACCACATCCAGAGCTTAAATACATCTCACTGCCCCACCCTGCTTGTGGCACCTGTACACCATTTCATGAATGCCCTTCAAACCATTGCAATCCTTCCACAAAACAACTCAGCGTGTGCAGGTGCACCTGTGTTCTGTTTGCTGAGGTTACTCACTAACTTGTTTTGTTAAGGGCCACGGTCTCAGCTTGCACCTACCTCCCCTATCCTTCTCCTCCCATTCTCCCCCACCCACCCCTTCCCCTCCTCCTGCTCAGCTTCTCACTTCCTCACTCATGCCCCTTCCCCCCATCTCACCTCATAGTCATAGTCTAAGGATAAGGGGTAAGCCACTTAGGACTGAAATGAGGAGGAATTTCTTCACCCAGAGAGTGGTGAACCTGTGGGAATTCTCTGCCACAGAGGGCGGTGGAGGCCAGTTCATTAAGTATATTCAAGAAAGAGTTGGATATATTTCTTAAGGCTAAAGGGATCAAGGGATATGGGGAGAAGGCAGGGACCGGGTACTGAGTTTGGATGATCAGCCATGATCTCATTGAATGGCGGAGCAGGCTCGAAGGGCCGAATGGCCTACTCCTGCTCCTATCTTCGATGTATCTATGTATCACCCACCCCCTTCACGTCCTCACCCTTGCTCACCCCTTCCCCCTCCTCGCCCGCCCCCCCAATCCCCCTCCTCGCCCGCCCCCCCAATCCCCCTCCTCGCCCGCCCCCCCAATCCCCCCTCCTCGCCCGCCCCCCCAATCCCCCTCCTCGCCCGCCCCCCCAATCCCCCTCCTCGCCCGCCCCCCCAATCCCCCTCCTCGCCCCGCCCCCCCCAATCCCCCTCCTCGCCCGCCCCCCCAATCCCCCTCCTCGCCCGCCCCCCCATCCCCCTCCTCGCCCGCCCCCCCATCCCCCTCCTCGCCCGCCCCCCCATCCCCCTCCTCGCCCGCCCCCCCATCCCCCTCCTCGCCCGCCCCCCCATCCCCCTCCTCGCCCGCCCCCCCATCCCCTCCTCGCCCGCCCCCCCATCCCCCTCCTCGCCCCGCCCCCCCATCCCCCTCCTCGCCCGCCCCCCAATCCCCCTCCTCGCCCGCCTCCCCAATCCCCCGCCCCCCCAATCCCCCTCCTCGCCCGCCCCCCCCCAATCCCCCTCCTCGCCCGCCCCCCCCCAATCCCCCTCCTCGCCCGCCCCCCCCCAATCCCCTCCGCGCCCGCCCCCCCAATCCCCCTCCGCGCCCGCCCCCCCAATCCCCCTCCTCGCCCGCCCCCCCAATCCCCCTCCTCGCCCGCCCCCCCCATCCCCCTCCTCGCCCGCCCCCCCATCCCCCTCCTCGCCCGCCCCCCCATCCCCCCTCCTCGCCCGCCCCCCATCCCCCTCCTCGCCCGCCCCCTCCATCCCCCTCCTCGCCCGCCCCCCCATCCCCCTCCTCGCCCGCCCCCCCATCCCCCCTCCTCGCCCGCCCCCCCATCCCCCTCCTCGCCCGCCCCCCCATCCCCCTCCTCGCCCGCCCCCCCATCCCCCTCCTCGCCCGCCCCCCCATCCCCCTCCTCGCCCGCCCCCCAATCCCCTCCTCGCCCGCCCCCCCAATCCCCTCCTCGCCCGCCCCCCCCCAATCCCCCTCCTCGCCCGCCCCCCCCAATCCCCCTCCTCGCCCGCCCCCCCAATCCCCCTCCTCGCCCGCCCCCCCAATCCCCCTCCTCGCCCCGCGCCCCCCCAATCCCCCTCCTCGCCCGCCCCCCCAATCCCCCTCCTCGCCCGCGCCCCCAATCCCCCTCCTCGCCCGCCCCCCCAATCCCCCTCCTCGCCCGCCCCCCCAATCCCCCTCCTCGCCCGCCCCCCCAATCCCCCTCCTCGCCCGCCCCCCCAATCCCCCTCCTCGCCCGCCCCCCCAATCCCCCTCCTCGCCCGCCCCCATCCCCCTCCTCGCCCGCCCCCCCATCCCCCTCCTCGCCCGCCCCCCCCATCCCCCTCCTCGCCCCGCCCCCCAATCCCCCTCCTCGCCCGCCCCCCAATCCCCCTCCTCGCCCGCCTCCCCAATCCCCGCCCCCCCAATCCCCCTCCTCGCCCGCCCCCCCCAATCCCCCTCCGCGCCCGCCCCCCCCAATCCCCCTCCGCGCCCGCCCCCCCAATCCCCCTCCTCGCCCGCCCCCACCAATCCCCCTCCTCGCCCGCCCCCCCAATCCCCCTCCTCGCCCGCCCCCCCCATCCCCCCCTCGCCCGCCCCCCAATCCCCTCCTCGCCCGCTCCCCCAATCCCCCTCCTCGCCCGCCCCCCCCAATCCCCCTCCTCGCCCGCCCCCCCAATCCCCCTCCTCGCCCGCCCCCCCAATCCCCCTCCTCGCCCGCCCCCCCAATCCCCCCTCCTCGCCCGCCCCCCCAATCCCCCTCCTCGCCCGCCCCCCAATCCCCCTCCTCGCCCGCCCCTTCCATCCCCCTTTCCTCGCCCGCCCCTTTTCCCCCCCCCCCTCCTCCTCGCCCGCCCCTTCCCCCCCTCCTCGCCCGCCCCTTCCCCCCCTCCTCGCCGGCCCCTTCCCCCCCTCTCGCCGCCCCTTCCTCCCCTCCTCGCCGGCCCCTTCCCCCCCTCCTCGCCCGCCCTTTCCCCCCCTCCTCGCCCGCCCTTCCCCCCCCTCCTCGCCCACCCCTTCCCCCCCTCACCCACTCATTCCCCTCCCCTCCTCGCCCACTCACCCTTTTCACTCTTCACCCACCCCCCTCATATCCCTCACTCCCTTCCCCCTCCTCGCCCACCCCTCTTCCCCTCACCCCTTCCCCCTCCTCGCCCACCCATTCCCCTCCCCCTCCTCACCCACCCATTCCCCTCCCCCTCCTCACCCACCCATTCCCCACCCCTCCTCACCCACCCCCCCTTCCCCCTCCTCACCCACCTCCTTCCCCTCTCCCCCTCTGCTTCACTCTATCTGTAAATGTATGTCCTGACTCCAGTAACTTCCCAGAGCTGCTCGGCAGTAGATGGAGGCCCAGAGCCCCAGTGCTGCCAGTTTGTATATTGGGTGAACGTTTGTCGTACCAGGTTATGTTCTTCCATTTGTGTGTTGCTTCTAATTCCAGGCCTTTCTCCTGTGTCTTTTAGCTGGAGACAGATGTTCCTCAAGTTTCAATACAGGTGTTTCAGTTAGGCTGGGACAGACCCACCTCCAAAGCACTGCTCTCCAGCAAGACAAACGCCTTGCATTTATATAGCTCCTTTAATGCTTCACCGTGTTGTTACTGTTGTGCAGGCAAACACGGCGACGAATTAGTTTTACTGGTGTTTGAGGGACAGATGTTGGCCAGGACACCAGGAGAATTCGCCATCTCTTCTTCAAATAGTGTCCTTGGGATCTCTTATGTCCACCTGAACAGACATACAGTGCCTCGGTTTACTTGGCTCGTCTCCCTCAGTGCAGCTCTGAAGTGTCAGCATGGATTACGTGCTCAAGGCCATGGAGTGGGGCTTGAATCCATAACCTTTTGACTCAGGGGTGTGTGCGACCCACTGAGCCATGGCTGACACCTACAAGAGAAAACAATTCTAAGTCTATAGTCAGTTAGGCTGTGAAGAGAGAAACGAGGAGGAGAGCAGAATATGCTGTTACTTGGCCGCCCACTCCGACCCATGTTACTAGCACCGTTTGCAACACCTCGGGGTGTGTGGTGTGTGTGCTGTCTGTGTGTAAATATAACCATCCTACTTCTTCCGTTGTATAATTCTTTCATGACTTTGACCTGCATGCAGAGTTTAAAGAACGGGCGGAGGTCGCTCAATCAGGACCCAAGGAGTCATGAGCTGCAAAAGTGAAGTTCAAGACGTTTTTGCAAATTCTCTGTCCAGCTACATTTCGGTATCTTAACTCCCTCCTACTTGCATCTTTTTATAAACTATCACAGCACACTTGAGATTACAGGATGAACCCAATGCTGCTTGAAGTCAGCCTTTCTGCACCAGAATTTCTGAGCATCTGTTTCCCTTCTAATTTCCTGTGCTCTTCTGCCGAAGATACTGTCAGCCTTGGCTCAGTGGTAGCTCCCCTACCTCTGACTCAGAAGGTTGTTGGTTCAAGGCCACTATGGTCTTGAGCACATAATCTATGCTGACACTCTAGTGTAATACTGAGGGAGTGCTGCACTGCCGGAGGAGAACCGAGGCCCCGTCTGCCAATTCAGGTGAACATGGCGCTATTTGAAAAAGAGTAGGAAGTTCTCCCGAAGTCCTAGCCAACATTCCCCCCTCAACAACACAGCCCAAAATAGATTAACTAGTCACTCATTTCATTTGCCACTTGTGGCACCTTGCTGTGTGCCAATTGGCTGCTGTGTTTGCCTGTCAAACAGTGACTGCACTTCACAAAGTAATTCGTTGATTGGGTGTCATTGGAATCTCCTGAGAATGTGATAAGGGCTCGTGTGAATGCAAACTTTGCTTTCTGGTTCCACAGGTGCTGGGTGTCCGCCAGTGCCTTGGCCAAGTGGTCAACACTCCTCCCTTCTCGCCCACTCCCAGCCCCCCAGCCATAGCAAGGAAACGAGTGCAATATTAGCTGGTGTGAAGCGAGACTAGAGATGGAAAGAAATGAAGCTTGTCCATGGAGTGATGAATCGGTGGAACAGACGCCCGGTTAATGCTGTGCCGATTAACTGCTTTAGAAAAGAAGAGGATAAATAACTCACTGGGAATAGGATTGGAGGTCTCGGGAATAAACAGATCAAGATGACCCAGAATGGACTGTGATAATCAAATGCAGAGCAGGATTAGCAAGTACTTAATTATTGGGTGTTGCCCTTTTCAGTTTTTACTCTTTTTTTTCTTTGTGGCTGAGCCCTTCCTGCTCAGGTCATCTGTTTTTCCCGTTTGTTCCCACACAGTTTTTTTTGATGTTTTGAAAACCCTGACCTGTCCATTTATTTTCCATGGATTTGCTCTGCTCCTGGACTCTCAGTCTACTCCCTCCCCCCCACCCCCACTTTTATCCCCCTCCAAGCTAACATTTCTCCTGCAACTACATTAACTCTTCATTTATCTCATCTGCTGTTTGTGGGAGCTTGCTGTGCTCATTGACTGGCTTGTTTACCTATATTTAAACACTATCAACACTTCAAAAGTACTTCATTATCTGTGAAGTGCTTTGGAACACCTTGAGGATCTGATAGCACACTATATAAATGGAAGTTCCTTCATTCTTTCTTCTTTCATTCTCCCTGTCCTGCCCATCCTTCGGAACCAAGGATGACTTGCTTCCACATTAAAAATGAGTTCTCAGGTGACTGATGAGTCCAATGCGGGACCTACAGTCTCTGTCACAGGTGGGGCAGACAGTGGTTGAAGGGGCGGGTGGGTGGGGTGCTTGGGTTGACGTGCGCTCCTTCCGCTGTTTGCGCTTGGCTTCTGCTTGCTCCCGGCGAAGAGACTCGAGGTGTTCAGCGCCTTCCCGGATGCTTCTCCTCCGCTTTGTGCGGTCTTGGGCCAGGGATTCCCAGGTGTCGGTGGGGATGTTGCACTTTTTCAAGGAGGCTTTGAGGGTGTCCTCGAAGCGTTTCCTCTGCCCACCTGGGGCTCTCTTGCCGTGCCGGAGCTCCGAGTAGAGCACTTGTTTTGGGAGTCTCATATCCTTGTTAAGGAGTCCCACTGCAACAGTATTACCTTTTCCACACCCACAGGGAATGAATGCTATGCTTAGAATTAATTCAATTTCTGACTCTTTCCACCTTGTTGAAAGATGCAAAATAAACTAAGTAAGTTCTGGGATCTTTTTTAGACAAACAAAAACCGAAACCACGGTGCTGTGTGTGTTAAACCCTGCTCGCTGAGTTGCTGGGTCAATGAAATGCCATATCAAGAAAGGGAGCTGGTCAAAGATGAACGTACAGGCCATGAGGTTAGATGGTTGTCCTGGAGTTTCAGGGCCAGGGAGAAGGGTGGGAATGTACAGGATTGGAAGAGTCCATTTTGGTCTATCTGGTTAGTCCCAAAGATGGGAAAATCCCCGACACTACTTGCTCCCCTACCTGTCAATCACCTTCTCTGCCAAATACCTATCCCGCTCCCATTTGAGTGTGCTGACTTATCTGCCTCCACATTCACCACCCTCTGCATAAAGTAGTTAAATTCTCGGTCCATAATTCCTTTTCTCCATTTCCTTCCCTGCTCAAAAAAAACACCCTGAACTCCTCCATACTCTCAAACTACGATCCCATATTAAACCTCTCTTTATACTGCGAGGTCTTTGAACATGTCATGACTATCGGGCTCTAGGCTTCACCTTTCCCAATTCTCTGTTCAAATTTCTCCAGTCCAGCTTCCACTTTGCCTAAAACATTCAGACCAAGGTGGAGTAGAGTCCATGATAGGGGGGAGTGTACATGGGCTGTGGGAGGAGATTAAATGGGTGGGTAGAGTCCATGATAGGGGAGAGTGTACATGGGCTGTGGGAGGAGATTAAATGGGTGGGTAGAGTCCATGATAGGGGAGAGTGTACATGGGCTGTAGGAGGAGATTCAATGGGTGAGTAGAGTCCGTGATAGGGGAGAGTGTACATGGGCTGTGGGAGGAGATTGAATGGGTGGGTAGAGTCCATGATAGGGGAGAGTGTACATGGGCTGTGGGAGGAGATTCAATGGGTGGGTAGAGTCCATGATAGGGGAGAGTGTACCTGGGCTGTGGGAGGAGATTCAATGGGTGGGTAGAGTCCATGATGGGGGAGAGCGTACATGGGCTGAGGGAGGAGATTCAATGGGTGGGTAGAGTCCGTGATGGGGGAGAGTGTACATGGGCTGTGGGAGGAGATTCAATGGGTGGGTAGAGTCTGATAGGGGAGAGTGTACATGGGCTGTGGGAGGAGATTCAATGGGTGGGTAGAGTCCATGATAGGAGAGAGTGTACATGGGCTGTGGGAGGAGATTCAATGGGTGGGTAGAGTCCGTGATAGGGGAGAGTGTACATGGGCTGTGGGAGGAGTGGAGTTGATGGGCTGAATGACAATTTCTCGTTCTGTACTCCCCTTTCTTTAGTCACAAAATCATTTAAGATTCTTTATTCACTTGATAAGAGCTACAAGTTCAGCCCCTCCGTTCCGTGTTCGAGTGGGGAGATTCCTTAAGTTCCTCGTGTGACCTGGGAATTTTTCCTTGTGATATTTAAAAATGGGGGAACTTGAATGGTTTTTTTTATTTTGGGCTGTGATCCTGAGCAGAAGTCAGCTGAATGCTGGTGTTTGTGACTGACTTTCAATATGCTTGCTGCACAGATTTAGTTTCAGGGTTCCTCCCCCTTGCTTTGTTAATTTCTCACCCCCCCACCAGCTGCTTGACTGAGGAAGTTGTAATTTCCTGATGAATGTGAAACTGAAACTTGTAAGAGTGGTGTTGAGAATGGCCAGGGGAGGGACTATCTCCATTGGGTCACGGCGCATCAGTCTGTCCTCTTCAGATCAGTGTGTGTGGGTGAAGTAGCAAAGGCAATTTGATTTTTGTGAAGACGCATGAGAGAGAATGAAACATTCGGGAATAAAGACCCTGTACGTACGTCTTTGTAAAGGTATTTAAAACTCTTGATACTTTTTATTTAATTAAATGGGTGACACAGCCTGAAAGGGTGGTGGAACTGCTGGGACCAATATCCTTGCCGGGAGGTTTGCTAGTACTGTTGGGGAGGGTTTAAACTAATTTGGCAGGGGGGTGGGCACCCAGATGTAGCATTAGAAGGGAGAAACAAAGTGCACCAAGGATTGGGAGAGACAGATACCACTAGAATAAGAAATAGTACGGTATTAGGTGGGGTCAGACTTAAGAGAATACAAGAAGGTCTAAGATAAGTTTACAGTGCATGTGTGTAAACGCACAAAGTGTGGTAAATAAGGTCGGTGAGCTGCAGGCTCCTGGATATATGGGGAGAGAAATTCGGTATCGCCCCAATTGGGACACAATTATCGGCTGGGCGCAAAGTTTAGCGCCTGGCGTTAATAATCACCTCCGACTGCAAACTTAGCTTCTATCGCCCCTGGAGGTGATTGGAGCGCTAAATCAGGCGCTACACACCTCTCTTAAGGCGCCAACGCCGAGGAGCGAGGTGCTACCTCAGAGCGCTGGTGAAGCTCGTGATGCCAGTCAGCAATGGAACACAGACACACTGGCGCCAGCCAGTTCTTAAAGGGGAGTGTCGATCTTGCTCTCCATCCACACCCTGCTCATTGCAGCCTTGAGTCTCGGCCTGGAGAGACCTGTACATCAAATCTGCTGGAAAGAACAATGGAGAGGCCCAGGGAAAGAGCTCAGAGTGCAGCCCCCACAGTCTCTTCTAAATCGATGCAAGGAAGGTCAAATCAAAATGAACCTGCAAAGTGCTGCTCAGTACCCAAAACTCCTTCATACAGCATTGAATCTTTCCAGAAGTCTCTCTCTCTCTCTCACAAAGTGTGGTGCAAAAATGTCGCAGACAAAAAAAGGCAGGAAGTGGTCGCCTTTAAATAGTGCTCCCCCAGTCCCTTCCCGACTGCAAAACGCTCCCCTCAACCTGTCGTTGCTAGCGGCAGGCAGAAAGGCAGGGGGCGCCACTCAATATCCGGTCCGGGGTGCTGCCGGGGCGTTGCACGCTTGACTGACGTCACGATCTGTGGGCGCAGGGGATCGTGGCGGTAGTGTTTAGCGCCGCCGCAAAATGACTGGTCAATTTTGCGAGCGGTGCAAACATCGCCACGCCCTCTTAGGCGCTAACGGGAGGCATAAAGCAACCGAATTTTTCCCCCATGGTGTTCAGGAAAGATAGGAGGTGGGTGGCAGTATTGGTTTAAGGAGAATGTTACAGTGCTGGAAAGAGAGGATGTCCTGGGGGGGTCAAGGACAGAATCAATTGGGTTAGAGTTGAGAAATAATAGAGGTGCTATGACACTACTAGGTGTATTCTATAGACCACCAACTGGTGGGAAGGATATAGAGGAGCAAATTTGCAGCAAAATTAGAGGTGGAGGAACTACAGAATAATGATAATGGGGGATTTCAACTATCCTAATATAGACTGGGATCGCAATAGAGAAAAGAGCAGAGAGGGGGAGGAATTTCTGAAGTGTGTTCAGGAGAACTTTCTTGATCAGTACATTTCCGGCCCAATGAGGAAGGAGGCATTGCTGGATCTGGTTCTGGGGAATGAGGTGGGGCAAGTGAAGCAAGTGTCAGTAGGGGAACATTTAGGGAACAGTGATCACAGTATCATAAGGTTGAGACTAGCTATGGAAAAGGACAGGGAGCAATCTAGAGTAAAAATACTTAATTGGAGGAAGGCCAATTTCAGTAGGTTGAGAACTGATCTGGCCCGGGTAAACTGGCAGGCAAAACTGTAATCAAACAATGGGCTGCCTTTAAACGGATGTTTTGGGTACAGTCGAGGTACATTCCCGCGAGGGGGAAAGGTAGGGCAACAAAAACCAGAGCTCCTTGGATGACGAAAGGGATAGAGTAAGATGAAGCAGAAAAAGAGCGCGTATGATAGATGTCAGGTTGAGAATACAAGTGAGAATCAGGCTGAATATAGAAAGTTCAGAGGGGAAGTGAAAAAAAAAAATAAGAGGGACGAAAAGAGAGTATGAGAATAGATAGGCAGCTAACATAAAAGGGAATTCAAAACTCTTCCATAGGCACATAAATAATAAATGGGTAGTAAGAGGAGGGGTGGGGCTGATTAGGGACCAAACAAGAGACCTACGCATGGAGGCAGAGGGCATGGCTGAGGTACTAAATGAGTACTTTGCATCTGTCGTTACCAAGGAAGAAGATACTGCCAAAGTCACAGTGAAAGAGGAGGCAGTTGAGATAGTGGATGGGATAAAAATTGATAGAGGAGGTACTAGAAAGGCTGTCTGTACTTAAAGTCACCAGGACCAGATGGGTTGCATCCTAGGATGCTGAGGGAAGTTAAGGAGGAAATCACGGAGGTACTGGCCATAATCTTCCAATCGTCCTTAGATACAAGAGTGGTGCCAGAGGACTGGAGAATTGCAAAAGTTACACCCTTGTTCAAAATAGGGTGTACGGATAAACCCAGCAACTACAGGCCAGTCAGTTTAACCTCTGTAGTGGGGAAGCTTTTAGAAACGATAAACCGGGACAAAATTAACAGTCACTTGGACAAGTGTGGATTAATTAAAGAAAGCCAGCACGGTTTTGTTAAAGGCAAATCGTGCTTAACTAACTTGATAGAGTTTGTTGATGAGGACAATGCGGTTGACGTGGTTTACATGGACTTCCAAAAGGCTTTTGATAAAGCGTCACATAATAAGCTTGCCAGCAAAGTTGAAGCCCATGGAATAAAAGGGACAGTGGCAGCATGGATATGAAATTGGCTAAGTGACAGGAAACAGAAAGTATTGGAGAGTAGCGTCGGTACGAGGACCACTGCTTTTCTTGATATATATTAATGACTTGGACTTGGGTGTACAGGGCACAGTTTCAAAATTTGCAGATGACACAAAACTTGGGAGTATAGTGAACAGTGAGGAGGAGTGATAGACTTCAAGAAGACATAGACAGGTTGGTGAAATGGGCGGACATGTGCATCCCAGGGTCTTAAAAGAAGTGGCTGCAGAGATAGTGGATGCATTGGTTGCAATGTACTAAAATTCCCTGGACTCTGGAGAGGTCCCAGCAGATTGGAAAACCGCTAATGTAACACCCCTATTTAAGAAAGAAGGGAGACAGAAAGCAGGAAACTATAGACCAGTTAGCCTAACATCTGTCCTTGGGGAAAATGCTGGAGTCCTTCATTAAGGAAGCAGTAGCAGGGCATTTGGAAAATCATAATGCAGTCAGCATGGTTTTATGAAAGGGAAATCATGTTTAACAAATTTGCTGGAGTTCTTTGAGGGGGTAATGAGCAGGGTGGACAAAGGTGAGCCAGTGGATGTGGTGTATTTGGATTTCCAGAAGGCATTCGATAAGGTGCCACATAAAAGTTACATAAGATAAGATCTTACGGAATTAGGTGTAATATATTAGCATGGATAGAGAATTGGCTAACTAACAGAAAGCAGAGAGTCGGGATAAATGGGTCATTTTCCGGTTGGAAAAAGGTAACTAGTGGGGTTCCACAGGGATCGGTGCTGGGGCCTCAACTATTTACAATCTACATTAATGACTTGGATGAAGGGATCGAGTGTAATGTAGCCAAGTTTGCGGATGGTACAAAGATGGGTGGGAAAGCAAGTTGTGCAGAGGACTCAATGAAACTGCAAAGGGATATAGACAGGCTAAGTGAGTGGGCAAACATTTGGCAGATGGAGTATAATGTGGGAAAGTGCGAGGTTATCCACTTTGGCAGGAAAAATAAAAAAGCAAATTATTATTTAAATGGAGAGAGATTACAAAATGCTACAGTTCAGAGGGGCCTGGGGGTCCTTGTGCATGAAACACAAAAAGTTAGCATGCAGGTACAGCAAGTAATCAAAAAGACAAATGGAATGTTGGCCTTTATTGCAAGGGGGTTGGAATATAAAAGCAGGGAAGTCCTGCTACAACTGTATAGGGTATTGGTGAGACCACACCTGGAGTACTGCGTACAGTTTTGGTCTCCTTATTTAAGGAAGGATATATTTGCATTGGAGGCAGTTCAGAGGATTCACTCGGTTAATTCCAGAGATGAGGGGGTTTACCTATGAGGAAAGGTTGAGCAGGCTGGGCCTATACTCATTGGAATTTAGAAGAATGAGAGGGGATTGTATCGAAACATATATGATACTGAGGGGGCTCAACAGGGTAGATGCAGAGAGGATGTTTCCCCTCATGGGGAAATCTAGAACTCGGGGGCACAGTCTCAGAATAAAGAAGCCCTTTTAGAACTGAGATGAGGAGGAATTTCTTCCCTCAGAGGGTCGTAAATCTGTGGAATTCTCTGCCCCAGAGAGCTGTGGAGGCTGGGTCATTAAATACATTTAAGGTGGAAATAGACAGATTTTTGCAAGATAAGGGAGTGAAGGGTTATGGGGAGCGGGCGGGGAAGTGGCTTTGAGCCGAAGATCAGCCATGATCTTATTGAATGGCGGAGCAGGCTCGAGGGGCCGTGTGGCGGAGCAGGCTCGAGGGGCCGTGTGGCGGAGCAGGCTCGAGGGGCCGTGTGGCGGAGCAGGCTCGAGGGGCCAAGTGGCCTATTCCTGCTCCTATTTCTTATGTTCTTACGTAGATGAAATTTAATGCAGAAAAGTGTGAAGTGATACATTTTGGTAGGAAGAACGAGGAGAGGCAATATAAACTAAAGTGTACAATTCTAAAGGGGGTGCATGAACAGAGAGACCTGGGGGTATATGTGCACAAATCATTGAAGGTGGCAGGGCAGGTTGAGAAAATGTTAAAAAAGCTTACGGGATCCTGGGCTTCATAAATAGAGGCATAGAGTACAAAGGGAAGGAACTTATGATGAACCTTTATAAAACACTGGTTCGGCCTCAACTGGGCACTGCACTTTAGGAAGGATGTGAAGGCCTTAGCGAGGGTGCAGAAAAGATTTACGAGAATGGTTCCAGGAATGAGGGACTTCAGTTACTTGGATAGACTGGAGAAGCTGGGTTGTTCTCCTTGGAGCAGAGAAGGTTGAGAGGAGATTTGATAGAGGTGTTCAAAATCATGAGGGGTCTGGACAGAGTAGATAGAGAGAAACTGTTCCCATTGGCAGAAGGGTCGAGAGCCAGAGGACACAGATTTAAAGTGATTGGCAAAAGATACAGTGTAATACAATGTGAGATACAGAGTAAAGCTCCCTCTACACTGTCCCATCAAACACTCCCAGGGCAGGTACAACACGGGTTAGATACTGAGTAAAGCTCCCTCTGCACTGTCCCATCAAACACTCCCAGGGCAGGTACACCAGGGGTTAGATACAGAGTAAAGCTCCCTCTACACTGTCCCATCAAACACTCCCAGGGCAGGTACACCAGGGGTTAGATACAGAGTAAAGCTCCCTCTACACTGTCCCATTAAACACTCCCAGGGCAGGTACAGCACGGGTTAGATACAGAGTAAAGCTCCCTCTACACTGTCCCATCAAACACTCCCAGGGCAGGTACAGCACGGGTTAGATACAGAGTAAAGCTCCCTCTACACTGTCCCATCAAACACTCTCAGGGCAGGTACAGCACGGGTTAGATACAGAGTAAAGCTCCCTCTACACTGTCCCATCAAACACTCTCAGGGCAGGTACAGCACGGGTTAGATACAGAGTAAAGCTCCCTCTACACTGTCCCATCAAACAGTCCCAGGGCAGGTACAGCACGGGTTAGATACAGAGCTGCAATGCAGTGCCTCAGCCCACCTCTCAGAAGAATGCTTCCTTCTATAGCAGT
Source organism: Somniosus microcephalus (assembly GCF_052327205.1). NCBI lineage: Eukaryota > Metazoa > Chordata > Chondrichthyes > Squaliformes > Somniosidae > Somniosus > Somniosus microcephalus. The sequence continues at coordinate 6,245,598 of NC_141004.1, forward strand.
AGGACACTTCTATTCCCCATATCATCATTGCTGCTGTTGCAGTGAGACTGCTATATCATGCCAAAGTAAAAGGGAATTTTTTTAGTGATCTCTTGCTATGAGGAAGTATTTTGAGACTTGCCCAAACTCATTTCAGGGAAGTATTAGTATAAAGACGTACACTTGATGGAGCTCCCTGTGGGGAGACGTCCCTTCACTGCTGAGGCTGGCAATGAAAACTGACACTGTTCAGTCCAGTATAAAGGACGGACCTCCAGGCCCCCACATCCACTCCCCCCACCCCCCCACTGCCAGGTGTCGGCTGAGTCTCCGGAGAGGCCTGTGCTTGCCTACCCGTTTTCCAGCCATTGTTCTTGGCCACAGCCCAAGAAGCTGCAAAGAGATTCTGATTACAACAACAGCAAAAAACAAGTCCAAACACCATCTGGAATTGGCCTGAAGGAATGACGGTCCAATCTGTGTAGACCTCAAAATCAGAACTTCCTGATGGAGCTAATCTTAGCTTTTGAACATCTGCTTCTGTGTAAATTGCAGCCTTGGACAGTGTTTGTTCATCTTGGACCAGTTGAATGATCCTCTCTTTCAAAAACCTGTCATAACCGCATACGATACCATTTTGGGTTGTTTCTGATACTGAAAGGGAGGATAATTATTCAAATAAGGCAAACTTAGGCAAGAGGGTTGTTCTGATCTGGATCGCACTACCTGAAAGGGTGGTGGCATCAGATTCCATAGGAACTTTCAAAAGGCATTAGACATGTATCGGACATGAGAACTAATTTGCAGGGTTATGGAACTAAATTGGAGAGCTCTTTAATGTGCCGGCACGGGCACGACAGGCTGAATGGCCTCCTCCTAGTCTGTAAGATTCTATGATTAGTAAATTAGAAAGGAAGAACTTATATTTATCAATACATCTCCAGATCTCCCAAAGTTTTTAAAAATCCAATTTGTTTTTGTTTGTTCATGGGATGTGAGTGACACCCCATTTATTGCCCCTCTCTCGTTGGCTTTGGACGGTGGTGGTGGGCCTTCTCCGTGAACCACAGCATATCATGATGGTGCTCCCTCAATAGTGTTCGATAGGAAATTCAGGGGTCAGAGGGATTTTGCAGAGTTTTTTCCTAATTGACCAGTGGCTTTTTCTCTGTTTTTGCCTCTCTTGGGACAATGGATGACTGGCAGGGTGGGTCGATGGAGCACGGAAATGGAACCGTGTCTGGGTTGGACAGTCTTGACGGGCCAGCTGGTTGTTTCATTTTTTTTGCATGCTAGTTGAGGACAGAATTGGGCTCAGCAGACTCGGATAGTCTGCTGACACTGAAGAAAGGACACTTCAGCGAGTTAGTGGAGGGTGCTGCTAGGACCCTTGGAATTGCTTACTAGCAAGGAATTGGCACCTTCAGGAGAAATGGGGAGGTAGTCGGGGAAGGGGGATGCAATTCGCTGGGGAAAGGCATCTCAGAAGGTTCAGTGACAATATGACGTGGGAGCAAAACAAAATCCCAGTGAGGAAAGTGCAGAAGTTGAGGAGATGCTCTCTCTAACTAACCAATGACTTACCCTGTACAGAGTTATAACCATGACTGGCAACGGTAGTTATTTGAGCGGGGAGTATTCTGAATTCTATCCAAAGGAAGTGGAAAGGTTAAGAAAAGAGAAAGGAAATCGGGAGGAAAATTACAACAGCAAAATACTGCGAATGCTGGAAATCTGGAATAGCAGCAGTAAATGCTGGATGCTGCCAGACCTGCTGAGTGTTTCCAGCATTTTCGTCGTTATTTCAGGAGCAAAAGTAGTTATTTATTTGTAAGAAGCTCGTGTCTGTTTGGGGCAGGGGAGATGGACTTGGACACTTTGGGTCTCTACATACCCCAAATAATGAATGTTTTGCCCATTTAAGACTTGTGCGGTTTTCAAGATGTTGTTGCCTGTGGAGAAGGCTCGTTGGCATGGAGATTGGAGACAGAAAGGTGTAGGAATTAACGAATTCCTACGAATAACTGAGATCGACACCAGAGAACGATTAAACAGGTCTTTAGTCAACGGAGATGCCACGAGGACTGACTGGGCAGTCCCGTGGTTTGCGACGTGACGTCATCGCGTTTGCCTGCGCTCTTAAAGGGGCCACGCCCCGTACATGCAAACTCTATATACAAAACACAGTAATGCCTAACACAGTGGTACAGGTTTAGGCTGGTGTTAGAACCTCGTTAAAGAGAATTATATACAGTTAGCCAGAGTCATTCAGTGGTTCTGCCACAAAGGTGTGGTTGACTGCTGGGGAAGACCTGCTCAAAGAGAAGCACGTGCTATCTCACCAAACTCTGTGTGGCCTTCACTAACCCATCATCCTCACTGAATCCCCGGAGCTCGTGTCAGAGCTCTGAGCTTTGCAGCTGTCCTGAAGCTTTGTTTGAAGTTAACTGTGTTTGTTTACATTCTGCTGAATATTTCCAGTCAGTCTTTTTTTTATTAAACTCTGCGTGAAAGTGTTTTCCTTTATTTCAAGAATGTTACTAAGTCAGTAGATGAGTGTGTGTGTGTGTTGTTGCCTCATGACAACAGACTGGACATAGAGCTGATTCCCATTTGGAAGGAAGTCTCTCTCATTCAGTTTTCAGTATTTATGAGGTGGTTTTCTGGCCTGTGCTTGAAGAATCAGGAGACTGACTAAATGCTGAGTGTGGGAGGGAGGAAATCGTGCTCAATGACCAATGTTCACCAGCCCCATTGCTGAAATTCTGGTCTCCGTTACTTTGGCAACATCCTGAGAGGAAAAGAAAACTGGACAAAGAATTGTTAATAAACTGTCGGCCCAACCCCTAACAGAAGCCTGGAAGCAGGCTGCTCGCCTAGTCTGTAGACCCCAGGAGATCTGTGGTTCAACATCTTTTGATGAGAAGAAAATAATTAGATGGTATTGTTGTAAAGTTGTAATCTACAAGATGTCCTTAAGTAAAGTCATTCCAGAGAAATGGGAGGTCATTGTTGAAGCTTCCCAATTGCTCTTCAAGGGCAGTGAAAATTAAACTTGTCCTGAGAGATAATGGAAAATTATGATTTTTGTGAAGAAATATACAGGATTTTTGAAAATGTTTTGCTGTATTTGGGGAGGTTTATTTTGCTGCTTGAGTTTTTTGCAACTGTAAGGTTCTGACCTTTGCTCATTTGATTTTTTTCACTCTTGTTCCACTGCAACAGGCCACAAGGATCGAACATTAAGGACGGTTAAAGGCCACAAATAGACTGTAGTGTCTCACTCTCCATGGGCCAACATATGCTTTCAGTCAAATCCTTTGTGATCATTCTGGTTTCCTGTTGCATCTCACTGTTTAAACCACACTCCTGAGGTGGTGTGTTGTCCAGCCGATGTACAATTAGCATCAACACTGGAGACCTGAGCTACACGTACCTTCTCAATATGGTAGACTGTATTTTGGCAGTGATCTTATTGACACACTAGAGTAGGGCAGACATGCCCTCGGGTTTCCTCGGGACCATAGCGATTCACCCACTGAGTGCCTGCCTGTTGTCCTCACTTTTAAGAGAAAATGACCCGGTTATGAGAAGCCGTAATAATGAGATAGCACTGAGCTGATCAGAGTCTGACTGTTTGGTTGATTTGCTGACGTATTTCTTTGTCTTGCCACAGAGATCCGAGCCCAGCTCCTGGAACAGCTGAAATGTTTGGACCAGCAGTCAGAGGCCAGGGTCCAGCTCCTTCAGGACCTGCAGGACTTCTTCCGGAAAAAGTCCGAGATCGAGATGGACTACTCGAGGAACCTGGAGAAGCTGGCCGAGCGTTTCATGGCCAAAACCAGGAGCACCAAGGACCACCTACAGTTCAAGTATGTGGGACACTGTTTAATCCTACAGACTCCCAGTAAAACCCCTCGATTAGATTCCAGCCTGTACCTCACTCCTGGGTATCTGTTATTATTCTATATATAAACCCCCCGAACCCTTTGATTAGATTCTTCAGACCATGCTGAGTATTTAAAATCATGTTATTTTCAGTAACGCAGTTTGTAAAAATGTTGGCAATGTATTTTTGTGATAGGAACAGGAGTAGGCCATTCAGCCCCTCGAGCCTGTTCTGCCATTCAATGAGATCATGGCTGATCTGTGACCTAACTCCATATACCCTTTGGCCCATATCCCTTAATACCTTTAGTTAATACCTTTGGTTAACAAAAAGCTATCAATCTCAGATTTAAAATTAACAATTGATCTAGCACCAATTGCCATTTACGGAAGAGAGTTCCAAACTTTTACCACCCTTTGTGTGTAGAAGTGTTTCCTAATTTCACTCCTGAACGGTCTGGCTCTAATTTTTAGACTGGTCCCCAGTCCTAGAATCCCCAACCAGCGGAAATAGTTTCTCTCTCTCTACCCTATCTGTTTCCCTTAATATTTTGAAAACTTCGATCAGATCACCCTTTAACCTTCTAAATTCTAGGGAATACAATCCTAATTTGTGTAATCTCTCCTCGTAACTTAACCCTTGAAGTCCGGGTATCTGGTAAACCTACGCTGCACTCCCTCCAAGGCCAATATATCCTTCCTAAGGTGTGGTGCCCAGAACTGCTCCCAGTGCTCCAGGTGTGGTCTAACCAGGGCTTTGTACAGCTGCAGCATAACTTCTACCCCCTTGTATTCTAGTCCTCTAGATATAAAGGCCAGCATTCCATTAGCCTTTTTGATTATTTTCTGTACCTGTTCATGACATTTTAATGATCTATGTACCTGGACCCCCAAGTCTCTTTGGACCGCCACTGTTTTTGGGCTTTCACCATTTACAAAATACCTTGTTCTATCCTTTTTAGGTCCAAAGTGGATGACCTCATATATACCTACATTGAAATCCATTTGCCTCAGTTTTGCCCATTCACTTAATCTATTAATATCCCTTTGTAATTTTATGCTTTCATCTACATTGCCTACAATGCCGCCTATTTTTGTGTCATCGGCAAATTTGGGTATATGACTTTCTATCCCATCATCTAAGTTGTTAATAAATATTGTGAATAGTTGAGGCCCCAACACACATCCCTGTGGGACACCACTAGTCACATCCTGCCAATTAGAGTTCCTGCCCATTATCCCTACTCTGTCTCCTGCTGCTCAGCCACTTTCCTAACCAGGTCAGTAATTTGCCCTCAGTTCCACGGGCTTCTACCTTAGTTAACCGGCTCTTATGTGGAACTTTATCAAATGCCTTCTGGAAGTCCATATAAATAACATCCATAGACGTTCCCCTGTCCACTGCTTTAGCCTCCTCAAAAAATTCAATCAGGTATGACCTACCTTTCACAAATCCATGCTGGCTCTCTCTGATCAACTGAAAATTTTCGAGGTGTTCAGTCACCCTATCCTTAATCATAGACTCTAGCAATTTCCCAACAATAGATGTTAGGCTGACTGGTCTATAATTCCCTGGTTTCCCCCTCGCCATTCTTAAATAGCGGAGTGACATTGGCAATTTTCCAATCTAAAGGGACGGTTCCTGAATCTAGAGAACTTTGGAAGATTATAGTTAGGGCATCTGCAATAGGGCATCTGGTCCTGGGGATTTGTCACTCTTTAGTGCCATTATTTTCTTCATTACTGTTATTTTACTTGCGTTAATTTTATTGCGTCCCTGTCCCTGATTCAATATTAGTTTCCTTGGGATTTCCGGCCTGCTGTCCTCTTCTGCAAAGTAATTATTCAACATGTCCGCCATTTCCCCATCGTCATATCACCGCTTTCAGTGTTTAAGGGGCCAACATTGCTCCTGACCACCCTCTTTTTCCTAATGTAATTGTAAAAATTCTTCGTATTGATTTTGATATCCCTTGCAAGTTTCTTTTCATACTCCCTTTTTGTAGCTTTTACTCTCTGTTTTGTGACCCTTTGCTGTTCTTTGTATTTTTCCCATTTGCCAGGATCTGTGCTATTTTTTGCATGTTTTTTTGATATAGACCGAGACTGCAGTCCTGTATAAATGTATCAAGAGTGAGTTCGAGATACGGGGGTTAAACATTTGCAGATTTATTAAGGGTTAAATGAACAAATGCATGCAGAACTAACAGCGAGATGCCAAGCGATGCTGCGTGATACCCTCCTGTGAATCACCTTCCGACGTTTTACCACATTAAAGGAGCTGGATAAACGCAAGTTGTTGTACTGCAGATAATCCCACGTTCCAACCAGTTGAGCTCAAGCTTCCGGATCTCTTCCGCTTCATCTTCTAACTTTCTTGCAATGGTCCCACTTTTTAAGCTCAGCTAAAAGGCCGTTGTATCACCTTGTCCCTGACCTTCAGTCTTGGTTTTATATTGGGTATTATTAGCTCAACACACCAAGGCTCAAGAAGGCTCCACCGCACCATCGCAGGCCATAACATAAACCACCATATCTATTTACATGTACAGAAAAGAATAAAGACATAGATGTGTCCATGAGAAGATTAGAAGTATTCAAGGCTATTTTAGATGATGACAGTTCAGCCTCACATCCTACAGATGGATTTCTTCACTAGCTCGCAATCTCGATCTCTTAACAAGAACTTAAAATATCAACTAACCCGGAGGTTCCTTGAGAAAGCAAGTAGGCTAAGGATTAATGTGGGGTTCTGAAACTAGTGTGAAAGGGGGGTTAATTAAGATTTCACCAAAATTTTGATTTTTAACCCCGTTAACCCCCCCCAGCCCAAGGGCAGCGAGACCCTCTCCGCCCTCTGTGTTTTCCCATTAGTAGTGTAGGCACACGCACATGACCCGAGACTAGGAGGAGATCTATAAAGGCTGTTAATTGCTTGGGGACCTCTGCCGTAGTTTCATTTAGGAATATTTATGGATGTAATGAGTGTAATACAGATATTCCCCACTGAGTAGTTTCACTTAATTTGTGTTCAGTTTCTGTGCCAGTCCACATTCAAATAGGTCGAATTGCGAGAAATCTCCGCTCCCCCCCCACCCCCCCCGGAATATTTTTGCTCCATTTTTCTGTCGCACTCACTATCTGTTCCACCTCCTTGTTGATCCAGGAGGAGGGAGGTGCTGATCATTTGAACGGCGAGCTCTGCGTGCTGTGCGGTGCTTGGGGCTGGATTTCAGAGTGAATGTGGAGACCGTGGGGAGCTCTGCTGGGCTTAGTCTGGAATCGGTGCCCTGGAAACTCTGCCTACACCCGGAGTTCACAATCCTGATTTAAATACATACAAACATACGAATTAGGAGCAGGGGTAGACCACTCGGCCCCTCGAGCCTGCTCCACCATTCAATAAGATCATGGCTGATCTGATTACTCCACATTCCCGCCTACCCCCAATAACCTTTCACCCCCTTGCTTATCAAGAATCTATCTACCTCTGCCGTAAAAATATTCAAAGACTCTGCTTCCACCGCCCTCTGAGAGAGAGAGTTCCAAAGACTCACCACCCTCTGTGAGGAATAAATGTCTCCTCATCTCTGTCTTAAATGGGCGACCCCTTATTTTTAAACAGTGACCCCTAGTTCTAGATTCTCCCACAAGAGGAAACATCCTCTCCACATCCACCCTGTCCAGACCCCTCAGGATCTTCTATGTTTCAATCAAGTCACCTCTTACTCTTCTAAACTCCAGTGGATTCAAGCCTAGCCTGTCCAACCTTTCCTCATAAGACAACCCGCCAATTCCAGGTATTAGTCTAGTAAACCTTCTCTGAACTGCTTCCAACGCATTTACATCATTCCTTAAATAAGGAGACCAATACTGTACACAGTACTCCAGATGTGGTCTCACCAATGCCCTGTATAACTGAAGCATAACCTCCCTACTACCCCTCGCAATAAGCGATAACATAATAATCAGCAATCTGCACGTTTCTGGTCTGTGGAAATGTGGTGACCCTCGTCCAGAGAAGAACCTCATTGCAAACTGCTTTCAGTCGGAGCAATTTCCAGCAACAGAAGCAGATAGTTTGCAGAGCTGTCGCTGGATCGTTTTCACATGCACGATAGGAAGTCACACTTGCACTAATACATTTTTTATGTTGTGAGAGGCTCTAATTCACTCCCTCAGTGACAGACCTGCACCCACCAGTAGCTCACCCTTTCACCACCTCAGGACGTCCCAAAGAGCTTCACAGCCAATTAAATACTTTTGAAGTGCAGTCACTGTTGTAATGTAGGAAACGTGGCAGACAATTTGTGCACAGCAAGCTCCCACAAACAGCAATGTGATAATGACCAGATAATCTATTTTAGTGATGTTGGTTGAAGGATAAATATTGGCACCAGGGCACCAGGGAGAACTCCCCTGCTCCTCTTCGAATAGTGTCATAGGATCTTTTGCATCCAGCCGAGAGCAGACGGTTTAACATCTCATCCAAAAGACGGCACCTCCAACAGTGCAGCACTCCCTCAGTACTGCCCTGGGAGTGTCAGCCTAGATTTTTGTGCTCAAGTCTCTGGAGTGGGACTTGAACCCACAACCTTCTGACTCAGAGACGAGAGAGAGTGCTACCCACTGAGCCACAGCTGACACCTAAAATACACATTGTGTCACAGTTCTGTGCACGCAGGAGTTGATGTTTCCGCCTGTGCACATCAGTGGAGAGTCTGTGACCTCAGCCTCCTCAGCTGCTGGGCTGCATTTTGATGATCTCACCAGAATGTGATGGTTCAGATGCCCCTTCTTGTGGCTGAGTCTATATTTAGGCGAAACGGTCTAAGAATCTATCTGTCCCACTTATTCCAGCACATTTCTGTTCTGGCACCTGCTGGCTTCAGGCCAGTACCGTTAACCCTTTCATCACTGACTAGGGTCGCCAACTCTGATCGGACGTATTCCTGGAGGTTTCATCACATGACCTCCTGCCTCCAAGTGCCGCGCTCCCGCCATTGGTCACCCAACACATCCATCCTCGCAGTGCCTCACCTCTCGCCTCCCCGCAGCCAATTGGAAAGCTCCCAGTAGTGTCCTGGAGATTAATGTTCAATTCCTGGAGACTCCAGGCCAATCCTGGAGGGTTGGCGACCTTAGAACTGAGTCTTCTCAAACTCGAGAGTTTGGATGTTTTAAGAAAATAAGAAATAGGAGCAGGAGTCGGCCATTTGGCCCCTCGAGCCTGCTCCACCATTCAATAAAATCATGGCTGAACTTCTACATCAACTCCACTTTCCCGCCCGATCCCCATATCCCTTGATTCCCCCAGAGCCCAAAAATCTATCGCTCACTGGCTTGAATATACTCAACGACTCAGCATTCACAGCCCTCTGGGGCAGAGAATTCCAAAGATTCACAACCCTCTGAGTGAAGAAATTTCTCCTCTCAGTCCTAAATGGCCGACCCCTTATCCTGAGTCTATGCCCCCTAATTCTAGACTCTCCAGACAGGGGAAACAGCCTCTCAGAATTTACCCTGTCAAGCCCTCTCAGAATCTTTCAATGTTTCAATGAGATCCCCTCTCATTCTTCTAAACTCCAGAGAGTATCGGCCCATTCTACACAATCTCTCCTCATAGGACAACCCTCTCATCCCAGGAATCAATCCAGTGAACCTTCGTTGCACCGCCTCCAAGACAAGTATATCCTTCCTTGGGTATGGAGACTAAAACTGTGCCCAGTACTCCAGGTGTGGTCTCACCAAGACCCTGTACAATTGCAGCAAGTCTTCCTTACTCTTATACTCCAACCCCCTTGCAATAAAGGCCAACATGCCATTTGCCTTCCTAATTGCTTGCTGTACCTGCATGCTAACTTTCTGTGTTTCGTGTGCAAGGACACCTAAATCTGTTTGAACACCAAGATTTAATAGTTTCTCACCATTTAAAAAATATTCCTCTTTTCTATTCTTCCTACCAAAGTTCACTACATTATACAGGAAACTTTTTTTTATCCGGCACGGACAGGACCGACGTGGTGCCGGTTCATCAAAAATTCCGGATAACCGAACGCTGTAGTAAAAGATACGGAGCTGAGAGCTCCGTATAAAGCAACAAACCCAACAGGTTCAAAACAATGGCCACAAGTTGCAAGCGTCTCTGTAGCTTAGCAACAGCTGTAGCCACACCCTTGCACAGCAACACATGGAGGAAGGCAAGTAATAAAAGTTACCTGAACCTACTCCTGAATTTTGCCGGTTAACCGAGATTTCCGGCTAATTTGGTGCCGGTAAATCGAACGTTTCCTGCACTCCATCCGCCACCTTCTTGCCCACTCACTTAACCTGTCTATGTCCGTTCACAGACTCTTTGGGCTCGAATTGCATCAGGCCGCTGAGGCGGGATTGGCGGCGTGTGGGGGGCTAAAATTGCAAAAACTGGCGGGCAGGCCCAACCCCGCCTCCAAGCAATTTTCATTAAATCGTGTCTACTGGCCCAGTCTCCGTCCTGCCTCCAAGAGATGGGATAGGCCATTAAGGCCCTTAACAAGCACTAAATTGCCTCCATAATGCCATTTTGATGGGCCTTTGTGATTTTAACCCTTTTCCCACGCCTGCTCTGAAACACGACGGTGAAACCTGGCGGGAGCACAATTGGATTGCTGACTATCAGCTGCAGCTCAACCATTAAAGAGGAGATTTGATCAGCCGTCATTTGCAGGTGGCAGGACTTTGTTGTCTCCGGTCTGGGGAACTTTTAGAAGGCAAAACCACAGCTGTGGAAGTTTGGAGCCTGACACCCATCTCCAGTGTGACCTCCTGGGAAACCCCTCTCGCCACCTTCACTGAGCGCTTCCTCAACTGAGGCATATACCAGAAGCATGGGAGCCATTTATTTCCTTCCCTTCTGGACATTAGATGAGGACGAAGACCAGCCGCGGCAGCAGCAGAACTATGAACAACAGCACCAACAACAGCAGCAGCAACAGGAGCGCCAAGCTGCTACTCATCCACCTGAAGCTGCACAGGCCAGAAGGGGCCAGCGCATGGAAGCCCATCGGCGCAGGAGATACCCCCCAAACAGGGTCTACAGACACAGGGTCAGCTACCTCAACATGTCTGAGCAGCTGTGCCAAAGGTGGCTCCGACTTTCACGAGAGGTAGTGGGTGACACCTGCGCAATGCTGCAACAAGACCTGGAGCCCACAGGACCATGTGGACAACCCTTACCAGTGGCCATCAAAGTCACTACCGCACTCAACGTTTTTGCCTCAGGCTCATTCCAGGGATCAGCAGCAGACATCAGCGGCATCTCCCAGGCGGCCGCACACACTTGCATCACGCAGGTAACCGATGCCCTCTTTGCCATCGCGTACAATCACATCCATTTCACCAAGGATCAAGCAAGTGTCACGGCGCGTGTGGTTGGATTAGCTAATTTGGCAGGCTTTCCAAGGGTGCAGGGTGTCGGTGACTGCACACATGTGGCCCTTAAGGCACCCCATCGCAATCCAGGTATTTTTGTCAACCGCAAGGGCTTTCACTCCCTTAACGTTCAGCTGGTGTGTGACCACAAGAAGGAAATTTTGCATGTTTGTGCCAAGTACCCTGGCAGTTGCCATGACTCCTTCATGCTGCGCCAGTCTAGTGTGCCTCCGCTATTCAGTCCACCAGACCGACTTAACGGATGGCTACTTGGAGACAAGGGCTATCCCCTGATGCCATTGAGGAGCCCATCCAACGAAGCTGAGGAGAGCTACAACTCCAACCACATGTCCACCAGAGCCATAATCGAGCAAACCATCGGTGTGCTGAAGATGCGCTTCAGATGCCTGGATAGATCAGGCGGAGCCCTGCAGTACTCAGCAGCCAGGGTCTCCAGAATCGTCGTGGTTTGCTGTGCACTTCACAACATGGCACAGCGTCGTGGCTTGCAGATTCCTGAGGACCAAGTGGCTCGTCACATATCCTCCTCAGATGAGGAGGAGGAGGAGAGCGAAAACGAACATCTTGCAGAGGCCCATCAACCAGCGGCAGCAGTACGCGAGAACGTTGCTGCCCGGAATGCAAGGAACGCACTCATCTTGGCCAGATTTGCTTAGCCTAGCCAATCAAGCACTTTTGCCTCGCAGCTTCTTACCTGAGCATCGGCAACGGCCAAGAACCAGCGGATTCCTAGCAATTTGACCACCATACTGACAATTGCAAGTAATCCTAAGCCCTCAATGTGGAAGTCCCATTCGTGAAATGACACACGCCACAACTACAGCAGTAGCCATCAAATTTTTTATTTACAGTAATCATCTGATGGCTTTTTAACATAAAACATCAAATTTCACCCAAGTGACTACCCTTGTGACTATTTGTGCAGTATCTTTCTCTTACACGTGCTCCTACGTGGTGCTTCCCCTGTGGCTTCAGCAGATGTGGAGGCCGCTTGCTCACTTTCTTGCTGCTCCTGTCTCGACACCTTTGGCGGACGTCCTCTGGGGTTGCGAACCTGTGAGGGCTCACCAACAGTTTGCTGCTCCTGCGATTGTGCAGGGGTTGAGACGCCGATCTCAGTTGGGTATGGACTCTGGTGGGGCTCTGACCGAGGGCTCTGCAGTGGCATGGAAGTGTGAACGCTTGGAGAGGAGCCCCCACTTCCTTGATGTCTGCCACCAACTTCCCTCTCATGGGTCAGGTCCCCCTCAGCGCTTGCAAGTGGCTTGAGAGCACCTTGCTGCACATCAGGGGGACCATGGGGACCCATATCTGCACTGGCAGTCCTACTCAGAAGGACTTCCATGAAGGTCTGGTTTCTCTGTTCAATACATGACCATCGCTCCTCCAGAGATGTCATTCTATTCAGAACACTCATCATGTTTTCTGCACTCTGGCGACTTATCACCTCCATGGAGGTTGCCATCCTTTCCATGGTGATGCGTTCATGCGCCAATGACTCCACAAAGGCTCTGCTCATGTTCGCAATGGACTCCTCCATTTGCTCCACACTTGCAGCGACCCTGGAGACACAACCTGCCAGAGACTCCTGCATCTGTTCCTGGAGTTCCAGCACCGCTGATCTTATGGATGGACCCAGAGGCAGAGGGTCGACATGCAGCTAAGCCGAGCTGGCAGAGTCCTGCGCCCTCTGACTAGGACTCTCCACTGCTGTCCCTGTCTCCACAATCTGCTGATGCTGACTTGTGAGCTGTGATACACCAGGTGACAACACTTCTATCTCACGATGTTCCCTCCGAGGTGTGAGTGCCTGCGCTGGTGCTGGGTGCGCTGAATTCTGCTGACGCTGCGCCCTCAGAGGTTGCAACTTCCTCTGAGGAGTCTTAAGGCTCAGGCTCTTCCTCCTGGATAGTGGGGTTGGGTGCTTGCGATGGTCCTGTGGGGGAGTAAAGGAAAGAGTCAGAGATGTGAGGCCAAGGTTACATGCACATTGCATATTGCAGATGATCATAAGTCCATCTGTTAGAGCTTCAGAATCATTATCAGCGATTCATGCAATGTCATTGAGAGAGATGGAAAACTATTCTGTCACCAGCTTGCTGTGATGCGCCCGTCTGTCCATCCCCCACTTGGGAATCTTCCTCCACTCCCACGATCTCCAGGACCGCATCCTCCCAGGGGGTGAGCTGGGCTACTGAGGGTGGCCCTCCTCCTGTCCTCGCTCTTTCCCTCTTATTGTGAGCTCTCTTTTCCTGCAATGAGGGAGACAAGTGGAGTTTGAGTGAGAATGAAGGTGTGAGTGTAGAGAATCCATAGCATAGATGCTTAGAAGGAGACAAAGATGGAGTGAGGTGGCAAGACCAAGGGCCCTCCCTGTGTGTTGTAAGTTGTAATTGCATCACAGTGATAGGGAGTGTGAGGGCTGCATAGTCGAATAGTTAGGTGAATGTGACCATAGAGAGAGGGAGGGAATGGGTAAGGGTGCATGGATGTCAGTGTCAAGTGGGATGTGGAGGAAGAGATTGCTAAAGCTGAGTGCTGGTGAGGAGAGGCAATGGGGATCAGATTGAGGGTGATGGGAAAGTCATACTCACTTTTCCAGTGTGCAGAAGGTCATGAAACCTCTTCCTGCACTGAAGCCAGGTTCTGCGGGTTATTGACAAAGAGTTGACCTCCTGGGCCACCTGGATCCACACAGCCGTGGTTTGCTGGGGAGGCTTCTTCCTCCCTGAAGAAGGGAAGAGCACCTCTTTATGTGCTCTTGCTCCCTCTACTAAAGCTTGCAGGGCAATGTCATCAAAGCGGGGTGCAGACCTAGGTCTCTGGCTGGCCATTCTTCCTGCAGGTGCCTCTAGCATGCAAGGGCAAAAGCTTGGCAGTCTGCAGAAGAAGCAAGGCTTGTTGCAGACCTTAAATGCAGCAGAAATGATGGCGTCATCGGAGGCGACTTTCAGACTGGAAAAACTCATTGGCCATGGGTTCCCACACGTTGGAACTCAATTGGCCAATTCAGTTAAAATGGCATCATTTTCCCACATCAATTTAGAATCGGGTGGCTAACACGAAATGCGGATTACACGACCCCAGCCCGCCCCAGGATCAAAATCCAGCCCTTTGTGTCCTCCTCACAGCTCCTCCTTTCCTGACTCCTGCCTGGGGTCCAGCTCCCCAGCCCTGGGCCAACGGCCCCTGCTACCCTGCCTAAGTAGCTATTCTTCAAGCCTGAGTCTAGCTCTCTGAGTAGCGGCGGGGTATCTGCTTGTGGTGTCAGCGCTCAACCTGCTCTTATCCTCGCTCGTGTTTTCCAGCGGAGTGGACAGTGATCGGGAGCAGGAATCCAGGCTCATTATTTTCCCTCTCTCCAGCCCAGCGATGCTGAGGCTGAATGCAGTACCTATTGGTGGCCGAGTCCTCAGCTGCCCAGGCCCGATACTCTGGAATTCCCTCCCTAAACCTCTCCCCCTCTACCTCTCTTTCCTCTTTTAAGATGGTCCCTAAAATCTACCTCTTTGACCAAGCTTGTGGTCACCTGTCCTAATATCTCCTTAATTGATAAAGCTGCTGTGAAGCACCTTGGGAGGTTATACTACGTTAAAAGTGCTAAATAAATGCAAGTTGTTGTTGTATACCACTGGTCCCAGCTAAGATGAGCTCCAGCACAGGCCTAGGATGGCACCCAACGTGTCACTGAGCCATGAGGGGAGCGGCTCAGATGGGTTCTACCCTGTGAGATCGGGGAGCTGATTGAGATCAGGAAGCTGATTGAGATCAGGGAGCTGATTGAGATCAGGGAGCTGATTGAGATCGAGGAGATGATTGAGATCGAGGAGCTGATTGAGATCGGGGAGCTGATTGAGATCGAGGAGCCGATTGAGATCGAGGAGCCGATTGAGATCGAGGAGCTGATTGAGATCAGGGAGCTGATTGAGATCGAGGAGCTGATTGAGATCGAGGAGCTGATTGACTGTTTTGAAGCGTGAAAGTAGCATTTGAAACGTGCAAAGGACTGCTGACCTTTTTCTCCCGTGGTTTAGAAGCAAAAGTCAGCGGCAGTTTTCTTGCCGAGATCTCAACCTGTTCCTTTGTATCTCTGGGGCCAAGAACGTGTCACTTTTTGTGGATTCTGCCTCATGGAAGCAAAGCAAGTGGCCTGGGTCACGCGGTTCACTGACGTAAAAATGGCCACCTGTGTCCTTCCTGACACCTCGCAACCCGTGTCTGCCGTCGCCCATAATTCCCTTTGCCGCACTGGAGGTGAAGATTAGCCACTGACATCAGCTTTGTTTGAAACTCCAGCACTTTATTTATTTGTAGGATTTTTTTTTAAGGTTTGCTGCTCAAGTCGCACCCCTCCCGCGTACACACAACACACGAGCAAAAATTGACAGGATTAACTGTGATGCCTGTATGGTTCATCTGCTGCTGAAATCCTCATCCATGCATTTGTTACCTCCAAACCCGACTATTCCAACGGCCTCTAGTCCGGCCTCCACCTTCCACCCTCTGTAAACTTGTGCTCATCCAAAACTATGCTGCCCGTGTTCAGGCTCGGAAAATAAATAGGTATCCCAAGCAGAAAACCTTTTGAGTTTATAATCCAGGATGACCCTGCAGTGTCAGTACTGAGGGAGCGCTGCACTGTCGGAGGGGCAGCACTGAGGGAGTGCTGCACTGTCGGAGTGGCAGTACTGAGGGGGCACTGCACTGTCGGTGGGGCAGCACTGAGGGAGCGCTGCACTGTCGGAGTGGCAGTACTGAGGGAGAGCTGCACTGTCGGAGGGGCAGTACTGAGGGAGCGCTGCACTGTCGGAGTGGCAGTACTGAGGGGGCACTGCACTGTCGGTGGGGCAGCACTGAGGGAGCGCTGCACTGTCGGAGGGCCAGTACTGAGGGAGAGCTGCACTGTCGGAGGGGCAGTACTGAGGGAGAGCTGCACTGTCGGAGGTGTAGTACTGAGGGAGAGCTGCACTGTCGGAGGGGCAGTACTGAGGGAGCGCTGCACTGTCGGAGGGGCAGTACTGAGGGAGCGCTGCACTGTCGGAAGGGCAGTACTGAGGGAGTGCTGCACTGTCGGAGGGACAGTGCTGATGGAGTGCTGCACTATCGGAGGAGCCGCCTTTTAGATGAGATGTTAAACCGAGGCTCCGTCTGTCTGTTTCAGTGATTCAGTTGGGTGTTCAAGATCCCATGGCACAATTCAAAGAAAGAGTTCTCATGGTGCCTTGGACAAAAATCCTTCTTCCAACCAATATCTAAAAAACAGATTGTTTTATAATTTTTCTGTTTGTGGCACCTTGCACTGTGCACAACGGCTGTCCTGCTGGCCGACATAACAGCGGTCATTGCACTTCAAAGTAATTCAGTGCTTGTGCAGCTGTTGGGGATGTTTCGGAGGCTGTGCTGGGGCACTGCACAAATGCTCGTTCTTCCTTTATCCTTTTCCTTTAATATTTCCTCTGATACATTTGGTTTTTGCAGGAAGGACCAGAACATTCTCTCTCCTGTCAACTGCTGGTACTTGCTGCTGAACCAGGTCAGGAGGGAGAGCAAGGACCACACCACGCTGAGCGATATCTACCTGAACAACATCATCCCACGCTTCACGCAAGTCAGTGACGACTCCGTCCGTCTCTTCAAAAAGGTGAGGAGATTCCTTTGGACACTAAGAGAAAGAGTAAGAGGATAACTAAAGAAAGGGTAGGGCCTATTAGAGATCATGAGGGTAATCTGTGTGTGGAGGCAGGAGACGTCGGTCGGGTTCTTAATGAATGCTTTGCATCTGTTTTCACAAAGGAGAGGGGCGAATCAGACATTGCTATTGAGGGAGGAGTGTGAAATATCAGATGGAATAAACATAGAGAGAGAGGAAGTATTAAGGGGTTTAGCAGCTTTAAAAGTGGCTAAATCCCCAGGCCCAGATGAAAAGTATCCCAGGCTGTTAAGCAAAGCAAAAGAGGAAATTGCAGAGGCCCTGACCATCATTTTCCAATCCTCTCTGGCTTCAGGTGTGGTGCCGGAGGACTGGAGGACTGTTAATGTGGTACCCTTGTTTAAAAAGGGAGAAAAGGATAGACCGAGTAATTACAGGCCAGTCAGCCTAACCTCGGTGGTGGGAAAATTATTGGAAAGAATTCTGAAGGACAGGATAAATCTTCATTTAGAAAGACACGGATTAATCAAGAATAGTCAGCACGGATTTGTTAAGGGAAGGTCGTGTCTGACAAACTTGATTGAACTTTTTGAGAAGGTAACGAGGGTAGATGAGGGTAGTGTATTTGATGTAGTGTATATGGACTTTAGCAAGGCTTTTGATAAGGTTCCACATGGCAGACTGGTCATGAAGTTAAAAGCCCATGGGATCCAGGGCAAAGTGTCAAGTTGGATTCAAAACTGGCTCGGAGGCAGGAAGCAGAGGGTAATGGTTGATGGGTGTCTTTGTGACTGGAAGGCTGTTTCCAGTGGGGTTCCGCAGGGCTCAGTACTCGGTCCCTTGCTTTTTGTGGTATATATCAATGATCTAGACTTGAATATCGGGGGTATGATTAAGAAGTTTGTAGATGATACTAAAATCGGCTGTGTGGTTGATACTGAAGAAGGAAGCTGTAGACTGCAGGAAGATATCAATAAATTGGTCAGGTGGGCAGAACAGTGGCAAATGGAATTCAATCCGGAGAAGTGTGAGGTAATGCATTTGGGAAGGGCTAACAAGGAAAGGAATACACATTAAATGGTAGGACACTGAGTAGTGTAGAGGAACAAAGGGACCTTGGAGTGCATGTCCACAGATCCCTGAAGGTAGCAGGCCAGTAGAGAAGGTGGTTAAGAAGGCATACGGAATGCTTGCCTTTATTAGCCGTGGCATAGAATACAAGAGCAGGGGGGTTATGCTTCAACTGTATAAAACACCAGTTAGGCCTCAGCTAGAGTACTGCGTGCAGTTCTGGTCACCACACTACAGGAAAGATGTGATTGCGCTAGAGAGGGTACAGAGGAGATTTACAAGGATGTTGCCGAGAGTAGAGAATCTTAGCTATGAGGAAAGACTGGATAGGCTGGGTCTGTTTTCCTTGGAACAGAGGAGGCTGAGGGGAGACCTTATTGAGGTGTATAAAATTATGAGGGGCCTAGATAAAGTGGATAGAAAGGATCTATTTCCCTTAGCAGAGGGGTCAAAAACCAGGGGGCACAGATTTAAAGTAATTGGGGGAAGGCTTAGAGGGGATTTGAGGGGGAATTTCTTCACCCAGAGGGTTGTGGGGGTCTGGAACTCACTGCCTGAAAGGGTGGTAGAGGCAGGAACACTAACCACATTTAAAAAGTACTTGGATGTGCACTTGGGATGCTCTAACCTGCAGGGCTACGGGCCAAGAGCTGGGAAGTGGGATTAGGCTGGATAGCTCTTTGTTGGCCGGCACGGACACGATGGGCCGAAATGGCCTCCTTCCGTGCTGTAACTTTCTATGATTGTAATGTCCTCCGGTTGGGGAGAGGGGTGTGCGTGCGTCCGCAAGTTAGGGTTCCACAAGTGTTGACCTCCCTCGACCAGCCCCCACCCCAGCCCCAGTCCTTCTCCCAAGTGGCCATGCTTCATGTACGAGTCCAAACAGTGAGTGCCGGCTGGCTATTCCATAATTCATATTCTTCATATTCCATAACATTTATCACAGTCAAACCCAGTGCTAATCTGGTGCAGTACCCACACAATGCACACTGTCCAGCAGGAGTGATTAGAAAGTGGGAGGTGTATTTAATCCTTTCCCCCACCCCTCCCGCCCACCCCACTGCCCAACCCGTCCTGGGCCACTGAGGCCATTTGTAGCATTCAGCCAACGCTGCAGGCATGAACAGCGAACTCAGCACAGCGGCCTGGTCTGCGAGTTTCAGGATCCCACCTGGCAGCTCACTCTCGCTATACTGTGGAAGCTGTGTTTGTGATCATTTTAATAAGTGACTGACACGGGGAGTTACCGATTAACGTTCTTTCCGGGCTGCAATCGTTTCCTGCACACCCCTTGTAAACTTGCTGCCTTGCGGGTTTGGGAGGAGCTGTTGAAGGAGCCCTGGCGAGTTGCTGCAGATGGAACACATGGTGCGCCGGGGGTGGAGGTTTAAGCTGGTGAGTTAATGCACCATGTTTATGTAAATTCAAAAAATGAGCCAGAATGTGTCTTTCAAGAGCTTTGACTGCAATGAAGCAGGTTCTGCTTGTGGGAGTGTTGCTGAATGTTTCGAGCCCAGTCTGGCAAGTGTTAAACGCCACCTTGAAGCTGACGCTCGGTGCCTGGAATGGGAAATTGTTCCACCCCCTCGTTTTGACAGTTGACCAAAGGAGAAGGCTGGAAAAACTGCAGGGCCCTTTTCTTCCTGGCAGGTGACTCGAGCACAGCAATGTACGAGCTTGAGAAACATAACCTCTATCCACCCCCGCACTGAGGCTGAGAAAGGTGGTGAGGGAGGTGGAGGCGAATATAATGGATCAAAGGTGAAGTTGAGATGGAAGCTGGAAGGAATACAAATAAAAAGAATCTCGAGTTAAAATAACGTCACGCCATCTTTGCAGGAGATGTCACGTTAATTTCTGAATATTAAAGCTGAAACATAGTCCCACAATAAAACTCCAACAAATGCCCAGTGAACCTCAGCCAGGGAAAAGCTCGTGCAGCTCCAAGACATTCATCGAAATCCAAAAATTGGCTAATCTTCTGAGAAAGGGTTAAGAGAAAATGACTAATGTAATTTTGGAAAATAAATCTAAGTTGATTTAAGTTTAGCAGAGTTTAATGAGTTGGACAAGCATCTTATCCAGTCTAATCCTTTGGTGGACTCCTAATCTCCTGAGCCTGTTGGCACGGACTCTGTGGGTCTCGAGGCCGGGGGAAGCTGAAGTTGTTTGTGTGGCCAGTCCGTCTGCAACATCGGGTACAACACCCAGGAGAACCTCTTCCATTCACCTTTGGTGCACCATCTGCTTCAAGGATTGACGTTGCTGTTTAGATTGGATTATTGGAGAAATGATTCAGTTATGCTACACATAAGAGTGTTATTTTTCTATCTCACTCTCTCGCCTGCTGCTGCTGGAGTGAGAGAAAGAGAGAGAGAGTAAATGTAGGGGATGGAGTAAATGTGACTGAGTTTCCCAGATGTGTTTAACAGATGTAGAGAATGCATGGAGAGGACTTTGCAATTTTTTGCCTGCCTCTCTCCCTCCTCTGGGTTAGAGCTCAACGGTTCTGGCATCTCTCTGGTACCCCACCCAGTCAATTATTCTTCATGCGTGACCCTAAACAGCGAGGCGATGGGAGCTCACATTCAAATAAAATCCAGCCCTTCAACTGCCCTGTGCTTTCCAGGAAGAGGTCACTGCAGAGCGATCAGGAACGGGAACTCGAGCTGATATTGTTTTCCTTATCCCCCTCGACCAGTGATGCTGCAGCCAAATGTAACTCCCTCCATCCAACCACCCCCAGTCTGAGTGAGATCAGACAATTGAGCACAGACCACGGGTTGAATCTGCTGCTCTTGACTTGCTCAGTGCCACACTGCACAGTGCACGTACCCACTGGGCCATTGTGAATTATTGTTTTCTTTTCTCTGGAGCGTTTTGTTGTGGCCGAAATGATTTGAAGGAGATCACAATCCGCCCGCTCAGAGACCAGCCGAGACGCAGCACATTATCGGCACGGCCTTTACATATGGCGATGCCGTCAGATTCCTCGCGGATCCCCCCTGCGGCTGCTCGTTGGATTAAAGGTTTCTGGTGTACACGTGTTTCTGCTCCAGGAATCGGATCCAAATAGCAAGTGACTTCTGGATCTGGTGATGTCGGGCGGGGACTGGTGGGGCCGAGCTTTTGGCAAAGCAGGACTGTAATCATCTGAAAGTGGTTTGAGGAGCCTGAATTGTTGCCCGTGCTATGAATAAAAATGGCAACAAGTTCAGCATTTGATGGATAATAGGTTGGATCTAAATCTGAAGTGGAGCCATAAGAGGTTCCTTCACCCTGCACCCCATAGTTTGAAAGTTCCAGTCCATTAATACCCCAAAACATCAAGGCCTAGAGCTTCATGGGGGCCCTGCTCCGCCCATGTAACTCATAGCCGGGAACACTGTCCCCAATTCCAAGGAAAGGGTTATTTGCAGAGCTGAGGCCAATCCTCCCTTGTAAGGCAGAGTGGGGCACTGCCAAGGCCCAAATAAGCTGAAGATTTTCTTTTAGGTTCTTCAGCTCCCACTGGGGCCAGTCCCGACAAGAGATGTCAATCAATGCCTTCTGGGATCGATCACCTTACTCCAGCAAAAGATTTTGGCGGTTAGAAGGATATACTCGGGCCAGATCTCAATAGGTGTGAATTCCGCTGAGGCCTTTCAAGAGTATGAAGGGAGGAACCTCCTGGGTAAGCTCAGGAACTCCCTGTCCCCACATCCCCATTGACATCTGATGGTGGGCAGAAGATGCACCTGCAAACCCCGTCCGACCGAAATTGAAAGGTCTGGTCCAAATGGGGCAGAATTCCAGTTTAGCCAGAATCTGGCCCACAATCTCGCCCACCTCACCCCAAGGGCGTAAATGTCCCAGAAATTACAGGGGCCAAATGTTTAGTCATTAGAAGTGGGCTGGTAATGGTTCAGGGCTGCAATGGGGCACAGCTACTCCTACAAGCAGTATGAAACCCTAACATCTTTCACACTAGCAGTCCTTCCTCAAGGCAAGCCCAGCCGAGAGATGTTTATCATAAGTGTTGTTGTTTCATTCTGCCTTTAGGAGTTGTCAGTCCCCGTTACAGCCTTGAATCCTTACTCATCCAGTGTAGGTACGGTACCTGCACACTGCAGGATTGCTCCCATTGTGTCGAATCCAAATGAAGCAAACTCCTCCTTCACTCCCATTCTTTGTCCTTTGTAATCGTGCCCAATGCTTAAACATAAGAACATAAGAAATAGGAGCAGGAGTAGGCCCTTCGAGCCTGCACCCCCATTCTATTAGATCATAGCTGGTCTTCTACCTCATCTCCACTTTCCAGGCCTAATCCCATATCTCTTGATTCCCTTAGTATCCAAAAATTATCAATCTCTGTCTTGAATATACTCAATGACTGAGCCTCCACAGCCCTCTGGGGTAGAGAATGCCAAAGATTCACAACCCTGTGAGTGAAAAGATTTCTCATCTCAGTCCTA
Source organism: Somniosus microcephalus (assembly GCF_052327205.1). Lineage (NCBI taxonomy): Eukaryota > Metazoa > Chordata > Chondrichthyes > Squaliformes > Somniosidae > Somniosus > Somniosus microcephalus. The sequence continues at coordinate 6,268,071 of NC_141004.1, forward strand.
AATGGCCGACGCCTTATTCTGAGACTGTGTACCCCGGTTCTAGCCTCCCCAGCCAGGGGAAACATCCTCCCTGCATCTACCCTGTCAAGCCCTTTAAGAATTTTGTATGTTTCAATGAGATCACCTCTCATTCTTCTAAACTCTAGCGAATATAGGCATCGCCTACTCAATCTCTGCTCTTAGGAGAATCCCCCCATCCTGATTGTGAAACAGCATTTCCTTTGTGAACTTGTCACCTGATTTACGCCCAGGACAGATTTAGAAAGTGCAACTCTCACTCATCTAAAAGCAGAGTGGAACAGAAATCAGCAGCAAGTTCTCATGGACGGATCATATAGTGGGTATGGAGCAACCAGAATGGAGCATTCTTATTGGTTTAGAATCATGGTAAACCCAGGAACTGGCTCAGACTGGCAGAGTGAGAGACACTGGGCCAGTGTAGGATAGTCCTGTATGGTGTTGCACTGTTTAGTAATGAGCATAGACTGATTGGTTCTGGTGGAGCACGTGTCCAGCAGTTGAATTCAGCATCAATATGGTCCTTTCTAAATGGAACAGATCCTGGAAATGACCTACTAAAGAACTGAAAAAAGAAATAAATTGTATTTATATAGAGCCTTTCATGACCTCAGGACATCCCAAAGTGCTTTCCAGCCAATGAAGGACTTTTGAAGCATTGTCACTGTGGTAATGTAGGAAATGTGGCAGTCAATTGTACACAGCAAGATCCCACAAACAAAAATGTGATAACCAGATACTCTGTTTTAGGGATGTTGGTTGAGCACGTGGAAGGTAGCAGGTCTATGCTGAGGTAGCTGGCATCAGCCCTGGTGGCAGGAGGGCTGCTGTAATGAGCTTCAGTGCCACTGGGCGGAGGAGAGGAAAAATTCAGTGACCCCTGCAGGAAAACTGCTCAGCATAATTCAGAAGCAGTTAATAAGAAGGCAGGAAGACATTCGTCAGCACCATAGGAGCTGATCTTCACCCTTCCTTCACCTGCCGGTTTATCATCTGCTTGAAGCCTCTAAAGTTACTGCCCGCTCATCCATCCCCAGGTCAGTGACTTCACAGTCGGTCTCACCAAGAAAGCAGATAAATCGTATTGCTGACAAAGCTTTGGCCTTGGCAAATGGACAGTTTGTGTTCTCCAGGGTCTGTAACTCTGCACCCGGTACACCCTTCCATAGCCAGCTCGACAGCTGCCGCCCACCAGGCTATACACTGGCGAGTTAAATGAATGGAAGCTACCAGCTGGGAAGCAGCAGCTTCTAGAGAATAAACCTCAAGTGGCCAGGTCACCCTGAGAGCCCCAAACCATTAAAACTGAAGCCTGATTTGCTAAACAACCCTCCACCTCTAAAGAAAAAAGAATTCTTTGTTTTATAAATCATATACCTTCGAGCATTGTTGAAGCATCTCTATTAATTACGTTGAAGCCAATATGCGCACAGCAAGATCCCACAAACAGCAATATGATGATGACCAGATAATCTGTTTTTAGGTGGCATGTTTATACACTGCATTATTAATAAAGCAGATCATATCACAATATACTACACTTGAAGGAAAGTGCTTAGTTTGACCAAAAGCCCCATATTCACACGAGCCAATGCCCTGTAGGGCAACCTCCAAAGCCTCCTTGAAAAAGTGCAACATCCCCACCGACACCTGGGAATCCCTGGCCCAAGACCGCACAAAGTGGAGGAGAAGCATCCGGGAAGGCGCCAAACACCTCGAGTTTCTTCGTCGGGAGCAAGCGGAAGCCAAGCGCAGGCAGTGCAAGGAGCGCACGTCAACCCAAGCACCCCACCCACCCGCCCCTTCAACCACCGTCTGCCCCACCTGTGACAGAGACTCCTCAGTCACCTGAGAACTGATTTTTAATGTGGAAGCAAGTCATCCTCAGTTCCGAGGGACTGCCTAAGAAGAAGAAGGCCTGTGTGTTAATCTGCCCCGTGACCCATGCGTCACTCACCCCTGCAACGATTTGCCAGTGAAACGAGAATTTTTTGCAAATGGGTGCAATAGTTCTTGAGATAAGAAAGGAGAAGTTGTTCAGTCTGCTAGTTGTAAAAGGGGAAGTTGAGAACAGGGAATTGCCGATGCCTGGTGTCTGCACGCCATTGGCCTGAGCTCCCAGCTCCTGCCCCTGTTGTTTTTTGGAAATGTAGTCCTTGTTTTGGGAAACTCTCTCCATTTAAAGCCTCTTGACGTTGGGAGCAGATCAACGATGGAGGCGTGCGTGAACATAGAGCTGTGATTTGTTGGGGCCTGGGTTGTGCGATAGGGTGGGCGCACTGCCCTTTCACCTCTGGGACCTTGGTTTGAATCCTGCCCAGATTAGCGGGGTGAAAGTCTTCCTCTTTGCTGGGAGGGCCCCTGTCTGCACTGAGTTTAGGGCAGTTTCAGCCTGGTTCTGAGGGGCAAAACTGCCCCATCGTTCAGCTCTCGCTGAGAGGCCACAAGGGAGCTGTGGTGGGAACAGAAAGGTCACGTCGAGCAGAGGAGGGTAGGCCTGGCTTTGATGCAAAGTTGAGGGAACTGTACTCTGCATTTGCTCGTGCCTTACTTCACCTGGTGCGGGAAAGCTGAAATAGTAAGATTGCACTCTCCAGCATGACTGTGCCTCACCTCGACCCAGCACAGAATGGAGTGGGAAAAACTCCATATAAAATAGTGTTGCTTGAGCAGAGCCGTGGTCTTGTGTCCACCCCACCCCTGCACATGACCCCTGCATTCCCCTCTACTCTCACTTGGCCCCACCCTCCCACATGCAACATTCTCTCACCTGTGCGCGGAATTCTCCTCTTACTGGGTACGGATAGGGAATGCTGAAGTTATTGTACCAGTACCTGACTCGCCCTCCGACATCCTGCAATCCTCCTCTCCCAGTCCACCTGCACTAATTTAATGCACAATTTATCAACCTGGGAAAGTCGGTGTGAAGGATAAGTGCAGTTTTCAAAGTTGTTTTAAACTCCAAACCACGATTTGTGACCACTTTCAACATAAGGAAGCAGGGCTCAGCCGCAGGTTTCTATTTTATTAATAAGCAACAACACAACATCTTGGATGGATTAGTTTGGTTTTAATTTCATCCAATTTTAGATACATTTTTAAACCTGTTTGTCTCATATTTTCTGTCTTTCTCTCTCCCTCTCTATCTCTGTTCCCTGACACTCTCTCTCCCTTGCTGTGTGTTTCACTATCTGTCTCTCACTCACATAAATGAAATCAGGATCTCATGGACCCTACATTTATGCTATAAATCCAATTGTGAATCCAACTGAGAAGCAATTGTGCTTCTCGCTCCACAGATGCTGTCTGACCTGCTGAGTGTTTCCAGCATTTTCTGCTTTTTATTCCAGATTTCCAGCACTTCCAGTATTTAGCTCATTTTAGTGTGTAAATCCTTGGAGGTTCCATGCATGTTGGCCCAATTCCGGATTTACACTGTAACATCTTAGCAATGTTGTGAAGTGACAGTGTAAATGTAGCCTATAGCTCAGAGATTGTCAATTTGTGACAGATTTCAGGTATCCTTGTTCTGTGTGTATGACCCACCAGAGAGGTTGAGACTTCCCAAGCACACCTCAGCTGAGAACCTTACAACCAGCAGAGAGAGGCGAGTTCTACCCCATCCACCCGAGCTGAATTCAAACCAGGTCTTGGAGTTTCAGGAGCAGTGTGCTGACCCACTCCACTGTGCAATCTCCCAGAAACCAGTTTGTGATTTATTGGACTTCCTTTTCATTGTGTAGAAACTTAATCACTGAACAGGTTGAGTTACAGGGTGAGTGAGAACTTCAGTGCCACACCTCCAATGATAGAAATTTCAGCACAACAGGAGGCCATTTGACTCAACGCATCAGTGCCAGTGTTGGCTTCATGTGGAGGCTAGCTACTCTACCTGGGAGTGACACCCCACACCTTCACATCCACAGAAAGAATGACCAACGTGTACCCTGCTTTAACCCAGCTTTCTTCCTGATTACAGAGTAAGGAGATTGGCGGGCAGCTACATGAAGATCTGATGAAGGTTCTGAACGAGTTGTACACGGTGAGTGTGATCTTTAACTCTACAGTAACACAAAAACTTCACTGCTTCCACTCTCACAATAACTCGATGGTTAATTGTGCCACCCAGTATCATACCAAAGCTCTCGAGTTCAGTCCCCGTTGTGCTGAGTTCGCTGATCTCAGTGTGGTGGTGGTAAGGGCAATACAGGAATAGGTGGAAGCCATTCAGCCCCTCGAGCTTGTTCTGCCATTCAATGAGATTATGGCTGATCTGTATCTTAACTCCATTTACCGCCTTGGTTCTGTAACCCTTAATACCCTTACCCACCAAAAATCCATCAATCTCAGTTTTGACATTTTCAATTGACCTCCAGCCTCAAGAGCTTTTTGGGGCAGAGAGTTCCAGGTTTCCACTGCCCTTTGTGTGAAGAAGTGCTTCCTGACATCACCCCTGAACGGCCTGGCTCTAATTTTAATGATATGATTCATCTCCGAACCCCTGGGCTCAGCAGGAGGAAGATCAGCCAGGCTCACTGCTCCTGGTCGCTTTCGGTGGTTCTTGCTGGGAGGTGCACACACGTGGACGTTTGGTGAGGGCAGGATTGGGTTCAGTTGTGCTCCCCTCCCATGGTTCAGTAGCCTGACGATGGGGGAATGGGACTTAATTACTCACTACAGCATAGCCACTGTGAGTTAATGTAAAATCTGCCTTACCGGGAGATGTGTCGGGGTCCGTTTACATTGCAGCGATTGGTGTGAGAGCAGCAGTTGTAGTCCGGGTTCCAGTCAGGCAGATCCCTGATTCTATGGTGTCACTCCTCCCTGGCTGGAATTTGAACCATCTTATCCAGAGAGAGCTCTGTGCAGACCTGGGTGCGCGCAGGGGAAGAACGGTATCCCAACAGCTAGAGATCGAAATGTTCAGAGAGCAGGGAGGGGAATATCCCTGCCCTGTCCCAAACATTTAAGTTGTCGGGTAGGGTCAAAAGTGCCTTGACTGTTCAGTAGATGCCCTGAGGTTTGACACTCTGTGAGTGCTGTGGGAGTAACCCCGCCAGGGAGTCTGACTGCTTCACTTTGGTCAAGCTCTGACTCCAGATTTACACTGCAGGTTTGGAATGAATGTGAAGTGGAGATGGCTACACTTGCAATGTACATGCACCTCAAAGCGTCTCGTCTCCCTTGAGTGATCTGGAAGGAGCTTCACATTATTACCAGAGAATGAAGCTTCTCCCCTCCACACTGCTCAGGGGCACACCGCTTCTCAACAGGAAAGGAAAAGAGGAACAGACCTTTCGAGAGCCCCAGCTTCTTGCAATTGGTTGAGAAGTGATGTAGGCCAAGGCCTGGGAACCAGTTTCTAATCCTGCTGTAATCAGGTGGTGGTGTGTGCAGTAGGGGTAGGAAGGGGAATATTTTGTGCTTCACCCACCGTAAGAATGCTTAGTTCTTGCATGTTACTACAATCGAGGCAGATGTGGGCGGCCAACGGGAGCCAATGCCAGATGTTTTTGCAGAATCCGTCAAGACTTTATATCCTCAGAAGCCATCGCTGTTGTGCAGCGTCTGAGTCTTTCAAAAGAGAGGCAGAAGGAATGTGTTTGAAGTTTTAAAGAAAAAGCTGCAATAGCGAGGCTTAACTCTTTAATGAGATCTTTTTCAGCAGCTGAGATGGGGCGGGTGATAACTGAGATACGCGGGAGTCCACATCACCCTTGAGGCGATGACTTTGAGGTTGTTTCACACGACCATGAAAAGATGACATGAAGGCAGATAAAGGGTGGATCCAGCTGTAATGCTCCAATGCATCTCAGAGTGATGTTGGTGTGAAAACTCCAAGTGTGAGGTCACCGGTAATGCAAACCCCTCAGGCGGACCATTGGGGGAAGGGCAGTATTACATAGGATCACAACACGGAAACAGGCCATTCGGCCCAACCAGGCCGTGTTGGTATTAACTCTCCACTGCAGAAGTACTTAATCCCATGTGCCCACCCTGTTCCCTTCTTCCTTTAGTCTCCCTTCTAAACCTCTCTAACCTATTAAATGTTGACATGGTCTCTGCTTCAATCACTAACTCCAGCCATGCTTGCCACAGCCTCCAAAATTTGCTCTCTGTCCTAAATCTCTTACATTTAATTACATATCCATGTCCCCTTGTTCTAGACCCTCGGTCATTGCAACAGTCTGTTTCGATCGACTCTGGCCCAGCCCTTCATAATTTCAAACAATATCCGATCACCCCTTAATCTCCTCTGTTTTAATAAATAGTCCCAATTGTGCTTCTCTAACACGAAACTTCTCTCTGCTCCCCACTCCCTGCACTTGACCTTCACCAGCCGTTCGTTCAGTCACTACACTGCTACCCTCTGGAATCTTTCACCCAGTTCCCTCCACCTTGCTGCCCCCTCGATGCTTTCAAAATATCCTCCTCTTAGATTGTGTCTCAGTTTTCCACCCCTGCCTCTCCATTCCCCTCCCCTTTCCCTATCCCACTCTCTCCATTCCCCCTCCCTTTCCCCATCCCACCCTCTCCATTCCCCTCCCCTTTCCCTATCCCACTCTCTCCATTCCCCTCCCCTTTCCCCATCCCACCCTCTCCATTCCCCTCCCCTTTCCCCATCCCACTCTCTCCATTCCCCGCCCCTTTCCCCATCCCACCCTCTCCATTCCCCTCCCCTTTCCCCATCCCACTCTCTCCATTCCCCTCCCCAATAGCTCGAGAGGGAAGAGTTGATGCTCTCTTCTATTAAATGTCGATGCTGTGATTATAGCCCACCATTTGCTGGCTGAGGATAGCCAAAACAAAATTCTATATTAGGATTCTGACATTCTTCAAACCACCGAGGCCTCACTAGAGCACCACCAGAACAAGGCCAAGTATTGAATCATCTTTCCCTGCCTGGGTTGGCCCTCCAGAGGTCCCTGGGTAGCGGTGCCCTGTTGTGTTTAAAGTTCTCTGAATATTTTTTTCGTAAACTGTTAGTTTGGGTAGGCAAGGGCTGTTGATGGCCCAGAATACAGGTGGGTCAATCAGTAATGGAGATGTGAGGATGGATGAATATTCTGAAGGTTGGCTTGATTACCTTTGGGGACCAGGAAACATTTGTACAGAACCTTTGATCAGGAGGCTAAATGTGTGGATAGAGTCAACGATAGGGGAGAGTGTACACTGGCTGTGGGAGGAGACTGAATGGGTGGGTAGAGTCCGTGATAGGGGAGAGTGTACATGTGCTGTGGGAGGAGATTAAATGGGTGGGTAGAGTCCATGATAGGGGAGAGTGTACATGGGCTGTGGGAGGAGATTCAATGGGTGGGTAGAGTCAAGGGGAGAGTGTCCATGGGCTGTGGGAGGAGATTCAATGGGTGGGTAGAGTCCATGATAGGGGAGAGTGTACATGGGCTGTGGGAGGAGATTCAATGGGTGGGTAGAGTCCATGACAGGGGAGAGTGTACATGGGCTGTGGGAGGAGATTCAATGGGTGGGTAGAGTCCATGATAGGGGAGAGTGTACATTGGCTGTGGGAGGAGATTAAATGGATGGGTAGAGTCCATGATAGGGGAGAGTGTACATGGACTGTGGGAGGAGATTAAATGGGTGGGTAGAGTCGAGGGGAGAGTGTACATGGGCTGTGGCAGGAGATTAAATGGGTGGGTAGAGTCGAGGGTAGAGTGTACATGGGCTGTGGGAGGGGAAGGGCTGATGGGTCAGAAGTCCATTGAATGATAGGATGAGGAGTTGTACCCAGTGAGATCCCAGTTTCACCTGGGTTATTAGGAAAATGCCAAGTAATGAGTAAGTATGCTTCTGTCATTACAGCCTTTTCCTGAAAACTTCAAACAAATTCCTTCTGCTTCTCTTTGAAAGACTTAGACACCGTGCAACGGCGATGGCTTCTGAGGATCTAAAGCCGTGATGGATTCTGCACTAGCATCTGGCACTGGCTCCTGTTTGCTGCCCCACATCGGCCTCTACTGTAGTGGGTCTGCAATAAGTCAGCCAGATTTCAGAGTAGAAGTGTGTGATTGTGTAAAACAGTGACTAGACTGCCCCTGGGTCTTCGTCTCGCTTGGGCTGATCTAACAAGGGAGCCAAATAACTACTGAGGTAATTTTTCATTTTTTTAAAGTCTGAGATCAGTGTCCGAGTGTCCTGTGCAGTGGCATTTTGAGTGCTGTTCCGTCTTGATTGTGTTTTAATTGTTTTTTTATGGGTTGACTCTTGGGAATTGAAACAACTGGAAAATTCCTGCTGCCCTCTTAACAAAAGGAAAAGGCCCCTGGACCACATCAAGTGGCGTTGGATCGGATGAAAACATTTTGTTTTTCTCATGTTGTGCTTTAGTTTGTCCTCGATTCCTCCTTTCGTTCCTCTGGCCCCAAAGCTGTGAGCCGTGCCATGGGCATTGAAATGTTTAAAGGCGACCGGTATTTTTTAAGGATGCTGGTATCACTGGGCAGATGCATTCAGTTCGGGGGGGCAGGGGGGGTGTCACTGCCGATGAGCCCCCAAACCGCTGCCGGCCTGTTCCAGGACGACGGTCCCCCGGACCCTGGCTGTGACCTTTAACTTGGTGAGTGACGGGGTTCTGCGATGGACTCGATCTCGGCACACGATTGTAGCCCCGCCGATTTCTGCGTCGGTGCCCCTGAAATCAGAATATTCTGAGGTCGTGCATGTCTTCAGCCCCACCCCTCCTTAAACAAATAATTCTCCTGCCTTCACCACTCCCAGTAATCCCCCCTCCCAGTAATTTCCAAATCCCCGCAGCTAGAAGCTGCACTTTTTGTATATAAGATATTTCCTCTTACAACAACAGCGCTGGAATGTTGGGTACACTCGACAAGCCCGTCCCACTGCGCTCAGTCTAACTCATTGATTTTATGCGTCATAAGGCTTATAGTCAAGGATTTCTCAGAGAAATCAGTTTTTTTTAAGCTATTGGTCAGTTTGTGCGAGCTCTCTACTGACGAGGATCAATACACTGACGTACTGAAAGCCCTAAAGACTGATTGAAGGGGGGGTGGGAGGCACAGGTTAAGGATTCCCCATTGAGACTATAGAATTTACTCCATGAGTCAGAATCCTGATGAGTCACTGTGGTTATTGAGGTCTGCCTGTCAAATGGAATCGAATATGTGTATGCCACAATTCCCCAGAGTGTGTCTCACTGAGAGAGTACCAGATACCCCCACAGTGTGTCACTGAGAGAGTACCAGATACCCCCACAGTGTGTGTCTCACTGAGAGAGCACCAGATACCCCCACAGTGTGTGTCTCACTGAGAGAGCACCAGATACCCCCACAGTGTGTCACTGAGAGAGTACCAGATACCCCCACAGTGTGTGTCTCACTGAGAGAGTACCAGATACCCCCACAGTGTGTGTCTCACTGAGAGAGCACCAGATACCCCCACAGTGTGTCACTGAGAGAGTACCAGATACCCCCACAGTGTGTGTTACTGAGAGAGTACCAGATACCCCCACAGTGTGTTACTGAGAGAGTACCAGATACCCCCACAGTGTGTGTTACTGAGAGAGTACCAGATACCCCCACAGTGTGTCACTGAGAGAGTACCAGATACCCCCACAGTGTGTCACTGAGAGAGCACCAGATACCCCCACAGTGTGTGTTACTGAGAGAGTACCAGATACCCCCACAGTGTGTCACTGAGAGAGCACCAGATACCCCCACAGTGTGTTACTGAGAGAGTACCAGATACCCCCACAGTGTGTTACTGAGAGAGTACCAGATACCCCCACAGCGTGTGTCTCACTGAGAGAGTACCAGATACCCCCACAGTGTGTTACTGAGAGAGTACCAGATACCCCCACAGTGTGTGTCTCACTGAGAGAGTACCAGATACCCCCACAGTGTGTTACTGAGAGAGTACCAGATACCCCCACAGTGTGTGTCTCACTGAGAGAGTACCAGATACCCCCACAGTGTGTGTCTCACTGAGAGAGCACCAGATACCCCCAGTGTGTGTCTCACTGAGAGAGTACCAGATACCCCCACAGTGTGTGTCTCACTGAGAGAGCACCAGATACCCCCAGTGTGTGTCTCACTGAGAGAGTACCAGATACCCCCACAGTGTGTTACTGAGCGAGTACCAGATACCCCCACAGTGTGTGTTACTGAGAGAGTACCAGATACCCCCACAGTGTGTGTCTCACTGAGAGAGTACCAGATACCCCCACAGTGTGTTACTGAGAGAGTACCAGATACCCCCACAGTGTGTGTTACTGAGAGAGTACCAGATACCCCCAGTGTGTGTCTCACTGAGAGAGTACCAGATACCCCCACAGTGTGTTACTGAGCGAGTACCAGATACCCCCACAGTGTGTGTTACTGAGAGAGTACCAGATACCCCCAGTGTGTGTCTCACTGAGAGAGTACCAGATACCCCCACAGTGTGTGTTACTGAGAGAGTACCAGATACCCCCACAGTGTGTGTCTCACTGAGAGAGTACCAGATACCCCCACAGTGTGTGTCTCACTGAGAGAATACCCAATACCCAGGAGTATTGGGTTACACTTGCAATATTTGTGTAATTCACACCCTGGGGTTGAGTGAGTTAAGGAGATGTGGCCAGAGTGGGGTGGATTCACTGGAAGGGACTGAAGATTGTGGTGTTGCGTGTTTAAACAGATCAATGCGCAAGTAACTTCAGAGTCCTGAGCTGGCGCTGGTTTATTGAATTGCTGGGACAGTTCCTCGCATCAGTTGCCATTGCCCTATCCGAATCGCTCAGTTACTTGCCCATAGTGCAGGTCACCACCAAAACTACCAAGAATCTTAAAGATAAAATGGAAGGAGCTTGTATTTATGTAGCGCCTTTCCTGTCCTCGGGATGCCTCAAAGCACTTCACAACTAAATGATTACTTTGAAGTGTGGTCACTTGTTATGTAGGCGAACATGTCAGCTAATATTCACACAGCAAGATCCCACAAACAGCAAATTAGATAAATAATCAGTTAAACTGTGTTTAGTGGTGTTGATTAAGGGATGTTGGCCAAGAGAATGAGAGAATTCTTTGAATAGTGAAAAAAGAAAAAAAATGACTATAGCGCCTTTCACGACCTCGGGACATCCAATGAATTACTTTGAAGGGTGGTCACTGTTGTAATGTAGGAAACCGTGCAACTGAATCAGGCAGACAAGGCCTTGTTTTAACATCTCATCTGAAAGACGGCACCTCCGACAGTGGAACACTCCATCAGCACTGCACTGAAGTGTCAGCCTGGATTATGGGCTCAATAATTCCTGGAGTGGGACTTGAACCCACGAACTCCTGACTCCGACGCAAGAGTGCTCCCCATTGAGCCAAGCTGGCCCTTGTAAATAGATGAGATTAATTAGGGATGATGGTTAGGTGATGTCAGCCTTGTATCTTAAAAACCTGTAGATTTTAGGAAGAACGAACAGTTGAGGGAAGCAAGGAGTTTCACTGTTTTGAGGTCCTGGGAAAGGGTGATTCAGAGTCGGAGACCCAACTCTGTGGGTAAATGCACTGATGGTCTGTCATTGAGGCATGTAGACCAGGAACACCTTGGGTTTGATTCCCAGTCTGTGCTGATTTAACCAGATGGGCCCTGAGGACCCAGTGCTCCTGGGTTAGGGAGCAAACGCTCTGGCCAGGTCCCCCGCCCCTGATTGCTGTCTGCTGAACCCCGCTGGACGGTGTGTGCTCACGATCTTTGGGTGAGGGCGGGATTGGGCCTGGCTGTGATGCCCCCGCAGTCAAATAATCACGTGCTGTCCCGCTGCATACATGGAGAATGGCCTTCTGGAGGAGGGGTCAGAGGGGGTTTGGGGCTCTGTGGAGCTCAACTGCAGCAAGGGGTCAGTGACTGCTGGACACAGAGGGAGAAAACTGTGTCGTTAACTGGTTAGTTAGTGACTGATGACTGTAGTTTACTTAACTTTCCCTTTAAGACAAGTTATGGCATTATTAATGGTGGTATTATCTAGTTAGTGGTCTCTTGAAAATGGAAACTAAACTGCTCGCGTTTTCGGCACTCTTACAATTGTTTCACCGAATTAAAGAGATATTCCACTGAGACACAGTTATTCAATCTCCTAAATTGTTCTGCTTTCTCTCCTCGGAGAGTTAATTTCAGTTTGCCCTGATCCAATTTCTCAAAAATAAAACAATTTATGTGACCTTTTTTCACTGTGACTCTGAGACTCCAGCTTAATAATATCCCTAAAACTGCGCAACATCTGGGAGTTTAATTCCCTCAGTTGTGATATATTTAGTGCAGAGTTAGTGTTGAATTCCTGACTCTGCCTATTCTGATGCAGTCATTAGCCCATTTACTTGAAATGGCTTTTAATGATGTGTTGAAACAGGTCAACCAGTTCACTCGGGATAGTTTGGAGGAAAGCTGAATGGAGTTTGATGCCCAGTAGTCCTATCCCTGTCTTCCTCAAATGTTCCTCCAGCTGACTGTCCCGTCAGCTCGGCTTGCTGTGGAGTGCATTACTTGGCGATGTTATTTGGGGGGAGGGGGCGGATGTGATCACCCGGTAACAGAGGGTGGGGGTACCCTCTGAAGGGGAATAAAAATTGATATCTTGCCTATTGACCTCATTGCAGAACAAAACAGGAAATACATTTAGAAGTTTAGTTTTTACTGGGGGATTATTTTGTGCTCTGAGGCCCACACCCCATGTCCAAGAGCTCGGGAAGGCCACCTACTGCCAGGTCTCAATTGGCGTGGCAGTGTTACCGGCGCTGGGAAGCATGTGTAGGTCCCCAGGATGGAGAGGGGGCCCAGATTCTAGCCTGCTCCCACCCGCAGGGCCGAGGCCTGCTCCCACCCACAGGCCCGAGGCCTGCTCCCACCCGCAGGGCCGAGGCCTGCTCCCACCCACAGGCCCGAGGCCTGCTCCCACCCTAGGCCCGAGGCCTGCTCCCACCCGCAGGGCCGAGGCCTGCTCCCACCCACAGGCCCGAGGCCTGCTCCCACCCGCCGGGCCGAGGCCTGCTCCCACCCACAGGCCCGAGGCCTGCTCCCACCCGCCGGGCCGAGGCCTGCTCCCACCCACCTGCCGGGCCGAGGCCTGCTCCCACCCACCTGCCGGGCCGAGGCCTGCTCCCACCCACCTGCCGGGCCGAGGCCTGCTCCCACCCACAGGCCCGAGACCTGCTCCCACCCACCTGCCGGGCCGAGGCCTGCTCCCACCCACCTGCCGGGCCGAGGCCTTCTCCCACCCACAGGCCCGAGGCCTGCTCCCACCCGCAGGGCCGAGGCCTGCTCCCACCCACAGGCCCGAGGCCTGCTCCCACCCGCCGGGCCGAGGCCTGCTCCCACCCACCTGCCGGGCCGAGGCCTGCTCCCACCCACCTGCCGGGCCGAGGCCTGCTCCCACCCACCTGCCGGGCCGAGGCCTTCTCCCACCCGCCGGCCCGAGGCCTGCTCCCACCCGCAGGGCCGAGGCCTGCTCCCACCCGCAGGCCCGAGGCCTGCTCCCACCCGCAGGGCCGAGGCCTGCTCCCACCCACCCGGCCCGAGGCCTGCTCCCACCCGCCGGGCCGAGGCCAGTCTTTACCGTGTAGGAAATCGATGATGTGGATCTGGTACTGTCACAAATTCAGGATTGCTCAGCAGCACGAAATAGAGCCGCAGTCCCATGGCACCAGATACAGGTTTGTGGCTGAAAGTGCTAAAAGCTCACGTTAAAATCGCCCCTTAATCGTCAACACTTTAGCAACAGCGGTATTCACAATACTGGCATCTGTCACGAATGACAGATTTTTAAGATGCAATCAAGTAAATGGCTTAGTGAGCAGATGTTCTTTATATGCAGGATTCTTTTAACTGTCAGTATTAAGTGTACATGTAAGCACGCCCTTAGAGGTACTTAAGATAATTAAAGGATTGATAGGGTAGATAGAGAAACTATTTCCTCTGGTGGGGGGAGTCCAGAACAAGGGGGCATAACCTTAAAATTAGAGCCAGGCTGTTCAGGGGTGGTGTCAGGAAGCACTTCTTCACACAAAGGGTGGTGGAAATCGGGAACTCTCTCCCCTAAAAGGCTGCTGAGTCTGGGGGTCAATGGAAAATTTCAATACTGGAATTGATAGATTTTTTTTAGGTAAGGGCTAAGGGTAAATGGAGTTAAGATACAGATCAGCCATGATCTAATTGAATGGCTGAATGGCCTCCCTCTGTTCCCATGCTCCCTTAAGAATAACTTGAGACACCCACCCCCATTTCATTTTTTTATATTCATTGATGGGATGTGGGCGTCGCTGGCTAGGCCTGCATTTAGTGCCCATCCCTAATTGACCTTGAGAAGATGGTGGTGAGCCGCCTTCTTGAACCGCTGCAGTCCATATGGTGTAGGTACACCCACAATGCTGTTAGGAAGGGAGTTCCAGGATTTTGGCCCAGCGACAGTGAAGAAACGGCGATACAGGTCCAAGTCAGGATGGTGTGTGGCTTGGCGGGGAACTTATAGGTAGTGATGTTCCCATGCGTCTGCTGCCCTTGCCCTTCTAAGTGGTAGAGGTCGCGGGTTTGGAAGGTGCTGTTGAAGGAGCTTTGGCAAGTTGCTGCAGTGCATCTTGTAGATGGTACACACTGCAGCCACAGTGCGCCGGTGGTGGAGGGAGTGAATGTTGAAGGTGGTGGATGGAGTGCCAATCAAGCGGGCTGCTTTATCCTGAATGGTGTCGAGCTTCTTGAGTGTTGTTGGAGCTGCACTCATCCAGGCAAGTGGAGAGTATTCCATCACACTCCTGACTTGTGCCTTGTAGATGGTGGAAAGGCTTTGGGGAGTCAGGAGGTGAGACACTCGCCGCAGAATTCCCAGCCTCTGGCCTGCTCTTGTAGCCACAGTATTTATATGGCTGGTTCAGTTCAGTTTCTGATCAATGGTAACCCCCAGGATGTTGTTAGTGGGGGATTCAGCGATGGTAGTGCCATTGAATGTCAAGGGGAGATGGTTAGAGTCTCGCTTGTTGGAGATGGTCATTGCCTAGCACTTGTGTGGTGCGAATGTTACTTGCCACTTGTCAGCCCAAGTCTGAATGTTGTCCAGGTCTTGCTGCATATGGACACGGACTGCGTCAGTATCTGACGTGTCTTGAATGGTGCTGAACAGTGTGCAATCATCAGCGAACATCCCCACTTCTGACCTTATGATGGAGGGAAGGTCATTGATGAAACAGCTGAAGATGGTTGGGCCTAGGACATTGCCCTGAGGAACTCCTGCAGTGATGTCATGTGATTGGGATGAATGACCTCCAACAACCACAGCCAACTTCCTTTGTGCTAGGTATGATTCCAACCAATGGAGAGTTTTCCCCTTGATTCCCATTGACTTCAGTTTTGCTAGGGCTCCTTGATGCCACACTCGATCAAATGCTGCCTTGATGTCAAGGGCAGTCACTCTCACCTCATCTCTTGAGTTCAGCTCTTTTGTCCATGTTTGGACCAAGGCTGTAATGAGGTCAGGAGCTGAGTGGCCCTGGCGGAACCCAAACTGGGCGTCAGTTAGCAGGTTATTGTTGAGTAAGTGCCGCTTGATAGCACTGTCGACACCTTCCATCACTTTGCTGATGATTGAGAGTAGACTGATGGGACGGTAATTGGCCGGGTCGGATTTGTCCTGCTTTTTGTAGACAGGACATACTTTGGCAATTTTCCACATTGCCGGGTAGATGCCAGTGTTGTAGCTGTACTGGAACAGCTTGGCTAGGGGCGCAGCTAGTTCTGGAGCACAAGTCTTCAGTACTATTGCCGGAATGTTGTCAGGGCCCATAGCCTTTGCAGTATCCAGTGTCTTCAGCCGTTTCTTGACATCACGTGGAGTGAATTGAATGGGCTGAAGACTGGCATCTGTGATGCTGGGGACCTCAGGAGGAGGCCGAGATGGATCATCCACTCGGCACTTCTGGCTGAAGATAGTTGCAAATGCTTCAGCCTTGTCTTTTGCACTCACGTGCTGGGCTCCACCATCATTGAGGATGGGGATATTTTTGGAGCCTCCTCCTCCTGTTAACTGTTTAATTGTCCACCACCACTCACGACTGGATGTGGCAGGACTGCAGAGCTTTGATTTGATCCGATGGTTTTGAGATCGCTTAGCTCTGTCTATCGCATGTTGCTTCCATTGTTTGGCATGCAAGTAGTCCTGTGTTGTAGCCTCACCAGGTTGACACCTCATTTTTTGGTATGCCTGGTGCTGTTCCCGGCATGCTCTCCTGCACTTTTTGCAGAGACCCAAGTCCCACAACACATTGTGTGCAGATTATTTATCACACAAGTCCTGACATCACCAGTTTTACTGAATGATCCCGTTACCAAATGACAGTTTTCTTTCTACAGCATTTTTTTCCCAACTTCATCAGCAATGTGCCCATCCTTTATTTTATTTTGTGGCACATGCACCTCCTGCCACACTGATTCCGAGTAGACCAGCAGGACCGAGCCCATTCATCAAATGGCTTCACACCCTGGGACCTGGACCCAATCCAGCCAACAGTGTTGGAGTTTAAACTCTTCTCAGTCCATTAGCTGTAAGGGTCTCTTAAGAAATGAAACCAATTTCTAACCAGTGCAAATCTGCAGCACAAAATGCCCCCAGTCTAGAACATTCTGGCAGTTTCACTCAGACAGGGATCTTTACTCTGTATCTAACCCGTGCTGTACCTGCCCTGGGAGTGTTTGATGGGACAGTGTAGAGGGAGATTTACTCTGTATCTAACCCGTGCTGTACCTGCCCTGGGAGTGTTTGATGGGGACAGTGTAGAGGGAGCTTTACTCTGTATCTAACCCCGTTCTGTACCTGCCCTGGGAGTGTTTGATGGGACAGTGTAGAGGGAGCTTTACTCTGTATCTAACCCGTGCTGTACCTGTCCTGGGAGTGTTTGATGGGACAGTGTAGAGGGAGCTTTACTCTGTATCTAACCCGTGCTGTACCTGCCCTGGGAGTGTTTGATGGGACAGTGTAGAGGGAGCTTTACTCTGTATCTAACCCGTGCTGTACCTGCCCTGGGAGTGTTTGATGGGACAGTGTAGAGGGAGCTTTACTCTGTATCTAACCCGTGCTGTACCTGCCCTGGGAGTGTTTGATGGGACAGTGTAGAGGGAGCTTTACTCTGTATCTAACCCGTGCTGTACCTGCCCTGGGAGTGTTTGATGGGACAGTGTAGAGGGAGCTTTGCTCTGTATCTAACCCGCACGGTACCTGCCCTGGGAGTGTTTGATGGGGACAGTGTAGAGGGAGCTTTGCTCTGTATCTAACCCGTGCTGTAGCTGCCCTGGGAGTGTTTGATGGGGACAGTGTAGAGGGAGCTTTGCTCTGTATCTAACCCATGCTGTACCTGCCTGTAGTGTATGTAACCGTCCACCTTTCAGAGAACTATTTTAGGTGTGGCACTACTTTATCCTGGCTGCTGTATACTGTAATAACGACGGTGACATAAGTGCTGTGGCAGAATTTATTGGGCAGATTCGCCCTGACCTTCGAATAGTAAAGTCCTGTTTAAGTTACTCTTGTAGTCTGTGTATTACTTCGCTATACAACCCACAGACTTTACAGTGGCGACGAGTTCGATCTTACCCTGCGGCAACAATACTTCTGAAGAAGTAAACGAGCGTCGAAAAGAGGCACCCGCCCTCGTCGTTTTGCTGAGAGAAAACTCGAGTCTGCAGACCAAGAAAGGAGGAAGATTCAAACACAAAGTCTTCCATCAGCAACAGGCACGGATTGTCCCTTCTGCCACGGTGGTGAGTGAGCCGATCAACACGAGAAGCAAGTCGGCCACGGTGACTGTGAGTAAAGGGAAAATAGAAACAAATAAACGGAGGATAAGGGCGGTGCACTCGACCACGGTCGAGGGGGAAAGGAGCCGGACAGAAGTCGGGCCCAGAGGCGCTGAGACTGGGGCAGCGTGGAGCAGAAGCCGCGGTACAAGCGGGCTGGGGAGCGTCGTGAGACGACTAGACCGCGACGGCGAAAAAGGCCGGACAAATACCGCGACCATGAGGCGCTGCGACCGGGATCGTAAGGCGCGGGAAGATATAAACATAAATAAGCCACGGAGAACTCAGCCACAGCCGGGGAGGAAAGCACCGGACTGCGAGAAGCTGGGAGGCGCGATTGGGGTGAAAAAGGCCAGACAGTGACTGAGGCCACGAAGCGCTGTGACCGGATCGTAAGGCGCGGGAAGAGATAAAAATAAATAAACCGCGGAGAACGCAGCCAGGGAGGAAGCACCAGACTGCGAGAGGCTGGGAGGAGCGATTGGGTGAAAAAGGTCGGACAGTGACCGAGGCCACGAAGCGCTGCGACCGGGATCGTAAGGCACGGGAAAAGATAAAATAAATAAATCGCGGAGAACTCAGCCGCAGCCGGGGAGGGAAGCACCGGACTGCGAGAGGGCTGGGAGGCGCGATTGAGAGCCGCGGGAGAGACAGAGCCCGAGCGAGAGCCGCGCGAACGGGAGAGACAGAGCCCGAGGAAGACTGAGCGAGATCCAGCCCAGCGGCTGAAACTGTTCGCCGTCAACGGGTTGTACCCAGCACCGGAGAGACAGAGCCCGAGCGAGGGAGACTGAGCGAGATCCAGCCAGCGGCTGAGACCGTTCGCCGTCAACGGGTTGTACCCAGAGCCGGTTGCCCGGCCGAGAGAAGGGAACGCGCTGAAGCCGAAGCGCAGGCTGCGAACCCCGAAAGCCAGCGGCCGTCGCCCGAGGGAAAAGCTTACCCCTCCTGCCAGGGGAAGAAAAGCGGGAACCGCCATCTTGAAAGTGGGCAGGGAAAGAAGATAAGCGCGGGAAACCGCGGGAAGCCGCCAGTAGGCGGAGAAAAAGACAGAAGCGGGAACCGCCATTTTGAAAGGGGCGGGGAGAGAAGAAAAGCGCGGGGAAACCGCCATCTTGGAGAAAAAAAAAGAGTTAAAGAAATATTTCGTTGTTGTTTATCAGGGAGGTGAAGATGCCTAAGCGTGGTAACATCAACGATTTCGATTCCGAGGTAGAAGATTGGGCCACGTATGTAGAACGCATTGAGATATATTGTGAGGCCAATAAAATAGAGGATGATGATAAAGCTATAACCTTGCTAAACTCGATGGGGGCGAAGACATACGGGCTATTGAAGCATCTTCTAGCACCAGTTAAACCGGCGGATCAAACCTTCGATAATATTGTTGCTGTTCTGAAGGATCACTTGAACCCCACACCGCTGATGTTGGCGGAACGATTCAAATTTTATGCGAGAACGCAACGGAAAGAGGAAAGCAACGCGGAATACTTGGTCGAACTGCGTAGGCTAGCGAAATACTGCCAGTTTGGAGGAAACCTGACAGAGGCATTGCGAGACAAGTTCGTGTGCGGGTTGTCGCAGGAAGGAACGCAAAAGCGACTGCTCGAAGAGAACGACCTTACACTGGATAGGGCTGTCCTTATTGCAGCATCACACGAAGCCGCAGCGAAAGGAACTGCGGAAATGCAGCTGAAGGCAGCGGTCCTCAGTGTGGATCAAATTACTTCGGGTGCAACGAAATGTTATCGTTGTGGGAAGACAACACACGACCAGAGCCAATGCTGGTTTAAAAACCAGGACTGTAGGAAATGTGGCAAACTGGGTCACATAGCCAAAGTATGCCGGTCAGGGAAGAAGACCAACAACCAAAAAAAAAAGCCATCACAGGAAAAGTACAACAAAGTACACAAGGTGGTTGAGAAGAGTTCAGATGAACAGAATTCGGATTCAGACCCAAGCGGCCAGGAACTGGGTAGTCTGAGAATTCATAATGTGAGTAAGGAAGCTGACCTACAAACTATCTGGGTCATGCTAAAAATAGCCGGAGTCCAAGTGAGAATGGAATTGGACACTGGATCAGCCCTATCAGTCATAAATCGAAGGGATTACAACCGGCTATTCTCACATATACCCTTGAGAGATACCAAGTTCGTATTGCAGACATACACGGGGCATAAAGTATACCCCATGGGAAAGATAAGAGTCAAGGTGAGAGACAGGGACAAAGAACACCCCGGAATGGACTTATACATGCTACCTGAGGGAGGACCACCACTTCTAGGACGGGAGTGGATCAAGAAAATAGACATGGAATGGCACTACCTCAAAGCAATAACGAGTGAGGACTCGGGGCAGACAATCAGCTCAGACTCTGAAACGGATGACGATAAGACCAGCCCAAGCATGAAAGACAAGTCTAAAATGAACTTGCTGACTAAGGTTGGTAGAACGAATGTGGGCATAAAGGCTTATGCTCCAGAGGAGAACAAAGCTTCAGAACAGAATTCCTCTGAACAACAACAACATAGCTTGACAGAGAATTCTGAGTCTGTTCAAGTTACAGACATATATATTACTGAGGAACATCGAGCTCAAACGCAAACTTATTTCAGATTACGACAGCAATTAGAACAATTGAATTGCCGTCTCGAGCAAGAGATGAAAGCAATGAAAAAGTTCTATGATACCGAATGGGAGAATCTGGAAAGACAACAGAAGCAGCTGGGGAAGAAAAGGGAGCAGGAGCACACAAACCGTCTGCACGAGGAGGCCAAACGAATCAAAGCTGATTCGGCTTCTGAAGGGGCGTGCTCCAATCCGGTGGAACAAGATGTGCCGCAACTGAAGGCGCTGGTTAGCAGGTTGCAGGCAGAAAAAGCTGAGTTGGTCGACATGACTTCCAAGCTCCTACTGAAGTTGGGTGCAGCATCACCGGACGATTCATTTGTGGAAATTCGAATGATGGGGGCTGCGGATGATGGCGAAGTAGAAGCAGCAAAGGAGCCCCAGGACAAGGTTCTAAACAGCCCTGCAGCTAATGGAAAAGGGATGATGGCAGAAGAGTTAACAGTCAGCCAACTCATTCATATGCTGAGGGATAAAACTCTAAAATGGGAAAAACTTAAATACGAGCCTCAATCTTCAAAGGGAAGGGAGCTCTCAAAAGTCATTGGAAGAGCTGAGGTGGCAACCCAGGCTGAGAAGTCTGCAGCAGAACAGCCCTTGGATGCCAAAAGTACGCTGACGCACGGCAATGTAGAACAACAGAATACTGAAACAGCTACTTCAGTAGAGGGATTGAATAGTCCGATCAATCAATCTCCGAATGAAGTTGAAGTATTGAAATCACAAATGAGGTCATTAGTAAAAGACTTGCAGGAAGCCCAGAAAAAGCGGGATGAATCTGAACGCATGAAGAAGTCTCTTCAGGACAGATGTCGGGATTTGGAACAAAAGTCGGCTAACGTCCAGCTGGGTAAGGAGGAAATAGAAGACCCTCTCGCTGGCCTAGCTCAGGACGACACCGAATATTACCATGATCTGTTGAGTGACACTGAATATTACGAGGACCTGGTCTGCCCAGCTTGTGCCGAGAACTCCCAAAGTGCCGAAATCAAGATGAATCACTTAAAGTCTAAGGAACATAGGGAGATGGTGGCGTTACAGCTGGCAGCTGACAATGGAGCCCCGAGAGTCTCCAAGAGGCAAAAAAGGAAAAGACGAAGCAGAAGATGATAACCATCTGAACCATTATTACCGCTACCCGATCACACACGTGGTCCCCCGAACGGAGCCAAATCAGTTGGAAAGTAGGAAAATTTCCCAAGGCAATCCAACTGTTTTTTGTTTGTTTTAAAAAAGTCAGCAATGCTGGTTCAGAAGTGATGGAAGTAAAGCTGTTAAGTCTAGGGAAGGACTATGGGATGAGTCCCTCTAGCAAGGTGACCCGACTACACCACGGAGGCGTGGTCTGGACCGAGTCAAGAAGATCAGAGACTGAATCTGTGAACTGTTTCCCGCAGAGACTGAATCTGTGAACTGTTTCCGCAGAGACTACCTCTCTGAACTGTTGTAACGTGAAGTTGGATATGTTATGATGTTATGTTAATGGGGAATAAGTATGTTGTAAGCTAAAAAGGGAGGATTGTAGTGTATGTAACTGTTCTACCTTTAAGAGAACTATTGTATGTAACCGTCCACCTTTAAGAGAACTATTTTAGGTGTGGCACTACTTTATCCTGGCTGCTGTATACTGTAATACCGACGGTGACCACACCGGTATATAAGTGCTGTGGCAGAATTTATTGGGCAGATTCGCCCTGACCTTCGAATAGTAAAGTCCTGTTTAAGTTACTATTGTAGTCTGTGTATTACTTCGCTATACAACCCACAGACTTTACACTGCCCTGGGAGTGTTTGATGGGGACAGTGTAGAGGGAGCTTTACTCTGTATTTAACCCGTGCTGTACCTGCCCTGGGAGTGTTTGATGGGACAGTGTAGAGGGAGCTTTACTCTGTATCTAACCCACGCTGTACCTGACCTGGGAGTGTTTGATGGGACAGTGTAGAGGGAGCTTTACTCTGTATTTAACCCGTGCTGTACCTGCCCTGGGAGTGTTTGATGGGACAGTGTAGAAGGAGCTTTACTCTGTATTTAACCCGTGCTGTGCCTGCCCTGGGAGTGTTTGATAATTATTGAGGGTTCCATTTCTAAACACTAACGTTTGTTGAAGGCAAAATTCACTGTTAAAGGGAACGTGAGTTTTGATTTGGTGTCCCTGTATCGCAGGTTATGAAGACCTATCACTTGTACAATGCCGACAGCATCAGTGCAGAGGGCAAGCTAAAGGAGGCAGAGAAACAGGAGGAGAAACAGATCGGCCGCTCCGTGAAGCAGGAGGATCGGCTGGTCGGACGCTCCCCGGACCCGGCAGCAAACATCCGATTCGAGGAGAAGCACCAGAGACGCAGCTCGGTCCGAAAGATCGAGAAAATGAAGGAGAAGGTTTGACCGTTTAAAATCTCTTTCTCCTCCTTCTCCTCCTCCTCTTCCTCATCCTCCTTCTCTTCCTCTTACTCCTCTGTCCCTTCCTCTCCCACAGTGCCGTGTCCAAGTGGTCGTTATTCGTGTGTGAACTCAGACTGTCCAGGGCACACCAGCCAAGCCTCAGTCTGTTCTCATCACTTCCAGAAGCGTGACTGGACGGAAATCAAGTCTAGGAGCCCTGGCTCATTTCTGCTGACTCCTCAGTAAATAAAGCCAGTTGTACTTCCCCAGCCATCAGTGTGGTTGAGATCAGCGAATGGAGCCCAGATCAGGGAGATTCCTTGTCTGTATGGCTCCATTCCACACAGTGAGAGGGGTATGGGGAGAAGGCAGGGACAGGGTACTGAACTTGGATGATCAGCCATGGCTCATTGAATGGCGGAGCAGGCTCGAGGGGCCGAATGGCCGACTCCTGCTCCTATCTTCTATGTTTCTATGTACCAAATTGGAATTGTTAGTCGCTGACTGGACAGTGACGCACATCCGTTGAATCTAGTCTGACTGACTAAAACTCTGATATCCCCCCCCCCCCCCCCGTCTTTGAAATCCCTAACCTGCGCTGATCTTTGGTCCTTAAACCTGGGTTTTTCAATTTAAAACATGTTTTTAGGCCCTCGTGCGTGCGTGCCGGAGCAAGTTTAACTCTTTGTTGTTGCTGTTCTCTTCCCAGCGTCAGGCGAAATACACGGAGAACAAACTCAAGGCAGTCAAGGCACGAAATGAGTACATTCTGGCGCTGGAAGCCACCAATAGCTCCGTCTTCAAGTACTACATCCACGATCTGTCCGACCTACTCGATGTGAGCACATTATCTGTTCTTGTCGGCCTGGAGCTTCTCTGATGCTTCAACTTCTTCAAAAGGGCTAAAGGGATTAAATGATGAGAGCGGGTTGTACAGACTGGGCTTGTATTCCCTCGAGTTTAGAAGATTAAGGGGTGAACTAATCGAGGTATTGAAGATGATTACAGGAGTTGATCGGGTGGATAGAGAGAAACTATTTCCTCTGGTGGGGGGGAGTCCAGAACAAGGGGGCAGAACCTTAAAATTAGAGCCAGGCCGTTCAGGGGTGATGTCAGGAAGCACTTCTTCACACAAAGGGTGGTGGAAATCTGGAACTCTCTCCCCCAAAAAGGCTGTTGAGGCTGGGGGGGGCGATTGAAAATTTCATAACTGAGATTTTGGTTAGACAAAAGGGAATTGAGGGTTACAGAACCAAGGCGGGTAGATGGAGTTAAAATTCAGATCAGCCATGATCTCATTGAATGGCTCGAGGACTGAATGGCCTCCTCCTGTTCCTAAAGACTCAGATGTTGAATTGATTCATATTTTTCAAACGGTTGTTGTCTATTCATGATTTCAGGAGAGTGGGAAATCCAAGGGGCGAGGTCCTGGCCTGAACCACTCCTGTCCACAGTAGCACCAAGTTAACCAGCTCGGCGTTAGACGGCCACTGCTTGGATGGCGTTGCACTGGAATCTTAGAATCATAGAACGATACAGTACAGATGGAGGCCATTCGGCCCATCGTGCCTGTGCCGGCTCTTTGGTAGAGCTATCCAACTAGTCCCACTCCCCTGCTCTTTCCCCATAGCCCTGTAAATAAGAATTGGAGCAGGAGTAGGCCATACAGCAGTTCGAGCCCTTCAAGTATTTATCCAATTCTCTTTTGAAAGTTACTATTGAATCTGCTTCCACCGCCCTTTCAGGCAGCGCATTCCAGATCACAACAACTCGCTGCGTGAAAAAAAAATGTTTCCTCATCTCGCCTCTGGTTCTTTTGCCAATCACCTTAAATCTGTGTCCTCTGGTTACCAACCCTTCTGCCACAGGAAACAGTTTTCCCTTATTTACTCTACCAATATCTGTTCATGATTTTGAACACTTCTAACAAATCTCCTCTTAGCCTTCTCTGCTCGAAGGAGAAAAACCCGAGCTTCTCCAGTCTCGCCTCATAACTGAAGTCCCTCATCCCTGGAACCATTCTTCTGCGCCCTCTCCAAGGCCTTGACATAATTCCTAAAGTGTGGTGTCCGCTGGACACAATACTCCAGCTGGGGCCTAACCAGTGTTTTAAATAGGTTTAGCATAACTTTCTTGCTTTGT
Organism: Somniosus microcephalus; assembly: GCF_052327205.1. Classification (NCBI taxonomy): domain Eukaryota; kingdom Metazoa; phylum Chordata; class Chondrichthyes; order Squaliformes; family Somniosidae; genus Somniosus; species Somniosus microcephalus. The sequence goes on from NC_141004.1 coordinate 6,293,026, forward strand.
ACTTTATGTCTCTATTAATAAAGCCAAGGATCCCATACGCTTTTTAACAGCCTTCTCAACTTGTCCTGCCACCCCCAGGTCTCTCTGTTCCTGCACCCTCTAGAAAATTATACCGTTTAGTTTATATCGCCTCTCCTCATTCTTCCTACCAAAATGTATCACTTCACACTTCTCTGCATTAAATTTCATCTGCCACACCAGTCCGTCTATGTCCTCCTGAAGTATATTACTATCCTCCTCATTGTTTACTACTTTTCCGAGTTTTGTATCATCTGCAAACTTTGAAATTATAACCTGTATACCCAAATCCAGGTCATTAAAATATATATAGATGGGGTGGGGCCGATTAGGGACCAAAAAGGAGACCTCTGCATGGAGGCAGAGAGTATGGCTGAGGTACTAAATGAGTACTTTGCATCTTTCTTCACCAAGGAAGAGGATGCTGCCATAGACACAGTGAAGGAGGAGGTAGTGGAGATAAAATGATAGGATAAAAATTCTAAATTTGCAGATGACACAAAACTTGGAAGTGTGGTGAACAGTGAGGAGGAACGTGACAGACTTCAGGAAGACATAAACAGGCTGGTGAAATGGGCGGACACGTGGCAGATAAAATTTAACACCGAAAAGTGTGAAGTGATACATCTTGGTAGAAAGAATGAGGAGAGGACATATAAACTAAATGGTACAATACTAAAGGGGGTGCATGAACAGAGAGAGACCTGGGGGTATATGTGCATAAATCGTTGAAGGTAGCAGGGCAGGTTGAGAAAGCGGTTAAAAAGGCTTACGGGATCCTGGGCTTCATAAATAGAGGCACAGAGTACAAAAGCGTGGAAACTATGATGAACCTTTATAAAACACTGGTTCGGCCCCAACTGGAGTAGTGTGTCCAATTCTGGGCACCACACTTTAGGAAGGATGTGAAGGCCTTAGAGAGGGTGCAGAAAAGATTTACAAGAATGATTCCAGGAATGAGGGACTTCAGTTACGTGGATAGACTGGAGAAGCTGGGGTTGTTCTCCTTGGAGCAGAGAATTGAGAGGAGATTTGATAGAGGTGTTCAAAATCATGAGGGGTCTGGACAGCGTAGATAGAGAGAAACTGTTCCCATTGGCGGAAGGGTCGAGAACCAGAGGACACAGATTTAAGGTGATCGGCAGAAGAGCCAAAGGCGACATAAGGAAAAACTTTTTTATGCTGCGAGTGTTAGGATCTGGAATGTGCTGCCTGAAAGGGTGGTGGAGGCAGATTCAATCTTATCTTTCAAAAGGGAGTTGGATAAGTATCCAAGGGAAAAATATTTGCAGGGCTACGGGGAAAGGGCGGGGGAGTGGGACCAGCTGAGAGTCTGCACGGGCTCGACAGGCCGAATGGCCTTCCGTGCTGTAACCAGTCTATGATTCTATGATATATATCAAAAAGAGCAGTGGTCCTAATCAGTGTTCCATATAAGCTGCGTGGCCACGCAGATTGCTGGATGTCCCGCCCAGCCGGCTCACCAGCTTTAGAATGGAAAAAACACGCAAGCACCGAAATTTGAATGGGCCGCGCAGCCCGTTAAAGGGGCCACACACCCAAAAAAATTAAAGGGAACATTGGTCCGAATACCGACCCCGAGGAACAGCACTGTATACTTCCCCCAAGTCTGAGAAACAACCGAAAATGCTGGAAAAACTCAGCAAGTCAGGCAACATCCGTGGAGAGAAATTTGAGTTGACGTTTCGGGTTTGACCCTTCTTCAAAACTGGAGAGAAAAGGAACTAGACCGTTCGCCACTACTCCCTGCTTTCTGTCCCTTAGCCAATTTCATATCCATGCTGCCACTGCCCCTTTAATTCCATAAACAGGGTGAAGTCCGACAGCATTCCACTGTCTTAACATAAGATCTTGGGCATCAGTACAGCAGAGTGTTCAGGATGTGAGAAAGAACAGGAAATGTTGAGAGGGAGAATGAGATGGGAGGGAACAGTCTGGGAGGTAGGGGGCCAATGGGGAGAAGAAGAAGGGTCTGTGAGGTGTGTCATAGAGTCATACAGCACAGAAAGAGGCCCCTCGGCCCATCGTGTCCGCGCCGGCCATCAAGCCCTATCTATTCTAATCCCATTTTCCAGCACTTGGTCCGTAGCCTTGTATGCTATGGCGTTTCAAGTGCTCATCTAAATGCTTCTTGAATGTTGTGAGGGTTCCTGCCTCTACCACCCTTTCAGGCAGTGAGTTCCAGATTCCAACCACCCTCTGGGAGAAAAAGCTTTTCCTCAAATCCCCTCTAAACCTCCTGCCCCTTACCTTGAATCTATGCCCCCTTGTTATTGACCCCTCTACTAAGGGGAAAAGTTCCTTTCTATCTACCCTATCTATGCCCCTCATAATTTGTGTGTGGGGGAAGGTGATAAGAAGTGAAGACATTTTGCGTGTGTGACCATTGTTACGGAGTCAGATGATGGTTTTGTTTCCAAGACTTGAGTTTAAAAATAGGAATATGCAGAGGGACTGTGACGTCAATCTGGGACACGTTCCAACCTTTGCTCTTGGTTTTAGTGCTGCGACCTCGGGTACCACGCCAGTCTGAACCGCGCAATGAGGACATTTCTATCCGCGGAGATTAACGTCGAGCAGTCCAAGCACGAAGGACTGGAGATCATCGAAAATGCTGTCGACAGCCTGGACGCTGGCAATGACAAGCAACGTCTTATGGAGTTGTACCACACTGTGTTCTGTCTGCCACCAAAGTTCGACTTCCAGCCACACATGGGGGACGGGGTCAGTATATCTCTTTAAACTCCGAGACCTGAAGGGTTATCCAGCACAGTTAGAAGGCGATGTGTTGTGAGATACTCTTAATACATCTTCTCAAATTTCTCTCATTATCCCTGACAGACCTGTACCCACCAGTACTGTACCCCAGTGTTATACAGAGACAGACCTGTACCCACCAGTACTGTACCCCAGTGTTAGTGACAGACTTGTACCCACCAGTACTGTACCCCAGTGTTATACAGTGACAGACCTGTACCCACCAGTACTGTACCCCAGTGTTACAGTGACAGACCTGTACCCACCAGTACTGTACCCCAGTGTTATACAGTGACAGACCTGTACCCACCAGTACTGTACCCCAGTGTTATACAGTGACAGACCTGTACCCACCAGTACTGTACCCCAGTGTTATACAGTGACAGACCTGTACCCACCAGTACTGTACCCCAGTGTTATACAGTGACAGACCTGTACCCACCAGTACTGTACCCCAGTGTTATACAGTGACAGACCTGTACCCACCAGTACTGTACCCCAGTGTTATACAGTGACAGACCTGTACCCACCAGTACTGTACCCGTGTTATACAGTGACAGACCTGTACCCACCAGTACTGTACCCCAGTGTTATACAGTGACAGACCTGTCCCCACCAGTACTGTACCCCAGTGTTAGTGACAGACCTGTACCCACCAGTACTGTACCCCAGTGTTATACAGTGACAGACCTGTACCCACCAGTACTGTACCCCAGTGTTATACAGTGACAGACCTGTACCCACCAGTACTGTACCCCAGTGTTATACAGTGACAGACCTGTCCCCACCAGTACTGTACCCCTGTGTTACAGTGACAGACCTGTACCCACCAATACTGTACCCCAGTGTTATACAGTGACAGACCTGTCCCCACCAGTACTGTACCCCAGTGTTAGTGACAGACCTGTACCCACCAGTACTGTACCCCAGCGTTATACAGTGACAGACCTGTACCCACCAGTACTGTACCCCAGTGTTATACAGTGACAGACCTGTCCCCACCAGTACTGTACCCCAGTGTTATACAGTGACAGACCTGTCCCCACCAGTACTGTACCCCAGTGTTATACAGTGACAGACCTGTACCCACCAGTACTGTACCCCAGTGTTATGCAGTGACAGACCTGTACCCCCCAGTACTGTACCCGTGTTATACAGTGACAGATCTGTACTCACCAGTACTGTACCCCAGTGTTATACAGTGACAGACCTGTACCCACCAGTACTGTACCCCAGTGTTATACAGTGACAGACCTGTACCCCCCCAGTACTGTACCCCAGTGTTATACAGTGACAGACCTGTCCCCACCAGTACTGTACCCCAGTGTTATACAGTGACAGACCTGTACCCACCAGTACTGTACCCCAGTGTTATACAGTGACAGACCTGTACCCCAGTGTTATACAGTGACAGACCTGTCCCCACCAGTACTGTACCCCAGTGTAATGTAGTGACAGACCTGTACCCACCAGTACTGTACCCCAGTGTTATACAGTGACAGACCTGTACCCACCAGTACTGTACCCCAGTGTTATACAGTGACAGACCTGTACCCGCCAGTACTGTACCCCAGTGTTATACAGTGACAGACCTGTCCCCACCAGTACTGTACCCCAGTGTTAGTGACAGACCTGTCCCCACCAGTACTGTACCCCAGTGTTATACAGTGACAGACCTGTACCCACCAGTACTGTACCCCAGTGTTATACAGTGACAGACCTGTCCCCACCAGTACTGTACCCCAGTGTTATACAGTGACAGACCTGTACCCACCAGTACTGTACCCCAGTGTTATACAGTGACAGACCTGTACCCGCCAGTACTGTACCCCAGTGTTATACAGTGACAGACCTGTCCCCACCAGTACTGTACCCCAGTGTTATACAGTGACAGACCTGTACCCACCAGTACTGTACCCCAGTGTTATACAGTGACAGACCTGTACCCACCAGTACTGTACCCCAGTGTTATACAGTGACAGACCTGTCCCCACCAGTACTGTACCCCAGTGTTATACAGTGACAGACCTGTACCCACCAGTACTGTACCCCAGTGTTATACAGCGACAGACCTGTACCCACCAGTACTGTACCCCAGTGTTAGTGACAGACTTGTACCCACCAGTACTGTACCCCAGTGTTATACAGTGCCAGACTTGTACCCACCAGTACTGTACCCCAGTGTTATACAGTGACAGACCTGTACACACCAGTACTGTACCCCAGTGTTATACAGTGACAGACCTGTCCCCACCAGTACTGTACCCCAGTGTTACACAGTGACAGTACTGTACCCCAGTGTTATACAGTGACAGACCTGTACCCACCAGTACTGTACCCCAGTGTTATACAGCGACAGACTTGTACCCACCAGTACTGTACCCCAGTGTTATACAGTGACAGACCTGTCCCCACCAGTACTGTACCCCAGTGTTACACAGTGACAGACCTGTACCCACCAGTACTGTACCCCAGTGTTATACAGTGACAGACCTGTACCCACCAGTACTGTACCCCAGTGTTATACAGCGACAGACCTGTACCCACCAGTACTGTACCCCAGTGTTATACAGTGACAGACCTGTACCCACCAGTACTGTACCCCAGTGTTATACAGTGACAGACCTGTACCCACCAGTACTGTACCCCAGTGTTATACAGTGACAGAGGAGGGCAAGAGCAGCAATATCATGGGAACGCCGTCAGCCCCAAGTTCCACTCCAAGTCACACAATATCGCGACTTGGACATATATCGTCCGCTCCTCCATTGTCGCTCTGTGTTCATCCTGGAACTCTGCCCCTCCCCCCCCCCCAAAGCACTGTGGGAGTACCTTCACCACACGGACTGCAACAGTTGAAGAGGAAGGCTCACCGCCATCTTCTCAGGGCAACTGGGATGGGCAGTAAATGCCGGCCGTGCCAGCGCCGCCCACAACCAGAGAATTAATTTTTAAACAAAAGTTGGTGTCTGTGCCGAATTGTGGGCAGTTTTTGAGCTAATGGATCTAAGTCTACTTGGAACTGGTTAAATTGCCCCAGTCACGTTGCGTGTTGGATTCACACAGCCACCAAGGAGAGAAAGACTTCCATCCCATCGCTGATCGTTGTGTTAGGTCCCACGCCCCAGGGTGTTTAAACCTGTGCACTGTATCAGCAGTTTCCCTCTATTCAATGGATGCCTTCTCTGTGTCAATCTTCTGTGTTGTACTTGAGTCTAACGCGTTTTAACTGCTTTGGCTGTCGGTGGTTTGTAATTGGCTGCTTGTTGTTCTCTAGCTGTGCTCTGCAGCTGTGTGTGTGTGTCTCCTCCCCTCCCCCTTACACCGATCTGTTACGCTGTCCTTTGTGTTCTGCAGGTCTCACATCTGTGTGCCCAGCAGCCGGTGCAGGGAGAGTTGGTTCTACGGTGCCAGCAACTCCAGTCCAGACTGGCCACTCTGAAGATCGAGAATGAGGAGGTGAGTCCCTCTGGGCAGCGACTGTCAAACAGCAGGACATCTGCCTCGGGGCTGGAATGGTTCCCGCAGCTGGTACAGTTCAGTAGGTTGAAGGCCGCTCCCCATGGCTCAGTGGGTTACGTGCCAAACCAGACTGACCCAGACCCCCAGCTCCAGTCCCTGCATGGGCCGAAATCGATGGAACGAAACCTGGGCGGGTTCTTTCACTGGCGGGGATGCACTCTGCCACTTTACTCCAGTGACACTGCAAATTTCCCCTTCTTTGTGACCAAGTGCTTCCTGACATTAGTCTGATGTTCCCACTTTGTACCAGTGTCTCCGTGTCATGCCGCTTTGGATTAACGGAATAGTGACTCGGGATTAACTGTTTCTATTCCACTTGCTATCTTCTATTCCTCGCTATGGTCCCGATTCATTCACTTCTTTCAAGGCTGAAGTCTAACTTTTTCTAACCTTTCATTTTGACTCATTCCTCTGACACTAGGACCAGGAGGAGGCCATTCAGCCCCTCGAACCAGCTCCGTCATTCTGTTCGATCACGGCTGGTCTGTGCCTCAGTTCCATTTACCCACCTTTTCACCATATCCCTTGATACCTTTACCCAAGAAAGATTTATCAATTTCAGTCTTGAACATTTCAATTGACCCTCAGCCTATTAGGGGAGAGAGGTCCAGATTTCTAGTACCCATGGTGTGAAAACATGCTTCCTGATTTCACTCCTAAAGGGCCTAGCATTAATTTTAAGATTATATCCCCTCATCTTGATTCCCCTACCAGAAGAAATAGTTTCTCTTCATTTAAACCCCCAATCAGATCTCCCCTCAATCTTCTAAACTCGAGGGAACACAAGCCCAGTCTGTGCAATCAGTCCTCATCATTTAACCCTTTTAGCCCCGGTGTCAGTCTGGTGAATCTGCGCTGCTCCCCCTCCAAGGCCGATAGAAAGAAGGAAAGAAAGAAAGAAAGACCTCCATCCTGACATGCAGTGCCCAAAACTGAACACACTATTCCAGATGGCGGATGCACTGAGTGGAGTGTCCCAGGGACTGATCCCTGAGACACTCCACTCAGTACATCACCCAGCACCGATCCCTGGGACACTCCACTCAGTACATCACCCAGCACCGATCCCTGGGACACTCCACTCAGTACATCTCCCAGCACCGATCCCTGGGACACTCCACTCAGTACATCACCCAGCACCGATCCCCGGGACACTCCACTCAGTACATCACCCAGCACCGATCCCTGGGACACTCCACTCAGTACATCACCCAACACCGATCCCTGGGACACTCCACTCAGTACATCACCCAGCACCGATCCCCGGGACACTCCACTCAGTACATCACCCAGCACCGATCCCTGGGACACTCCACTCAGTACATCACCCAGCACCGATCCCTGGGACACTCCACTCAGTACATCACCCAACACCGATCCCTGGGACACTCCACTCAGTACATCACCCAGCACCGATCCCCGGGACACTCCACTCAGTACATCACCCAGCACCGATCCCTGGGACACTCCACTCAGTACATCACCCAGCACCGATCCCTGGGACACTCCACTCAGTACATCACCCAGCACCGATCCCTGGGACACTCCACTCAGTACATCACCCAGCACCGATCCCTGGGACACGTCACTCAGTACATCACCCAGCACCGATCCCTGGGACACCCCACTCAGTACATCACCCAGCACCGATCCCTGGGACACTCCACTCAGTACATCACCCAGCACCGATCCCTGGGACACTCCACTCAGTACATCACCCAGCACCGATCCCTGGGACACTCCACTCAGTACATCACCCAGCACCGATCCCTGGGACACTCCACTCAGTACATCACCCAGCACCGATCCCTGGGACACTCCACTCAGTACATCACCCAGCACCGATCCCTGGGACACTCCACTCAGTACATCACCCAGCACCGATCCCTGGGACACTCCACTCAGTACATCACCCAGCACCGATCCCTGGGACACTCCACTCAGTACATCACCCAGCACCGATCCCTGGGACACTCCACTCAGTACATCTCCCAACACCGATCCCTGGGACACTCCACTCAGTACATCACCCAGCACCGATCCCTGGGACTCTCCACTCAGTACATCACCCAGCACCGATCCCCGGGACACTCCACTCAGTACATCACCCAGCACCGATCCCTGGGACACTCCACTCAGTACATCTCCCAGCACCGATCCCTGGGACACTCCACTCAGTACATCACCCAGCACCGATCCCTGGGACACTCCACTCAGTACATCACCCAGCACCGATCCCTGGGACTCTCCACTCAGTACATCTCCCAGCACCGATCCCTGGGACACTCCACTCAGTACATCACCCAGCACCGATCCCTGGGACACTCCACTCAGTACATCTCCCAGCACCGATCCCCGGGACACTCCACTCAGTACATCACCCAGCACCGATCCCTGGGACCCTCCACTCAGTACATCACCCAGCACCGATCCCTGGGACACTCCACTCAGTACATCACCCAGCACCGATCCCTGGGACACCCCACTCAGTACATCACCCAGCACCGATCCCTGGGACACTCCACTCAGTACATCACCCAGCACCGATCCCTGGGACCCTCCACTCAGTACATCACCCAGCACCGATTCCCGGGACACTCCACTCAGTACATCACCCAGCACCGATCCCTGGGACACTCCACTCAGTACATCACCCAACACCGATCCCTGGGACACTCCACTCAGTACATCACCCAGCACCGATCCCTGGGACACTCCACTCAGTACATCACCCAGCACCGATCCCCGGGACACTCCACTCAGTACATCACCCAGCACCGATCCCTGGGACACTCCACTCAGTACATCACCCAGCACCGATCCCCGGGACACTCCACTCAGTACATCACCCAGCACCGATCCCTGGGACACTCCACTCAGTACATCACCCAGCCCCAATCCCTGGGACACTCCACTCAGTACATCACCCAGCACCGATCCCTGGGACACTCCACTCAGTACATCACCCAGCACCGATCCCTGGGACACTCCACTCAGTACATCACCCAGCCCCGATCCCTGGGACACTCCACTCAGTACATCACCTAGCGGTGATCCCTGGGACACCCCACCCTACAGTTGGCCTGATTAGTTTGATCACGGCTCTTGAAAGTAGTCATGTTGGTTTGTTTCCAATCCAGCGGAACCTCCCCAGGAGTTACTGACTCCCTTATGATGACCTTCAGCCCTTTCATTCTGAGTCTAACCTAGCACCCTTGGGTAAATAGCTTCCAACCCTGAGGACTTACTGCCCCTTGAGCCCTTTAAGCCTGTCCAGGACACCCATGCAAATAATAAAAAGTTACTAAGTGACAAAATCAAAGAATATTTGTTTTGTTTCTGAATGAATGACACAGCGGCCTCTGTCCAATCGAAGGCTTCCAGTAAGCTCCAGACACGGGTCGTGTCGCGGATTTCCTTGTGATATATTTGCGGATACATTCCGTTTGTTTGTAAATGACCGCAGGTGAAGAAGACCATGGAAGCCACATTACAGACGATCCAGGACATCGTTACCATCGAAGACTTTGACGTGGCCGATTGCTTCCAGTACACGAACTCCACCGAGTCCGTCAAATCCACCCTTTCAGAAACCTTCATGAGTAAGCCCAGCATCGCCAAGAGACGAGCCAATCAGCAGGAGACCGAGCAGTTCTACTTCACGGTACGGCGCCGTGTTGGAGATACGGGCTTCGAGCAGATCTGTGGAGAGATATTCTGTCCTGGAGCCATTTACATCCCCGGGGGCGGTCACCTTAGCAACGCTGTCTGTCCCTGTCTATGGGTTGGTGCTGTCTGTGTCTGTCCTTGTCCATGGGTTGGGGCTGTCTGTCCCTGTCCATGGGTTGGGGCTGTCTGTGTCTGTCCCTGTCTATGGGTTGGGGCTGTCTGTCCCTGTCTATGGGTTGGGGCTGTCTGTGTCTGTCCCTGTCTATGGGTTGGGGCTGTCTGTGTCTGTCCCTGTCTATGGGTTGGGGCTGTCTGTCCCTGTCTATGGGTTGGGGCTGTCTGTCCCTGTCCATGGGTTGGGGCTGTCTGTCCCTGTCCATGGGTTGGGGCTGTCTGTGTCTATCCCTGTCCATGGGTTGGGGCTGTCTGTGTCTGTCCCTGTCCATGGGTTGGGGCTGTGTGTCCAACATGTCCACTGTGTTGCTTGTTAACATGGAGCACATGATCACTCAGGGAGGTTTCCAAAAGTTCTCCGGTGCTCATGCAGCTTCAGGACAGGAAAGGGCAGGACTTTCCAAAACAGAGGGCACACAGCATGTCCCTGTAAACTGTCTGCCGTTCTCTGATGCCTCACCATTGTTTCCTGCTTCTTTCACAGAAACTGAAGGAGTATTTCGAAGGCAGAAATCTGATCACCAAACTGCAGGCGAAACATGACCTTCTGCAGAAGACTCTGGGAGAAAGTAAGCAATACTTTTAATCCTCTTCATGATTAGCCAATCAGTGGAGGTGTGGGATCCTTTCTGTATAATTTAGTCCAAATCCCATCAAAGCTAGGCCCTTCAGAACAAATCCCTGAAACAATTAAATACTCTTTAACCTCTCTCACCTAATGCGTTTTTTTATCAGTTTGTTCAAGTGAACTGTTCCAATTAGCATTATATTACCAGTGGAATAGTCCACTACAAACAGAATAGGGGCTACTATTGAAAATGTATATATTCAGGATTTTAAACCTCTTTGAGATTTACACTCGGAATAATAGATCCTAATAGTAGACTTGTCCAAATTTAAAAGCGGCCGTTTCCGACAGAAGATATGTTTCAAAATACTTGCTCTCCTTCTGCCGTGTAAGAGATGGACAGAATCAATACAAACGATCTCCTTCGCAGTAAAGTTTAGTAAAATATTTAAAATTACCAACGTTTTTAGCTGAAAAGACCAGGACTGAGGTTTAACAGGAAAGCTGCTTACTGATGTGTCGAGGCCCAGCCTCACTGAAGCCAGCCTGTTCAGGTAGGTCGCCGCATTTTCTGTCTCAGGTCTGCCTTCCTCCAAATCTTCCGATTTAAAAAAAATCTTCCAGTAAAAGGCCCTGTGACATCTAAAAATCTTAGCCCTCAACAATCCCCCAAAGCCTTTCTACCATCTACAAGGCACAAGTCAGGAGTGTGATGGAATACTCTCCACTTGCCTGGATGAGTGCAACTCCAACACTCGAGAAGCTCGACACCATTCAGGATAAAGCAGCCCGCTTAATTGGCACTCCATCCACCACCTTCAACATTCACTCCCTCCACCACCGGCGCACTGTGGCTGCAGTGTGTACCATCTACAAGATGCACTGCAGCAACTCGCCAAGGCTCCTTCAACAGCACCTTCCAAACCCGCGACCTCTACCACTTAGAAGGACAAGGGCAGCAGACGCATGGGAACATCACCACCTCCAAGTTCCCCTCCAAGCCACACACCATCCTGACTTGGACCTGTATCGCCGTTCCTTCACTGTCGCTGGGCCAAAATCCTGGAACTCCCTTCCTAACAGCATTGTGGGTGTACCTGCACCATATGGACTGCAGCGGTTCAAGAAGGCGGCTCACCACCATTTTCTCAAGGGCAATTAGGGATGGGCACTAAATGCAGGCTTAACCAGCCAGCGACGCCCACATCCCATCAATGAATAAATTTTTTTTTTTAAATCCTCGGAAAAATCCTGCCTTTTTAATTAAAAAAAAATGTTTTGTACTCGCTGCAGGAACGTCGGAGCCTAAATCAAGGTCCCATCTTCTCAGCCTTCCTGAGACTTGGCACAGAACTATGGCAATTTGTCGCTTAGCTTGGGCCTCCAACAACACCTCTGACATGAATCAGTCATTCATGAAAGAAAGACTTAGGAAATAATACTGAGTGGCCTGCGGGTAGCGCTGTCTAGGGAGAGTATAAATACTCGGGCACGGGCCCAGCTTGCGCAGGACATTCTTAACAGGAACTAGTGAAGGACACAACTAGACCTCCATGTCGTAAAACAGTTGATTAAAGCTTTGTTTAACGCTTAGACCGAGTGCCCAGTAGTTTTCTTACGTCAACCTCCTCACTCACAGATTTTATACAGCCAAGAACCTGAGGATAAAGCCTTGAAGTGTAGGACCTTATCCTGGAACATTCCAGAAAAGAACAAACCTCAGATATATCAAAGTTCCTAGAGAGAATACATAACCATCCTTCAAATGTTGAGTGAACAGGTCCCAGATTGAAGGTAGCACTGGTGTTTGAGGTTTATTGGTACCAGACGTTATAGGCGAGAATAACAATTGGGACATAATGATTCAGAACCATACAAGTTTAACTTGATTGGAATTTCTCACGGGTAAACTCTATATTTTAGTTTCACAAGTGCCGCTCCTCTGGATGCATTGCTCTTGAAACCAGTAGTAGTTTCTCCGTGGTGTGCTCTAGTGGGTGAATGCACTGCCCAGCCTGATACAGACCAGAAGGCCTCGATTCCTGGTTTGAGGTAAGCCTGAGTGCAGAGGTAACTCGTGGCGATCGTGCCCAGTGCCACTGGGAGTTCCTCATTTGGGACAGCACCACACTGACCTTCAAAACTTAACATTCCTGAAGCAGTATAGGGTCCTTCTTTAGAAAGTACGCAGCCCCTTCCCTCTCCGGAAATAAAAAACGGGAATAAAAGGCCAGGAACACAGACTGAGACGTGAGGAAGAGCGAGAGGAGAGAAATCTGTTGAGAGGTCCTCTTTCAGTCTGGTCGGAGCCGACACCTGCCATCTGCTGAGAAGGTGCTTGGCTTCCGGAACGATCCCAGATTTTTCCAGCCTGGTTGCTTCCGATGCAGACCCGCCCTGCTGAGCTGAGCACAGCTCCGTCTGTTGTTGCTGAGCATTGAGCTCCGGAAGCCTGCACAAGCTGCCTGACCCACACGGCCCTGCTGTGTGTTTGCAGCACTTTGTGCTTTTAATTCAGCTTTCTAGTGTTTGCGATTTTCCCTTTATGTAAACTCCAATTCATTGTTTAACTGAATTTCTACCATCGGTCCTCTCCCCACCCCCAGCGCACATTGAAAATGCACTTTATCATCCATAGAATCTACAGCACAGAAACATGTCTTTCGGCTCAACTTGTCCATGCTCCACACGAGCCTCCTCCCACCCCTCTTCATCTCACCCTGTCAGCATATCCTTCTATTCCTTTCTCCCTCGTGTTTATCCAGCTTCCCCTTAAATGCATCTATACTATTCACCTCAACCACTCCCTGTGGCAGCGAGTTCCACATTCTCACCACTCTCTGGGTAAAGAAGTTTCTCCTGAATTCCCTATTGGATTTATTAGTGACAATCTTATATTGATGACCCGTAGTTTTGGTCTCCCCCAGAAGCGGAAACATCTTCTCTATGTCTACCCTATCGCACCCCTTCATAACTTTAAAGACCTCTATCAGGTCACCCCTCAGCCCCCTTCTAGAGAAAAGAGCCCCCGCCTGTTCAGTCTTTCCTGATAGTTATAACAAATCAGTTCTAGTATCATCCTTCTGAATCTTTTTTTGCACCTTCTCCAGTGGTTCTGTATCATTCTGGTCCACTGGTATACCTTGAATAATGTGTTTTATATATTTACAGTAAATAGGGCAGGTTAAAGGGGCCAAGATGCACACACTGAGTGAATGGACAGTTCATGGGTTTGTAAAGTGGGTGAGGTGTGAAAATGTGAAAGCGGAACTCTTTGAAATGAGCGAGTTAAAGAGGAAGAAGCATCTCGGAGGAATGCTCGATATAAAGTATTCTCTCATTGTCTCCATTCATCTAGTGCTGAAGCCCTCATCTGGGCTTGTCCCCTCCAGACTCGACTATTCCAACCCTCATCCGGGCTTGTTCCCTCCAGACTCGACTATTCCAACCCTCATCCGGGCCTTTGTTACCTCGAGACTCGACTATTCCAACACACTCCGGGCCGGCCTCCCATCTTCCACCCTCCATAAACTTCAGCTCATCCAAAACTCGGCTGCCCGTATCCTAACTCGCTCCAAGTCCCGTTCACCCATCACTCCCTGTGCTCGCTGATCTACATGGCGCCCAGTCCAGCAACACTTTGATTTTAAAACTCTTATTCTTGTTTTAAATCCCTCCGTGGCCTCGCCCCTCCCTAACTCTGTAACTTCCTCCAGCCCAATAACCCTCAGATCTCTGCGGTCCTACAATTCTGGCCTCTTGAGCTTCCCTAATTTTAATCGCTCCACCATTGGTGGCCGTGCCTTCAGCTGCCTGGGCCCCAAACTCTGGAATTCCCTCCCTAAACCTCTCCACCTCTCCGTCTCTTCAAGACACTCCATAATTCAACCTCTTCGACCAAGTTTTTGGTCACCTGTTCTGATATATTTTGTTTGATAATGCTCCTGGGACATTTTACTACGTTAAAGGTGCTATATAAATACAAGTTGTTGTTGTTGTTGGAACATTATACATGTAAGTATGTGTGCGACCGTTTCAATAACATGTTAAATCTGCTGCCCAGCAGTGACCTGCCACTTTGGGCGCCCCTCCCTCCAGCGGGTGGCCTGGCGAGAGGAGTGGGGGTCCTGGAGCCATGGGCAGTAATAGTGAGGGGGGCCGCGAGTCAATCCGAGAACGGGTACAATACAAGCTGTGGTCACAGCGAGCGGGAACGGTGCAGAAACTGGGAGATTACTAGCGGTCACCTCGCTGGCTCTTTCCTCCTGTGTGATTGTTGATCTCGAGTCGGTGCACAGAGGCAGCTCCCTAAACCGAGAAACCATTGAGCCTGTGAGTGTTGATCTGTGAGAGAGGAGGTGAGCAGACCGAGATTTCAGAGAAAATGACTGATTGAAGCAAACTCGTGAGGGTGAATTTCTGAGGAGAAGTTGGTGCACTTTTTTTCATTGCAGCTAATACTTTGTCAGAAGCGGGCAGTCCAAGAATCTCCGATTGTAAACAAACCGTTTCCTGCACAGGAAGTGGAAAGTCAGGGCTGCAGAAAGGGAATTCTTCTGTAGCACAGTTGGCGTGGGATACATCGCTGGGTTGGGGAGGGTGTGGGGTGGACGGGGGAAGGGAAAGAGCCCTGGCCCCTCATCAGGCCCTCCCTCTTGTAACTGTTGTTTCTTCTGCAGTTAATGCGATCGCCCTCTGAAACAGAGCGAGGAAACGGAGAGCAGCAGCACTGAACTGGTGAAGCTGTCAGCAAGCCCGTGCTTGGAGCTTGATGCCTCCTCCCCACTTTCTCTGGAGCAGATAGTATTCATACAGTCAAGATCCTCAATGAACCCCGATAATAAGTTTGAGATTGCCACAGATTAGAACCAGGGACGTGGGTTCAAGCTTAGAAGTGGGGGCTGGTGCTCAGTTTAGATTTCCACTTTACACAGAGGGTGATGTCGTGGGATAGACTGTCCAGGGAGAGCCAGTGGGAACATTTAAAAGAGAATTGTGTCAATAGTTGAGGGAATGGGGGATTCCGGGTGTTAGTTTTTGGGGCCAATCTGATGGACTGCAGTCTTCTCCAGTCCTGGACTGTCCTATTTTCCTGCCTTTTTCTGTTTTACCTTCATTAGTCTCAAAAGTGGAATTCCCTCCCCCCAAACACGCTCCACAAAACTCCCAAGGCCAGAACTTTTAGACTGGTTAACGCCCCCAGTAACCTCCGACAAACTCGTTAAGTGTCCTGCACCCTTGACCTAATCTCAGGCCCGTATTTTATTGATGCCTGTCATTTCCAGTATTTCCTGGTTTGTTTCAGATTTTTAACATTTCTCTTTTTTTTTCTCCAACCATTTTAGGCCAGAGGACGGATTATTCAATTGCCAGGTGGGTCCAATGGTTGACATTATAATTTCTGGATTTTCCCTGTTTTGTAGCTTTGGTCTCTCCCTATGTTGTGAACTGTCCAGTTAGACGCCCAATACGGTTAACCATTGAAAACCGAAAGGCTTAAAACTACCTTTCAGCTGAACAGATCCTTTTTGCACCTGGTATCCAGGCCCAGTCCTGGGTGAAGATTAGCCGCCCTGTTACTGGGGACACGTTGAACCCTCACCTACCCCAAACTAAGAGGAGCTCAGCTGCTGTTTGGGGGAGTGAAGCGGATCTGATCCGTGCACAGGGGGTTGTTCCCCGTACTGCTGAAAACAGTGCACACAAACACGACGCTGGGAGACTCGGTGTCTCCACTTCTCCTTCCCCCACCCATGTACTGTAGCAAGTCCCTGCAGTCCTCCTTGGGCACTTTAACACCTTGGCACAGATGAAACAAGGCGGCTGCCTTGAACCGGGCACCATGCAGTTGAGACGCAGCTCATTGGCACTTTACCCTCTCTGCAGTCGAGCCAGGCTTTCATCAAGCTTGACTCGCTATCCTAACTGGCACCAAGTCCCGTTCGCCCAGCACCCCTGTGCTCGCTGACCTCCATTGGCTCCCAGTTAAGCAATGCCTCGATTTCAAAATTCTCATCCCAGTTTTCAAATCCCTCCATGGCCTCGCCCCTTCCTATCTCTGTAATCTCCTCCAGCCCCACAACCCCCCGAGATATCGGCGCTCCTCTAATTCTGCCCTCTTGAGCATCGCTGATTATAATCGCTCCACCATTGGTGGCCGTGCCTTCTGTTGTCTAGGCCCTAAGCTCTGGAAGTCCCTCCCTAAACCTCTCCGCCTCCCTCTCCTTTAAGACACTTCTTAAAACCTACCTCTTTGACCAAGCTTTTGGTCAACCTGTCCTAATTTTTCCTTATGTGGCTCGGTGTCAAATTTTTTGTCTTATAATACTCGTGTGAAGCGCCTTGGAACGTTTTACTACGTTAAAGGCGCTATATAAATACAAGTTGTTGTGGTGCTGTTGGGGGTTATGAAAGCAAAGGCTTGTTCACTGCCGTGATCTGTGCTGTGGAGGCCTGATTCGATTCGATAGCTTTGGGTTTGTGCGGTCAAGGCCCGAGTTGATAGCATTCAGTGTTTATCTTGCTGTGTTTAATGCTTTATTTCTTTTCTCTCACCCTATCCCGTGCAGTGGGCGGCGGAACTCCAGTGTGCGAAAACAGGTAACTATCATGGCAGCGGCCCTTTCTGCTTTTTGTTTAAAGTGTGTGTACCAATTATATCATCGGGAAGATGTGGCTTCCAGAAGCTTTTGGACTCGGTTGCTGGGGAGTCTAGTCTGGCGACTCCCTCGCAACCGTCTGGTCTCTAGGCTCCCTCGCACAAGTCCGGTTGTTGGGGAGTCTGATCTGGAGACTCGTGACTCTGAGGCTGTTCCTCTCCGCTCTACTGACTGAGAGCTGGAGGGACTGCTTCATCAGACCTGAAGCAGCTCCATTCAATCAAACGTCCTGCCTTTCTATTTCAGCCGCTTCTGTGTGCCCGAGCCTGGATTCTTTCCCGTTCCGACCCAGCTATCACCAAACAACCAGTTGGCAGTCACTGCAGGCAGCTGCTTACAAAGTAACCGAGCAAACCGTCTTTGTAAAGATTACGAGGCCAGTCACTAGTGTTCAAGAGCAGCGCCTTGCATCGGCAAAGCATTCAGGGACACAATTCATCATGTTTTTATTATTCATTCCTGGGATGTGGGCATCACTGGCAAGGCGATGTTGTAGTTGAGTGAGGAGGGTGTGTCTATGAAGTACGAGTTTGGACGAGTGGGCATGAAGAGGGACTTGTTCTTCACTCTTTGTTGAGAAGGGCCAAGCCCCTCAGTGCAGGTTACATCAAGGTTGGAAAGAAAAAGAGAGATGAGGTAAATGAAGAAATGGTGCTTAGATAGGTTGGAAGGGCCTGCAGATTGTAGGAGGGAGGGGTGACTGGAGGTGGTGAGGACTGGCACAGTTTTGAGGTCCTAGGAATGGATGAGCTAGAGTAAGAGAGGGAGCGATGGGTCTTGATCTCAACACTGAGGATGGGGGTGGAAGAAGGAAGAGTGTGTGGGAGGGGGTTTGGAGCTCAGGAGGAACAAATTAAGAAAATTCAGAGGAGAACAGACTGTTGAGGTGAGAGAGATGTTGGACATTAGAGGTGAGGGAGCGATTGGCTGTTGGATGACATGTTGGTTTCCTCTTTTGTATCTTGTCCAAGAGTGTGAGAGAGGGGCTGGAAGAGCCTCCACAGATTAAGGAGCGGTAGTCAGCCAGACTTTGGTCTCAGGAAAGATTAATTTAAAAATGTCTTTTTAAAAATAAAAGGGGGCCAGTAAATCTTGTAAAGGCACTGTGGTAATACTCCTGGTATCTCTTACCATTTGGAGGGATTCCAGGTTTATCGAAAGGAGTTTGTAAGGGGTCAGGTCGGTTGTCTGTGGGGTTTCCCCAACCCTTGCTGAGATTTCCTTGCTGCTGATTATTTCCATTCCTTTGTTTCTAGGATGGGAGTCAGATCATTCCTCTCGTGGTGGAAAGCTGCATCCGTTTCATCAGCCGGCACGGTATGTGGAGAGGCTGATCATAGAATCAGAGAATCTCACAGCACAGAGGGAGGCCATTCGGCCCAGCGTGCCTCTGCCGGCTCTTTGCTAGAGCTATCAAATTAGTCCCACTTCCCCCTGCTCTTTCCCCCAAAGCCCTGTCATTTTTTGCCCTTCAAGTTTCAGAGTTACTATTGAATCTGCTTCCACCACACTTCCATGTTTCCCCATGTCACCTCATGCTTTAGCCAGTCACCTTAAACCTGTGCCCTCTGGTTACTGACCCTCCTGCCACTGGAAACAGTTTCTCCTTATTCACTCCATCAAAACCATTCATGATTTTGAATACCTCGATTAAATCTCCTCTAAAGAGAACAACCCCAGCTTCTCCAGTCTCTCCACATAACTGAAGTCCCTCATCCCCGGGACCATTCTAGTAAATCTCCTCTGCACCCTCTCCAAGGCATTCATGTACTTCCTGAAGTGCGGTGCCCAGAATTGAACACACTACTCCAGCTGAGGACTAATCAGTGTTTTAGAAAGGTTTAGCCTAATTTCCTTGCTTTTGTACTCTGCCTCCCTCTATTAATAAAGCCAAGGATCCCATACACTTTTTTTAAACAGCCTTCTTAACTTGTCTGCCACCTTCAAAGATTTGTATACATACACCCCCAGGTCTCTCTGTTCCTGCACCCCCTTTAGGATTGTACCCTTTAGTTTATATTGCCTCTCCTCATTCTTCCTACCAAAATGCATCACTTAACACTTCTCTGCATTAAATTTAATCTGCCATGTGTCCGCCCATTTCACCAGTCTGTCTGTGACTTCCTGAAGTCTGTTACTATCCTCCTCATTGCTTACTACATTTCCGAGTTTTGTTTCATCTGCAAACTTTGAAATTATGTCCGATATACCCAAATGCAGGTCATTAATATATATCGAAAAGAGCAGTGGTCCTAACACCGACCCCTGGGGGACACCACTCTACACTTCCCTCCAGTCTGAAAACAACCGTTCACCGCTACGCTCTGCTTTCTGTCCCTTAGCCAATTTTGTATCCACGGTGCCACTGTCCTTTTAATCCCATGGGCTTCAATTTTGCTAAAAGGTCTATTATGTGGCACTTTGTCAGATGTCTTTTGAAAGTCCATATACACAACATCAATGTTACTACCCTCATCAACCCTCCCCGTTACTTCATCAAAGAACTCGATCAAGTTAGTCAAAGATGATTTGCCTTTAATAAATCCATGCTGACTTTCATTTATTAGCCCTTATTTTTCCCAAGTGCCAATTAATTTTGTCCCAGATTATTGTCTAGAAGTTTCCCCACCGCCGACAATAGGCTGACTGCCCTGTAGTTGTTCCCCCATTTTTGAACAAGTGTGTAACATTTGCAACCCTCCAGTCCTCTGGCACCACCTCCATATCTAAGGAGGATTGGAAGATTGTGGCCAGAGCCTCTGCAATTTCCACCCTTACTTCCCTCAGTAACCGAGGATGCATCCTGTCCAGACCGGGTGACTTTTCTACATTGAGGACTGCCAACCTGTTAAGTACATCCTTTTATTTATTTTTACCCTATCCGATATCGCCACTGCCTCCTCCTTTACTGCTATATTGGCATCTAGTGAAGGCAGATGCAAAGTTCTCATTTAGTACCTCAGCCACGCCCTCTGCCTCCACAAAAAGATTTCCTTTTTGGTCTCTAATCAGTCCCACCCTTCCTTTGACCAACCTTTTACTATTTATACGTTTACGAAAGACTTTCAGGTTCCCTTTTATGTTGGCCGCTAATCTATTCTCATACTCTCTCTTTGCCCCTCTTAGTCCCTTTTTTAGATCTCCTCTGTACTTTCTATAATCAGCTTGGTTCTCTGCTGTATTATGAACCTTACATTTCTCATAAGTGTCCTGTCCCGCCTGTGTAACCCTCAGCATTGAACAGTGGCAGTGTGGACCTCCACTGCTGGCTCTGTTGCTAAGTGTAAGGCCCAGAGTGTCACTGACAACCACAGATCGGGGGTGGGGGGGGGGGTACACCTGGTTGGGTGTTGATGTTGGGGGGTTGTGGGGGGAGCGAGTGCTGGGTGTGGGGGTTGTCATATTACTGGTTCCAGAATTTGCAATACTATCCGTTCGCTACGGGCTCTGGGGCCCATTAATGGTGGTAGGGAAATCAGTGCCAACTTCTGTGACATCTTGCATCCGCAAGCAGAGCGCTAATGTGACCAGGCTTGTGGGTTTAATGTGACCGGGCGTGTGGGTTTAACGTGACCAGGCGTGTGGGTTTACCGTGACCGGGCGTGTGGGTTTACCGTGACCAGGCGTGTGGGTTTAATGTGACCGGGTATGTGGGTTTAATGTGACCGGGCATGTGGGTTTAACATGACCAGGCGTGTGGGTTTACCGTGACCGGGCATGTGGGTTTACCGTGACCAGGCGTGTGGGTTTAATGTGACCGGGCATGTGGGTTTAATGTGACCGGGCATGTGGGTTTAACATGACCGGGCGTGTGGGTTTAACGTGACCAGGCGTGTGGGTTTACCATGACCGGGCATGTGGGTTTACCGTGACCAGGCGTGTGGGTTTAATGTGACCGGGCATGTGGGTTTAACGTGACCGGGCGTGTGGGTTTAACGTGACCGGGCGTGTGGGTTTAACGTGACCAGGCGTGTGGGTTTAACGTGACCGGGCGTGTGGGTTTAACGTGACCAGGCGTGTGGGTTTAACGTGACCGGGCGTGTGGGTTTACCGTGACCGGGCGTGTGGGTTTAACGTGACCAGGCGTGTTGTTCCCACTCCTGCGATACGGGAGGGCAGTCTGTGCCCGTGGGTCCAACCTAGAAAGAGCCGGCACTTTAATGAGAGGGTGGGAGCTGTACAATAACAGGAGGTAAGTGGTTTACATGAAGTTCCTTC